>NC_142010.1:58880128-59190565 GCF_049901735.1 Notechis scutatus | reverse complement strand
TTCATGACTGCATTTTTAGAGTAACATAGGAGAATCATTTGTCTGAAAATCCATAGTTATATCTATACCAGAATGGATTCTTCCTTCCCCTACAACTTATCAATCTCTTCTGAAGGATTATGAGAGTAGGAATTTAAAGTTTGTAGAGGATGAGCTGGGAGAAGAATCAGGGGACATGACAGAAGAGAAATGGAGGCCATTTCTGATTGCAGTAGATGACTGATGACATAGAATATGGCTATGGGAAAAGATGAATGTTCAGATATTCAATGTGAAATCCCAGTCTTGCACATAAAAAGGGCAGGGCTTTCAATAGCAATAGCACTTAGACTTATAAACCGCTTCACAGTGCTTTACAGCCTTCTCTAAGCAGTTTACAGAGTCAGCATATTGTCCCCAATAATCTGGGTTGTCATTTTACTGACCTCGGAAGGATGGAAGGCTGTGTCAGCCTTGAGAAGGTCAGGATCAAACTGCTGGCAGTAAGCAGAGTCAGCCTACATAAATGCATTCTAACAACTGTGTCACCATGGCTCTTTGGTATATAAAATTATTATTATTATTATACACAAAAAACAACAATGTATACAGCAAATGAGATAACTATGCTGGGTTTCACATCACAAATCACTAGTCGAACACTTCCCAACCGTTTAGGACTGCGTGATGTATCAGCGGAGTATGTGAGCAGATCCCAGTAAGGTGGCCTTCTGCAACTGACCAATGGTGATTCTGTCAATGCCAATTGTTTTCAAGTGCTTGCCTAGGTCTTTAGGCACAGCAGCCAGTGTGCCAAGTACCACTGGAACCACCTGCACTGGTTTATGTCAGAGTCTCTGCAGTTCGATTCTCAAGTCCTAATATCTGGTGATTTTTTCAAGTTGTTTCTCGTCGATTCTGCTGTCACCAGGTATGGCAATGTTGACGATCCACACTTTTTCTTCTCCACAATTGTGATATCCGGGGTATTGTCTTCCAAAACTTTGTCAGTCTGTATTCCACATTAGTTTTGCATGCTCATTTTCGCCACTTATTCAGGCTTATGATCCCACCAGTTCTTTGCTACAGGCAGATGGTAGTTGTGACACAAATTCCACTGGACCATCTGAGCAACTGTGTTGTAACGTTGTAGTCAGTCTGAGCGATTGTCTTACAACAGATCAGTATATGATCGATGGTGATCGATTATTATTATTATTATCATCATCACATCATCATCATTATTATTATTGCTGTTGTTATTGTTGTTCTGATGTTTACTAAATAAAAATTTAAATATTGATTTTGAATGTTAAAGCAGCTTTAATTTAAGTTGTGTTGGAATGAAGACTAATTACTGGTTAATTTTTAAGATATATCTCATAGTCACACAAGCAAATGAGGCTATTGCTAGTCATTTCTAGTCAATAGCAAAATAGCCTATGTCCTAAAAAAAATCACATACACAGCCTCATCTATCCATTCTTTTCTGATGGATAGGTGAAAATAAATTAGCAATTATACTGTATGGTAATTGCTGAAAAAATTGAGTGGTCCATACATTGCACTAAGGGGGAATTAATTCATGTTTTAACATTTCACTGTTCAAATTAGAAGTTACCAACTTCTATATCCATGACAAAGAGACTTAATATTCAGGCTTAAATCCTGGCCATTCAGCAGTGATTTCTACTTGCAGTGGAGCGTGAATTAAAGATTACAATGGAAAAGATTATATCAAAAACAAATTATATCATAAGATTAACCTTCTTTTATGAGTACATTTTCAACATTAACAATTAGGACACAAAGTTTTGGCTAGAAACCATAATTAATAGCACGTGAAATAAGATTCAGACCATGCCATTTCTTCAATGTACTTTAAAATATATAATAGTTTGAAAATGAGCTGGTATATGAAATGTCTGGAAGCAGCATATATTATCTTGTTCTGATGTTCATAAGAAATTGGTGTCTGATTGCATTAAACAACAACCTTTTAATTCAAACTTTAGCACTGATAAAGGAAATACTTGTAGTTCAGGATTGACCCCTCAACTTTAATATAATAGTGCTGTTAGAAAGGTGGTTCTTGGTGTCTTCCCCTGTTTATTTAGGTTGTTTTATTGTATTATTTTGCTATAATAATTGCATACAGTAATGCAGACTTTGTTCTTAATACTATAAAAGAAACAAAAAGTCAGAACAAAGAAAGTTTTAAAAGTTCCAAATTTATTTTAAGATTGATTTCACAATACATTGTCTTTTTGAAACATTGTCTTAGGTTCTAGTGGAGCTTCAACTTTAATCATGTTTACAGAATTATTAGACTATTAATACTATTTAAAAATCTTATCCATTTGTTCATTTGGAACATTTCTTCCAAATGGACAAATGTTCTCCCACTGTTTTTGATACAGTCAATATGATTGTGACATGATCCAGATATGCTGGAGTTGATTCTTATAAAATATTTTAAATAAAGATATCCCCTTTATTTCCCACTTTACATGGTAGTTTTGAAACATCCCTCTTCACTGTAAGAAATCAACTTATTCATCAAAGCTTTGAAAATTAACAAAAGAAATAAGGAAAGAAATTCAACTTATTGCTGCAGCTCTTCTCTGATGCTTATGAATTAAAGGTTTAATTGATAATAATTCTGCTTTCAAGATTAATTACACTGCACAATTTTGATTCTAAGCAAGGCACAATTATTGGAAGTTCAAAGGATCATTAAGCAGGCAACATGGGATAAATGTAACCTCTCATGTTTCCCCCAAAATTTATATAATTTATGGTTCACTGGCATCAGCTAACTCTTTCACTATGGAAGATCCTAATGCCAACTGCAAGCAAGTTCCATCACTGCCCTTGAAACAGACACAATTATTTGCTTGATGTCCATAGACTGTTCCTTCAGCCAGTCCGTCCATAGGCATTCGTTGGGTGTTGTGATGGAAGAAGGTTCTGTAGGTCAGTCAGAATCTAAGTGCAAAAAATCATATCAGTTCCCCATTCTTCTATTCTGAAATCATATTTTATAATGTATAAAAACTTATTTATCATTTATCAGTGTAAAGATTCTAACAATTTTTAAATAGTTTCTAAAATCCACATGTGCCTTGAAATGAGACGAGGATAGAACTTTCAGGCATTATAAATACACATATTCCGACATCAGTGCATAATGAATTATTTCAACATAGAAATCTATATTAGTTTCAAGATATTTTTTCTGAATTAGTTGAACATTCAAACTATAATTTTGTACCAAAGTGACATTTGTGCATGTAAAAAGCTGTTATGTATCACCTTGATATCTACAATGTGCACATTAAGTGCAGAAAAGCACCTTGGAATTATGCAGCATGGATATTTTGCTGTCCTCCTTCTTTTAATATTAAGAGAAGGGATGATGTTGATCAGACAGTGAACAACAGCCGGATCAAGGAACTATCAAGAAAAAAACACTCTCACCAACACAGATAGAGCAAGTCATTGTATTTAAATAGAGAGCAGAGGGCACACTGAAGAGGTTTCCTAGTTGGATAATGAAACATCTGCAAAAAAACAACCAAACTCAGAGAGCACCATGAACTCCACAAGTACGGTTGTCTAGTGTTCAGAAATAATTTGGTAGTGGGAAGAAGGCGGAGCCTCCTCGCCGACGGGCGGTAGATCGCAACTCTCTGCAGCTATCGTTCGTGCTCTTTCGTCGGAGAGCCCCAATCATCCTGATTAGGGGCTGAAACTGCCTTGGAGGGGCAGCGGAGTAAGAGGAAGCAACAAGCCTGTTTGTGGGGAGCCGCATCTCCCCCTGGGCTTTTTTTTCCTCCCGAAGACGACTGCAGCGATGGTCTAAAATGGACATCCCGAAGAGGATGACTCAGCTTGACTAAGATTTGTGCAGGAGGGAAGAAAGAGGTGGATAACATCTGAACCGGGACAACTGGGCAACATAACCAAATAAAAGTACCCCGGGATTAAGGTAACATAGAACTTTTAAGAAAAGAAAAGTGAGCGGCGAAATTACAAAGAGACAGAGAAAAAAAGGAAAATATTTTTGACAGCTAAATGGGGCTTCGAACCGGGAAAGGAAGAAGCTGGAATTAAAGATTTTATGAAATTGGACTAAAATAATTTGGGAATAATCAAGTATAAAATTAAAGCTGGACTTAAGATTGTCAAAGAATAATAATAATAAAGTTTACAAATTGGAGACTGGATTGTGTTGGAATATTGAGGTTCGAAAAACCTTAAATAAAAATACAGGGGGGAGTGAAGACTTCGTATAATGGAGAGTGTCACCTTTTGATAAAAATTTAGTTCAAATAAAAAGGAAAACATTTTGTTTTTTGAATGAACTGATATGGATATAACATTACAGAAATATTGAAACAAAGTAAGAATTTTAGAAAATGAAAGTAGAACCAGAATAAAGGAAAAAGCAAGGAAGGAAAGATTGTTTGTGGGACTGATTGATGTTTTTGGTATAAACCCTGGACTGGAATAGCTGAGAACTTTAAAAAATTGAAAGAAGAAAGAAGGAAAGTAAAAGTGGTTTCTTTTTGTGGACTTTAAGGATCATAAAATATAAGAATGATGATATCTCTCTGGGATTTAAAAATGGAACTTAAAAATATGAGAGAATTACTACAGGAAAGAGGCGAATCACTTTGCTCTGTGCTAGAAAAAATGGAAATGGCGATTGAAGAACAAGAAGAAAGATTCTCAGAGGAGCAGGAATTGACTCAAGGAGAAGACATTTTGAATGGACAATTAACACAAAGAACGTTACAAAGAAGTGGGGAAAGAAGGAAGGTTAAAAAGTTGAATTTCAAGAAAGCAATTAAAAGAGGGAATAATTGTGAAGTTAGAAAAGGCAGGAAGATTCAGCAGAAAAGGGGAAGGGAAGATATTAAGGAGATAAATTGGAATGAGAAAAGTTATGGGGAAAAGAGAGGGAGGAGAAGCAGTAAGAAACACGCATGTGAAAGAGAGAAACACAGAACTAGTAAAATGTTGAAAGGAAATTGTTTCTTTACAATTAAAAGAAGGAATACTTGTGAAGTCAGGAAATGCAGAAAGAATGAGAAAAGACATGGGCAAGAGAGGGGGAGGAGAAGCAGTAAGAAACAGGCATGTGAAAGAGAGAAACACAGAACTAGTAAAATGTTGAAAAGAAATGGCCTTTTCAGAGATAATGGTTGATGATTTAAAAGGGGGATTCTGCAGGGTGACAAGGGGTAATAAGAATATTTCTGCAATTAAAAATATTTAGAAAATAGGGTAATATAGATACTGATAACTCTTATTAAAGGGGGGGAAATATGCTGTGGAATCCAATTGAGAAGATGTAATGACTAATGGTTTATTGGGAATTAAGATGAGGGAATAAAGGTATATTCTAATCATTAAGGTGTCACACTCAAAATAGTAAAAGAGGGGAAACTTATACTTGTTCTTTTTTCTTTTTGTGTGGGTGTGTTAAGATCTGTATTAATTTAGAATTTATATAAAAAAAAGTGTAATGGAAAGGGAATGTGACAGACTAAAGAACCAGCTAAATTAATAAGCTTAATAAGTTTAATATAGATTATTAAAAGCAAGGAGACATTGGTAACTTCATTATTACCACTATTAGGCAAATATATATTGTTTATTTTTATTTTTAAAATAAATATTAAGGATTATACTTGAAATAATTGAAATGAAATTTAAAAATGTTTAGATTGGGATTAATGAAAAAAATTAGAATTAAACCTTATTATTATTTATTAGGCAAATATATATTGTTTATCTTTATGTTTAAAAACAAATACTAAAGGATTATATTTGAAATAATTGAAATGAAACAAAATTGATTGAAATTAATGAAAGAGGCTAGAATTAATGTGTTTGTTTCTCTCCTTACTGAAAATTTGGAATGGAAAAGGTAATAATAGAATTAAGTATGCATATATCAATGTATAATTTCTGTCATATTTGTATGTAAAGATGATGACCCGGAAATATGTTGTCCACTAAAAAGAGATTTTTGTTTTTAATGTGAAAACTGAATAAAGTCTGTTTAAAAAAAAAAAAAGAAATAATTTGGTAGCAAAAGGGCTAAGTAAAAAAAGGGTAAGATTAATTCTTGTATGACAAGCATAAAAAATATGTGCTCTCCATCTTAATAGATATCATTTGAATTGAAGTACACTTTAGATATCATTTGATTTGAATTACACTTTCTGTAATCATCTAAATATATCCAGTGTTACAGGTTAAAGGTTTATTTATCCATTCTGCATTGATTACGGAAGTTTCAAGAGAGATGAATTCAAGCATACTCAATTGGGGCATTCTTCATTAAATCTCAGTGCAGATATATCTAGATCATAAAATTAGGTTGGTGGTCATGGAAGACATTATGAGCAGGATCTTACTATATATATTAATGACCACATGATCCAATACATCCATTAGAAAAGGTAAGTGATAACATAACTGGTATATGCCATCATACTAACTGTCAAAGATCCATCAGAAAACAGCCCAACAAAAGAATCCCTAAGATTGCCTCCACCCACCCGGACAAGCAAGACACCAGAATATTAACTGACAGCAAACAGCACTCCCTACTAGCACTGATGCTGTTACCTAGTTAGGGTAACGAAACATCTGCAAGAAAACAACCAAACTCAGAGAGCACCAAGCACCATACACTTATAACTAGTGGTATGCCAAATGTATAAAAGTTGAAAAGTTCTGACTTCCAATTTCAGACTATCCTATTCTATCATTAGAACTTCTTTTCCTGGTAGTTTTGTAAGTGGTACCTTCAAAAAATATGGTCTTCCAACCTTAATTTTTAGGAAAAGTAACATTTTGAATCACTTTTGCTAGACCCCTGCTGTTTGTGAAGTTTGCAGGAACATCTTACGTTGATTTTCTAATAGTAAATAACTACTAAAGGGACATACGGCATAGTTGAGAAAATTGTTCCAAAGCTCAGTGAGATAGGTATAGAAAACAATTTTAGGTATTATGACATGGCTAGAAGGACTACCATCCCAAGACAGATTGCTGTAGTATTTGGATGTACCATTTAGACAAGGTAGGTTAAAGCTTATACATTCTAACAAATCTGCTTTATTCTACCTACCTACCTTACACACACACACACACACAAACACACACACACACAAAACATTATAGGTATATTATTATATTATTACTTATATATGTGTTGCTGCACAACTGATATAGTAATAGTAGACTATATTCCGATCTAATTGTTATACTTACTGTAGTCACAGCCCATATTCTTTTTATTTAGATTTTTCTTTTGAGACTGGGTAAGGTCATTCCATGGTTTAATAAAATTGCATAAATAAATAGCAACTCTTCCATCCGGTATAATTTTACCTGAAGTAAAGAAAATGCTGAAATGAGGGACTCAGACATTCTCATTGCCAAAGACCTATTCCACAGGCACTAAATCAATCAAATTGTCTAGTAGAATATATAACCTGTTATAGGTCCAGGAAAGATTATGATGATTTAAATTTATGTCACCAACACCTACAAACCTTGTCCAGTTTTTTTCTCCCCCTCCTTTATTTTTAAATTATTGGGGGAAAGAGGAAATAAAAAGTATTGCTTTGTTTTAATTTATTCAAGGAGGTAGATCCATATATCTTGTAATGGCAGGAGTGATGCTCATTTGATCTTACAGTTTACTTCTTATGCTACATACATATAGAAAGAGAGAGGGAGGGTGTGAGGGAGAGAGGGGGGTGAGAGAGAGAGTAATAATTTTCTAGAAATGTGTACATTTTTACCATAAATGTCACTGATGGTTATAAGGCCCAAATGTTGATTTTGTATGTTGACTTTAACAATTGATTTTAAAATAGAATAGAATAGAATAAAACAGAATGAGAGAGTTAGAAGGGACCTTGGAGGTCTTCTAGTCCAACCCCCTGCCTAGGCAAGAAACCCTACACCACTGAAGACAAATGGTTATCCAACTTCTTTTTAAAAATGTCCAGTGTTGGAGCATTCACAACTTTTGGAGGCAAGTTGTTCCACTGATTAATTGTTCTAACTGTCAGGAAATTTCTCCTTAGTTATAAGTTGCTTCTCTCCTTGATTATTTTCCACCCATTGCTTCTTGTCCTGCCTTCAGGTGCTTTGGAGAATAGCTTGACTCCCTCTTCTTTGTGGCAGCCCCTGAGATATTGGAACACTGCTATCATGTCTCCCCTAGTCTTTCTTTTAGACTAGACATACCCAGTTCCTGCAAACATTCTTCATATGTTTTAGCCTCCAGTCCCCTAATCATCTTTGTTGCTCTTCTCTGCACTCTTTCTAGAGTCTCAACATCTTTTTTACATCGTGGCGACCAAAACTGAATGCAGTATTCCAAGTGTGGCCTTACCAAGACATTATAAAGTGTTATTAACACTTCACATCATCTTGATTCTATCCCTCTGTTTATGCACCCGAGAACTATGTTGGCTTTTTTGGCAGCTGCTGCACACTGCTGGCTCATATTTAAATGGTTGTCCACTAGGACTCTGAGATCCCTCTTACAGTTACTACTATTGAACAAGGTGCCACATATACTGTACCTGTGCATTTGATTTTTCTTGTCTAAATGTAGAACCTTACTATTTTCACCATTGAATTTCATTTTGTTAGATAGCACCCAATGTTCAAGTCTGTCAAGATCCTTCTGTATCTTAAGCCTATCTTCTGCAGCTTTGACTATTCCTACCTACCTACAAATTTGATGAGGTCCCCATCTATCCCCTTGTCCAAGTCACTTATGAAGATGTTGAAGAGTACTGGGCCTTGGGTTACTCCACTGCATACATCCCTCCATTTAGATGCAGTTCCATTGAGGACTACAAGTTGAGTGCGGTTGGACAGCCAGTTAAGAATCCATTTAGTGGTGGTGTTGTCTAACCCACATTTTTCTACTTTATCTAATAGTAGGTTATGGTCTACTTTATCAAATGCCTTACTGAAGTTCAAGTAAATTATATCGGCAGCATTCCTCTGGTCAACTAATTACAAACAAACTATACTATACCTGAAAGGAGATACTGTTTCTTTTTTCTCTTGAGGACTTGTAATTCTACCCCACAGTATCTTGATGTCAAAGGTGTAAAAACATACTGAACATCTTTTGCTTTTTCAAAACCTTTAAACACCTATTAGGAAAAATAAAATTCTATATAAGCTGTATAAAACACTTTAACATTTTACTGTGTAATATTGATATTTGCACTACTTAGCTTCCCACTTTTTCTATTGTGCTTTCTAAATCTCTGTACAAGAGAGCATAGGAAAAGTGGCTGGTTTGATTGCCTGTTGTTGCCAGAGGGATGGGGGTTGTTGTTTTTATGGTTTCTATATTGAGTTTTTAAGTTTTTGTAAGCAACAAATAGTGTGAACACCCATGAATGAACTAGATTATCACATTAATTATAATACCACAGACAACCAAAAAAACTGAAAATGGATAATTGGAGAAGCCTCTGCAAGTTCTCACTCAAAGCACAAATAAAGACACATGACAATGGGGATGCTGCAAAGATCATAAATGCAAGGATTAATCATAAGTCACTTTCTTTTCAATGCCGTTGTATATTCAAAAGGTCACTAAATTAATGGTCATAAGTCAAGGACTACTATACAATGCTTCCATTACAATGATTTCCCCTTTGCAGAGTAGGAAGAGCTAATGGTCAGGATAGGGACAGATCTTCATGGAGATTGTGCATTAGAGAAAACAATCGTTAACAGATTTAACAGATAATCAGAGTTTGAAGGGACTTTGTAGGTCATCTAGTCCAACTCAAGTGGGAGACCCTACACCATTTCTAACAGATGACAGTCCAATCTCTTCTTGAAAGTCTCAAGTGATGGTGCTCCCACAACTTCCAAGGGCAAGCTGTTCCATTGATTGATTGTTCTCACTGTCAGAAAGTTTCTCCTTATTTCCAGGTTAAATCTCTCCTTCTTCAGTTTCTATCCATTATTCCTTGTCTGCCCTTTGGGTGCTTTAGATTGACTCATTCCTCTCTGTGGCAGCCCCTCAAATATTGGAAGACCGCTATCATGTCTCCCCTGGTCCTTCTCTTTACTAGACTAGCCAAGCCAAGTTCCTGCAACCATTTGTTGTATGTTTTAGCCTCCAGTCCCCTAATCATCCTGGTTGCTCTTCTCTGTACTATTTCTAGAGTCTCAACATCTTTTTTATAATGTGGTGACCAAAACTGGATGCAGTACTCTAGGTGTGGTCTTACTAAGGCTTTATAGAGTGGTATTAGTACTTCCCTTGATCTTGATTGTATCCCTCTGTTAATACAATTTAGGATTGCATTAGTTTTTTTGGCTGCTGCTGCACACTGCTGGCTCATATTTAGCTGGTGGTCCACTAAGACTCCAAGATCCCTCTCACAGTTACTGCTATTGAGCCTGGTTTCACCCAGTCTATATGTGTACTTTTGGTTTTTCTTGCCTAAGTGTAGGACTTTACTTTTGTCTACATTGAATTTCATTTTGTTAGATATGGCCCAGTGTTCTAGTCTGTCAAGAGCCATCTGGATCTTGACCCTGTCTTCTTGGGTGTTAGCTATTCCTGCCAGCTTAGTATCATCTGCAAATTTGGTAAGTTCCCCTTCTCTTCCCTCATCTAAGTCATTAACAAAGATATTGAAGAGTACTGGGCCTAAGACGGAACCTTGTGGCACCCCACTGCTTACTTCCCTCCATGTAGACTTAGACCCATTAAGGACTACTTGCTGAGTACGGTTTGTCATCCAGTTGCGAGTCCATCTGGTGGTGGTGCTATCTTTTCCACTTTTTTCCAGCTTACTAAGAAGTTGGTTGTGGTCTACTTTGTTGAATGCCTTGCTGAAATCTAAATATATTATGTCCACAGTATTTTGCTGGTCTTGTAATTTAGTCACTTTGTTGAAGAATGAAATAAGATTGGTTTGGCATGATCTGTTTTTAACAAATCCGTGCTGACTGCTAGTTATTACTTTACTTGTTTCTAGATGTTGGCAGATCTGTTTTTTTTATTATCTTTTCCAGTATCTTCCCGGGTATTGATGTTCCTACCATCCCTGTCCAATTGTCCCCATTATACATACCTGGTTCCTGTATTCATACTCATATTTATTCTTATACTTATTATCTTGTAAGCAATTGACAAATCAAATCAAATAAATAAATAAAATAAAATATGAGTGGTCACTAAGAGTCGAGAATGATTTGGTGGTACATAATCAAACAATAACTGGCCATGAGACAAAACTCTACAAAGGGGGAAATCATTGTAAAGAAAGGGTTGTAGTGTCATATTTGCAACTTCCCTAGCTAGACGCCCAGTTGCCTCTTGAAAAAGTAACTTTGGGCCCCTGACTAGTTTCTGACAAGCAAAGTCAGACTCTCCTTTATGTCTGTGATTCACTTAACGGCTTTGGCAAAAAGGTCATAAAATTGGGCTTGACTCATTTGGCATCCACATCTCTTAGTAATGGAATTTCCATTCTGAAATGTGGTAATTAGTCAAGGAATACTTGTCACCTCTAGGTAATATGGGCAGTATAGACATTTAAAATGATTAAATAAATAATAGTCAATGTCTTGATTTAAATGAATTTTATCATTCAAAATAGTAATTCCTAACCAGGCATGGTAAATCATAATACTAAATATTTTCTCACTAAAATATTGCTGATAGGATTATTTAGTTCTTTTAAAATATGAATATATGACTCCTATATTAATTTCTAAAATGAAAAACTAAAGTGGGTAGAGTAGGCATGCTCCAGATCCCTTAAACACTGCTGCCTTGTGGGTCCTTGGAAGTGTACCTTTTCCATTATGTCCCCTGCCCTATGGAACACTTTCCCCCTGGAGATCCAAGAGGTCCCCAACTGTTTTATACTTCCAGAGGGCACTCAAAGCATGGCTCTTCCCCAGGCTCTAAGATAAGGCAAGGTGAAGCTGAGATCAGAGTTGGCCTCAATACCATTGTGGCTCCAGGTCTTCCTGCTTTTTAGTATTATCATTGTTGATTTATGATTCTACAACTGTTTCACTAATTGTAAGCTGCCCGGAGTTGGTTTTAATATGGGCGGGTATGCAAATGTAATAAATAAATATATAAATAAAATGATTTGCAAAATGTATGGAAAAAGGAAAAGCATCAAATAAAAATGTTTTTAAAAACACAAGAACAAAATCCTTTCTGAAAAGAATTAAAGTCATAACTTTGAATTGGGATCAGAAATGAAATGATAAGGCAGATATTTCAAAACAGATTAGTACATTCAAATCTATTTTAGGTAAGCTGCTGCTTTCTATAGTACATTATGCACCTTCATTATATTTATTTTATTTGGATTTATTTATTATTTAGCGTATGGCAAATACATGGACATAGTAGTTCAAATGTTAATGTCCAATCCATCCAGCCATTCAAGGACAGGGTGGTTTATGTTGGAAAAATAAGACATTGGGCCAGTGTAAGCTCTTGATGGACTTTCGGACACAATGTGATGGATATTTTGTGGAGGAGAACCACAGTCACACTGATGGGTAGAGACAAGACCCCACTTAAACAAGGAGTCTTGGCAGCTACCATGTTGGGTACGGATCCTGTTCAGAGTTGACCAAAGCCGGCGAGGAAGGTCAAAACCTGGCACCTTTTGTGTAGGGTCATCTAAGTAACTACCTGTATCTGGGCATTCAGCAGCCCATTTGGCTTCCACTGTGAGTTGAAGTATTTATCCTGGCTATGAATGAAATGCTATTTTTCTCCCTTAGCTACTGAGTTCTTATGTAACTAAAGGTGTTGACTCAGAAATGAGTTCCAATCCAGTTGAAGAGGAAACAGTTTTCCCCAGATTAATTAACAGCCTCTCTGGATCTCTCTTGGCTTATTTTCTTTTTGCCACAGTTAAACTTTTTTGCAGATGGGTAACATTTGTTTGCAGCTGCACAGGAGCATTTTGTTCCATTAATTTCTACAGGTCAGTCTGTACAGGAGCATCTAATTCCCAATCCTTGATCTGCCAGCATAGCTGCAGAGCTGCAGGTCAGGGTGAAGGGACTAAAGTATAAATCATGTCAGAGGATAGCCACTATGGTGAGCAGATGAGATGCTTTCAATTTGTTTGTTTGTTTTGGGTTTTGGAAAGAGATGTATTTTTAATGCAAAGTTAAAGACAGTGGGGAGAGGCACTATTGGCATAATTGGATAATAAGTGAGACAATTACTGACCAGGAAAGACACTGGTTGCCATTCAAAGCTGAAAATGTGCATTACAAGAACATCAATACTATTTCACAGAGGTGGGATTCAAATTTCTTAACAACTGGTTCTATGGGTGTGGCCTAATTTGTAGGTGTGGCTTGGTGGTCACGTAACTGGCTGGGCGTGGCTTGTATTTAAATATTGTAAATATTTATGTAAATATTGATTTATTTTTATTGAAAAAGAGCAACTTTTACCCAAAATGAGGCAAAGCAGGCAGGCAGATTGAGTTGCTTCCAGAGTCACAGATTCACTCAGAGATCTACCATTCTGCAATCTGCTGCCTGAGTCTGTCACATAAAATTTACTTGCAAGCAAACTCACAAAATTAACTCACAACACACCATGTATGTAAATATTGATTTTTTTTATAAAAAAAAAGCAAGAGCAACTTTTACCCAAAATCAGGCAAAGCAGGCAGGCAGATTGAATTGCTCCCAGAATCACAGATTCACTCAGAGATCTACCATTCTTCAATCTGCTACCTGAGTCTGCACTGAAAAATAGAAGCTTCGGTCCTAACAAAGGTTCAGCTCTGCTTTTAGATTAGCTAGAAAGCAAGAAATCCAATGATTTCCTGCTTTCTAGCTTATCTAAATCTCCCAGCACAGCTGATAGTTGGAACAGCTGATAGTGTGTGGGGTGGGGGGGAGGAAAAATAGCAACTTACCAAAAATTAGGCAAAGGCACAATTGCAGGCAAGTTGGATGGCACGCATGCCAGGCAAGGAGTGAGTGGGCAGGGTGGGGAGGGGCAGGGTCAGACAGTGGCACAATTTGCCAGTTCTCGAACTGCGCAAAATTGTAACAACCGGTTCTATAGAACCTGTCTGACCAGGTAGAATCCCACCCCTGCTATTTCATTGCATAGTAAAATAGTGATTTTACTATGTTTACTTGTTTACTTCCTGCTTTGTTTCAGTTCTGAGGGGAAGACTTGCTTCTCCTAATGTATGTTCTTTTTCCTGCCATTTAAACCTCAAAACAGAGAAAGGCTTTCAGATACCTTTGTGATTTTGATTTCATACCGGATGACTTTCAAAGAAGACAATGAATCTATAATCACTTCTTTACACCATATTTCTGCACGAATCACTGAAATAAAATAAAACATTATTGAAAAAATGGATTGAAAAAATACCTGGTTTTTTTTCCTCCAAAAGTCATAGTAATGTGAAAGCAATTATTTATTTTATTAAAATGATTTACATCCTGTCTTTCAGGATACAAATCTTACCAAATTATCTTACATGCTATGGTGATAAACAGACACAAATCAAGAATAGTTTTCAAAAACTAAGAAGAAATTTTTTCCTTGTCCCAGGACAATTGGTAGCATTGGCCCTCTGAAAGAGGGAAGGAAAGAAATTCTGTAGCCGGATGCCATGATGGTCTGTGCCCGGGATTCTTCCCATCTTAGGCTTTCTCAATCTTAGCATCTTTAAAATGGATGGACTTCAACTCCCAGAATTCCCAGCATCCTGGCTGGAAATTTCTGAAAGTTGAAGTCCACTCAACCAGCTATCCTCAAAGATGAGTTTTAAAAAAATGATATAATGTGTGGGTAGAAGGAGTCCTTGATTTACGATCACAATTGTGACCAGAATTCCTAAGGAAGGCAGTTCTTAAATGAGTTGTGCCTGATTTCCTGAACCGTATCTGACATGGTTGTTAAATGAATTGCTGCATTTGTTAACACCTCAGTTGTTCTCCCATTGATTTTGCTTGTCGGAAACCAGCTTCGGAAACCAGCTTCTCCCATAGCTTCTCCCATTGATTTTGCTTGTCGGAAACCAGCTGGGAAAGATACAAGTGGCAATCACATGACTCCAGGATGCTGCAACCATCATCAATACATGCCAGTTGCCAAGCACCCAAATTTTTATCACTTTTGACCATGGGGATGCTGTAGTGCTAGTATGTGTAAGAACTGGTCATTAGTCCCTTTCTTCAGTGCCATTGTAACTTTGAACGTTCACTAAAGAAATGGTTGTAAATTGAGGGCTACGTTTAAGCATTATCTGAAGAGATAACTATTTAAGTATGTCAGCTTTTAAAACATAAGTGTGCATTCTTTCAAAATACTGTTTACCTAGTTATAATTATATTAGTTATATAGGTAGTCCTCAACTTTTCAAACTTAAAATAGCATTGCAGGTATGAAACAACCTCTTCTGATTATTGCTGGAAGAGTTTTGAAGTCTTAGAACTTTCCACTTGCTGAAAAAACCAATTGAAAAGAGCATTTTGAATTTTAGTTTGAAATATTCCATTTTGAAATATTTTGAATCTGAGATTTTGGTACAACCATGAGAGATATGCTTTATTGTAAACTAGAGAATCAAGCGTATTTATTCTCAGATCAGCCGTTTTACTATGCAGGAAGAGGGGTCATGAATGGATTAGGAATTATTAATGAATTGTGCAACAATTAAATTCTCTCTAAAAGTGGTGAGCAAGGAAAATGTGAACTTAGCGTCCTATGAAATGCTCCATTTGCTGCTGGTGAAGCACGGCAAATTTTCTTGGCTCCCAGTTCTTTCATCCTCTGAAGACCACTGATTTGCGGTGATATGAAGCGCAGCTGGGTTTTTTCTTTGTTTACTTCACCCAACATCTACATAAAAACAACCTTATTGTATGACAATTACAGAATATCCATTTGTAAATAGCTTCAGTAGATAGGTGGCAAGATAGTAGGGGCAGTCAGGCACAACACTGGTTATGTAGACAGTAAACACAGGGTCAAACAAAATGGACTCAAATGTCTATACACCAATGCACAGAGTATGAGGAATAAACAGTCTGAATTAGAAATTCAAGTAAATGACGGTAGATATGATATTGCTGCCATTACAGAAAATTGGTGGGATGAAACCCACAAGTGGAACATACAGCTGGAGGGATTTAAATTATTTAAAAGAAATAGACCAAGTAAAAGAAGAGGTGGAGTTGCACTATATATAAGAAATAACTACATCTCTACAGAAATAGAGCACAACAGTGATGAAAATTATCTTGAATGCATTTGACCTGACTGTAAATATTCAAGTCTTCCTGCAACCTGTTCTGTTCCAGAATATTTTATTCCTGTCTATTTTATTATCAATATGTTTGCATGTACCATAACATTAAAATTGCTATAGGATGCTCGACTAGGGATCTGTTCTTTTTAATTTTCTTCCTTAAATATTCTTTTCATTTTGTAGCCTTGCTTACCTTACATTCTTGATGTCACAAACCATGTTAGCATCAACCATTGACTTCTCTATTAGCACCTGCTATATATTTGTTTTGTATGATTACAAATATAAAACGTGTACTGTTTAATATGATCTTCTGTGTATGTAGAATAGACAAATACTGATAAGCTTTTGCTTTACCGAGAGCCCTGAATAAACAATTCTGCAGCTGAACTAATGTATTTTAGTTTTAGTTTTTCACCTAAAATACTATGTAGTGATTTGTAGTTAAGCAGCCTAAAAACTAGTCATTTTATTTTAAGCTCAAAACTATGGAGCTAGGGATTTTAAAATAAAGAATCATAAATATAAATTTAACTTAATTCAGAAATTAATTTTCTATAATTATTTCATCTCAACTTATCACAATTACATGCTGTGTCAATATATTCCATATTTCAGAAAAGTAATACATATAAGAATGCATAGAAACAATACATGCATTTTGTGAATTGTTTTATCATTAAACTAAGTTATTTTTCTCTTATATTTTATACTGCGTGTCTAGGTAATTTTCTTGATGAATTTGGATACGTTAGAGCTTGTCATGGTTACAAAGATTTTATCAACACAGAAAATCATTAGGCAGAAGATTCTGCCTCTTCCAAACAAATGCTAGTTTTGTGACATTTCAGTAATTAATGTTTTACAATTGCTCTTCAAGTCTGAACAGAAGCTATATCTTGAACTGATAAAATGACAAAATAACAGATAACAGATAATCAGAGTTGGAAAAGACCTTGTAGGTCATCTAATCTAATCCCTCATCCAAGCGGGAGACCCTACACCATCTCTGACAAATGGCAGTCTTCTTGAAGGTCTCAACTGATGGCGCTCCCACAACTTCCAAGGGCAAGTTGTTCCATTGGTTGATTGTTCTCACTGTCAGAAAGTTTCTCCTTATTTCCAGGTTAAATCTCTCCTTGTTCAGTTTCCATCCATTATTCCTTGTCCGGCCTACAGGCGCTTTAGAAAATAGCTTGACCTCTTCCTCCCTGTGGCAGCCCCTCAAATATTGGAAGACCGTTATCATGTCTCCCCTGGTCCTTCTCTTTACTAGACTAGGCAAACCCAGTTCCTGCAACCATTCGTTGTATGTTTTAGCCTCCAGTCCCCTAATCATCCTGGTTGCTCTTCTCTGTACTTTTTCTAGAGTCTCAACATCTTTTTTATAATGTGGTGACCAAAACTGGATGCAGTACTCTAGGTGTGGTCTTACTAAGGCTTTATAGAGTGGTATTAGTACTTCCCTTAATCTTGAATGTATCCCTCTGTTAATACAACAAAATATCACAATCAATTTTGGATTATTACATTATAAATTTTAATATATTCATAATGGTAAACTTTATACAGATTATATACTTGGCAGAGATTGTCTGCAAATAGTATAATACCATGATGGCGAACCTATGTCACGCATGCCAGAAGTGGCACGCAGAGCCACCTCTGCCGGCACACGAGCCATCGCCCGAGCTCTTTTTCACTGTGCATTGTGTGAGCACCTCCCGCCACCCAGCTGATTGTTGGGTATGTGCACGTATGCGCAGGGGCGAGAGCACATGTGGGGGGTTGTGTGTGCATATGCAGGGGCCTGGGGGGGGTTACATGTGAATTGCATTATGGGTGCTGGCACATGTGCGCACGCACACACTTTGGGCACGCGATGACGAAAAGTTTGGCCATCAATGGTATAGTGTATCCCATACTATATATAGTATGCAGAGGGGGTGTGCAGTATCTAGCGACATGAATTAACCAACTCCCATACCTAAACAGAGAGAGGGAGGGGGTAAAAGACTCATAGAAAGGCTAGCATATGTTGCAAAAATATTCAACTGTGAAGTTTAAATCAGCTGAAAGGAACTTGATAAACCCTTGATTTAAAATAGTTAAGAAGCAGATTATAATCTGTACAGCATACATATTATATGACCCATATTCATGTTTATTTATATATTAAATGTTAGTAATATTCAGAAACAGCTCTAGTTCCTATTAGTCCACAGATTTCTGAAAATAAATTTAATATAGCAAGTCCAATAAATTATTAAATATAAAGATGATAAACACAGAATTCCAAAGTAAGCAGTTTTTACATGCTTTTGAAATTCATTTTATCCTGGGAATCGTATGTGGTAGTGTTTAACTCTTTTCTTTTACAGTGCTGATTTTCATTTGAGATATGAACCCTAGAGCATTGCAGAAATGTGAGCATATAGCTAATCATGTCTCTGAACTGCTCTGCTCGTTTGCCCTGTAAAAAGCATAGATGATTGATGACTTACCAATATCAGAACTACAGAGTTGTTGCTGTGGACTGGCTGAGGCACACCTGCAAGCGTCAGTCGGATCCTGAATACTGAGGATTAGAAGGAGCAGTGGTAAAAGTAGCGAAGTACTGAGTAGAGGAGTCATGCTGCTTGAAACACACTTGGATGACTGGCCAGCTTGAAGAAAAGATTCTTTTTATGTTCAATTCGCCCCTCCCAAATGTTCTAATGACAAGTTTCCTCTTGGAGCAAGCAGCAATTTAATTTCAGCAGATTAAACTATTTCTATTGGGCACAGAAATGCTCTGACAGCCCATTCTGAAGATATACTTATCTTAAGTAACTTTTAAGGTTCCTGACATATGAACTGTTTTTCTTTTCTTTAAGCCAAAAGCACATTATTGGTGAAACATGAGAGATTTCTTATATCAGAAGAAATGTTACTTTAATTACAAGCCATTGTCAGCAATGGTTGGGAAAGCACTTTAGAATAGGGGTGTCGAGTTTCCGGTTTGTCGGCGCGGCGGTAGGGGATTGCGGCTGCGCGATCCTGCCGCGCTAGCCGTTTTGGGGCTCCGACCCGGACGGGTGCGGAGCAAGGCTGCCCTGCAGGGGTAGCTGAAGGTAAGGGGATCCGGAGGAAGGGTTTGGGGTGTTGCAGACCCCTCCCTGGCCGGCAGAACCCCCTTTACCAGGACGGTGCACGGCGGTCCGCAATGGCCGCCACAAAGAAGTTGACAGCCGGGCAAGTATGCGCAGGAGGAAGAAGAGAAAGTTATTGAAAGTGAAAGTTCTTCTTGGTCGACCCAGGGCTTTGAGATTTATCTAATTTAATTCCTGGAAAAGATGGTTTTTGATGATTGTTTCCACAAGAGAAAAAAAAAAAGCGGCTATTTTGAGGTGCTGAAAGGAAAGTTTACTCTCCCTCCCGACGGAATTAAGCCGGAAGGGAGAGGATAAAGAAAATATATAAATTTGGATCTTGTTGGAGGAGATGCCTTGAAGACTTGAGGACAGAAATATAATCTTAATAAGGCTTTAAAATATAGATTTGGACTCTTTTTTTTATTTGTTTGATACCACCCTGGAAGAGGAAGGGGAATTTTGGCTTGCTTGGATTTATTGAGGATTGTGGATTTTGGGATTGTTTTGCCTTTCTCTCGGAATATTTGGTTGGTGTAAGAAGAAAGAGGAATAAAGAAAAGAAAAGATTTATTTATAATGGCTTTCCTTTTTGAAGACCTGAGGGATGAATATGAGCAAACAAAAGCAGCCTGCAAAGATGGCATGGAAAAAGCTTTTCTATTTCTAGAAATGGCGCTGGTCAATTACCAACAGACAATGGAACAGATGGAAACGGAAGAAGAACAACAAGGAAGAGCGAAGACGCCATCTTCATTGAATCCCAAAACTTATCTAAGGAAGAAGGAAGGAAGAGAGCAAGGAAAATGAAGGACTTAAGATCTAAAAAAACATTTGAGAAAGAGAAAAATATGATGCAAAGTAAATATAATGATAACAAACAAGAGAAAAAGGGAACACAACAGAGAAGGGATCCCAGCAAGGCTGAGGTTAGAAGAAGAAGGGGGTAGGAAGATTTGGTGGGGGAAGAAAGAAAGGGGAAAGGCGGAGAAAAGCCTCAAAGCTTTAAAATTGGATGGGAGAAGAGGATTTTTTTAGAGACAAAGGATGAAATATAAATTTCTGTAAGAAAGATTCTGCTAAGGTACAGAAGATGGTATTGTAACATTTATATTTGAAATAGTAAATTAGAATGGTTTAAGATTTAATAAGAAATTAAAATGTTGAAGTTTTTAATAATGATTGATTTTTAAAATGCAATAAAATATCGAAGGAAAGGAGGATACAATGTATTTAAACATTTTTGGTGGATAGAATGTACCAAGCAGAACCAAATTGGGTATTTGTTATGTTGAATGTTAATTTTACTAACTTAGGGGAGGATAGAAAGGCATCATACTCTGATTAGTGATTTCAGGAGAAATTCTTTTTATTATAAGAAGAGATAGAGGGATAATGAATGGGCAAAAGATACAAATTTAATGATTTAATTAAGATGGATTAAATAAGATAGAATTGTGAAGAGTGATATGCGCTATTATTTTAGCCCATGCAAAGAGAGGTAACTGGGGCCAAGGTACTTTACTAAAAGATTTTTTTATGTTTGTTTGTGTTTGTTTGTGTTTTATGAGAATATTGGGGAAATTATTGTAGAAAGACAGGGAAAGATTTAATATGTAATGATTTGTTTGTTGTTGAAACTTTTAATAAAACTTGTTTTTTTAAAAAAAAAAAAAAGAATAGGGGTGTCAAACTCAAAGCCCGTGGGCCAGATCCAGCCTTTGGGGTGCTTAAATCTGGCCCATGGGATCCACCTGGAAATATCAAAGGACCAGCCAGTGGTGTCTCTGCAAGTCAAAACTGGCCACATGTGGGGGCCCCAAAGCCTGTTTTTGGCTTCCCCTGTCTGCTGCAGCAATCTGTTGGGCAAAAACAGGCTCCACGGAGGCCTCTGGAGGCCTCTGCATGATCCGTTTTTGGCTGGCAGAGTGCTGAAGGCCAGGGAAGGTAAAAATGAGGCGCAGGGAGGCAGTGTGCACCCCGTCTCGCTCCCTACCTGTTTTGGCCAGCAGGGTGCTGCAGGGAGCATCCATCCCGTCTCCCCCCACTCCCTACCCCTCCCTTCCTGACAGCCCGTGGAGAACTACAATGCTGATCCAGCCCCTGAAGAAATCCAGTTTGACACCCCTGCTTTAGAATAATAATCAATTCTGGAATATTTAGCAAAACTGTGCGCATGTGGTATACTGTAAATCAGATTTTCCATTTCATACATTATCTGAGTAAACAGTGTGTTAAAACCCAATGCGTTAACACGAAGCTTATTTTTACTTCTAGTTCATGATCTTTTGCTGTCTATATATTTTTCATCACATCATTATGCTGATTATACAGACTAACATTTGTGAATGGTGTTACGGACTAAGCAAACACACTGTTTTAAAATCCTAATAGTTTTACTTCTACGGCAGGTTCGTAATCCTGCACTTCTGATTGGCCCGCGAGTAGCGGATCCTGATTGGTCAATTCTCGCCGATCTGATTGGCTGTTAACGAGCGCTGGTGATTGGCCGTTCCCAGCGCGGCAAACTCAAAAGAATTGGCTGTTGTGACAGCAGCCAGCCCTATAAAAGGGCTGCTGCTGCCCAAGTATTTTGCTCTGTTCTGAAGTCACTAATAAAGAGTTGAGTCACTACCCGATGCCTCGTCTCCGTTCCTTGCGCCCACGCTCCAGACATAACACTGGCGACGAAGGTGGGATGCGGAGACATTAAGAGCTGACTGAACACCCAACGATCCCTACAGAGCACGTGGCTGAGAGCGCACCAAAAGAAGCGGCAGAATGACCAGCAGCGCCATACCACCTGCTCCATTTGACCCGGCAAACGAAGACTGGGACTCGTATATGGACAGGTTTCAGATGTTCCTGGAAACCAACAATCTGAAGGATGCTTCGCCTGGCAAGAAACGAGCTGTATTCCTGACCCATTGCAGGCCTGCCGTTTTCAAAATGGCAAAGGCACTTGCAAAACCAGCAGAAGTCAAGACAATGGACTGGGACAACCTCACCCCAATCCTCCGGGCCCATTATGCCCCAGCGATACCAACGCTCATCCGAAGACACGAGTTTTACCAGAGGGACCAACAGGAAGGCGAGTGTCAGCCTCAAGAGATATTCATCCCTAACTATCAAGATATCTTCACCCCTAATTATTGCTTATTTGTTGCTATGCTCTTTATCTCTCTTTCGGCTGTCATGAAACGGTGGGAGGGGGGAATCTTGGAGAGGAAGAAGGCAGGAGGTGTTTTGCATTCCTTTGCTGGGTTAAGAAAGGGAGGGGGGATTCTTTGTTTTAACTTTCCATTTCTTCACTAGCCTCTGTCCTTTTTTCTGCGCAACTGCGGACTTTTATCAAAAAATGTCAAGGTCACTGACAGTAGCCTCATCATCACCTAGAGATGACCACATGATCCTATTCAGAAGTTTTAATTGGAAGAATCATTTGATCTCTGGAGGGGGGGAGCAATTCTATCCCTTTGTATATGCATTTTACCCGCCAATATTTCAGTTTCGGAATTGATTCTGTTGCTACCATTCAATTTCCAGTAAAAGAATAATTCTGCTCTACACCATGGAGTCTGAGTATTTCTTTCTTGGGATTTAGAAGGAGCACAGTCTGACATTATTCCGAAACTCCGATATCAACCCACCCGGAGAAAACAGCAACTTTTTCTTCCGAGGGGGTTTCATCTCATGTCGTCTCCAGCCAGCGATGAAGAGGACCAGGGAGCTGTGGGAGGGCAGCCGATGCTGCTACCAGAGATGCCGGCTGCTGACCTACTGGCCGACCTGACTCTGGAAGAAACCCCTGCTGAGATGCCCAGATGGTCGTTGGGGGTTGGTTGGAGAGATCAGGACGACCCCCCTCCTCCCAGAATCACTGTAAGACGAAGGGGTGCGAAGGAACGGCTGTGGCAGGAGGGGAGGAGATGGAATGCAGGCTGGATCAAGGCGGCAGGTTCCTTATGGATGTTTCTGAAAAGCCCGGCACGGCTCCAAGGTATGAGGGGAAGGGGGAGCGAAGTCAGCCCGGGAAGTTGAGCTAACCCCCCCAGCCCAGCCTACGCCGGCGCAGCCACCCGCGGCCGCCTGGGGAGCCCCAGCAATAGGTGTGCTTCCTGGAAGATGCCCCCTGCCTCCCTTAGATGTGAAATTTGGAGGAAATCCCAGAGACTTGGGTTTTTCCTGGTGCAAGTGGGAAGCTATATGGCAGAATTTGAAAGGGAGTTCAATTCTGAAGCAGCCAAAGTGAGATGTGTCACCAGGACCCTGGAAGGGATGGCAGCAGACTGGGTGGTGACTTTGTTCAATGATAACTCCCCCCAACTGCGAAACCTCGATGTTTTCATGACTGCATTGAGGAGAAGATTTGAGGACCCCCTGGCAGAGAGAAGGGCTAGAATCAAAATGAAAACCTTAACCCAAGGGGGAGATCGGTTGCAGATTACACCCAGGAGTTCAGGCAGTTGGTCTCCTGTCTCCGAGGCTGGCCCCAAGAGGCCCTGGTGGAAACTTACAAAGATGGCTTAAATGAAAATGTATACCACATGTGCATCTCTCGGAGGGATCCACGTGATTTGCAGTCGTGGTACTTGCTGGCGGAAGAGGTGGATATTGATCTGGCTCGAAGCAGACGCAGAGGAGGCCCCGGCTGGAGAAAACTACTCCCCCACATCCCCAAGAGACCTCCACTCCCCAAAGAGGAGGGATGGCAGCAAGGGCCAAGACCACAGCCTGTTTCCGTTGCGGGAAGGAGGGCCACCGGATGGCGGAGTGTCGAGTCAAGTTGGTCCCACCAAAGAACGCAGGGTCCAGGGAGGAAGCCCGGTAAACCCCAACCAAGCCCCGCGAGACCGGACTGAAGGCGAGGGAGGTTGTAGAGGTCGCCCTTCCGGCGGGAGAGGAGCTGGGACCTCCAACCCTACTCGACGAGACCGATTCGGAGGATGACGCCTCGGTAAGTCCTACCCAGGGGCCCATGACCATCCCAATAAAGTTAAGGGACCCTACATCGGGGACCGAGGGAGAGATGTTGGCCTTGTTGGACTCGGGGTGCATGAGGTGTGTAATTAACATGAAAGTAGTAAAAAATATGGGCATCGGACTGAGAACTTTAAGAACGCCCATAGCTTTCTGTCAATTGGACGGATCTGTGGTGGGAGGTCACCCAGCGAGCTTTATAACGGAACCCTTAGAGATGACCATGGGAACTCACCGCGAGATCTTATGCTTTATCGTGGCCCCGGGATGGAACAGCCTTTAATATTGGGATTACCCTGGCTTCGGAAGTGGAACCCCCAGGTGAACTGGAGAGAGGGGTGGATACGCATCCGCACCGATCGGCCACCGGAAGGGGAGGAGCCCCACCCTCGGGAGGGGGAGGAGAAGTCCCATCCGAAGCCCCAAGTTACGGGTGAGGCAGCTTCCGCAGGTGTCGAACGAGTGGATGGGGAGGAGAAAATCCCGAAGGAGTACTGGGACTTAAGAGAAGTGTTTAGAGAAGAGGCCTCTGACGAGCTCCCTCCCCATCGCTCAACCGATTGCAGCATTGAATTTCTACCGGGGGTAACGCTCCCGAAACCGAAGCTGTATCCGATGACACCGGGGGATCTGGAAGAACTGAGAGCGTTCATCGACAAGAACCTGAAACGCAGTTTCATCACGCCTGCCAGACCTCGAGTGGCAGCCCCTGTAATGTTCCGCGAGAAGAAAGACGGCTCAAAACGTCTGGTCATGGACTACCGAAATTTAAACGCTGTGTTGGTGGAGAACGTGTACCCCCTCCCCTGATGAAGGACATGCTAGCCCACCTGGTGAAGGGGAAGATTTTCACAAAGTTGGACTTGAGGTAGGCATACTACAGGATCCGAATTAAGAAAGGCGACGAGTGGAAGACTGCATTCAACTGCCCGATGGGTTGTTTCCAGTTCAACGTTCTTCCTTTCGGCCTACAGGGGGCGCCCGCTGTTTTCATGCAGATGATAAATCAAGTGCTTCACGAACATCTATACAAGGGGGTTCTGGTCTACCTTGATGATATTCTCATCTACACGGAGAATAAAGACGAACATGTGAAACTGGTACTCTCGGTGTTGCACAAGCTGAGGGCAGCCAAACTGTACGCCAAACTGTCCAAGTGTGAGTTCCATCAAGAAAAAATCGACTACTTAGGATATCGCATCTCTCCCGAGGACATAGAGATGGATCCAGAGAAAGTGCGAGCTGTATTGGAATGGGCCCCCGAGAACCCGGAAGCAACTTCAAAGTTTTCTTGGGTTTGCCAACTTCTATCGGCAATTCATCCCGTCTTTTGCAAAAATAGCCATGCCCATCACCAACCTCCTGAAGACAAAGGGGAAGTGAAACCAAAACCCAGCCAACCGTTGAACTGGTCCATGGAATGCCAAGCCGCATTCGAAAAGCTTAAAAGACTTTTCGCTGCAGAACCAGTATTGAAACACCCCGACTTGGATGCCCCTTTCGTGATCCAAGCTGATGCAAGCGATGTGGCGGTGGGGGCGGTCTTACTTCAATTAAATGAGAAGGGGACACTACAGCCGTGTGCTTATACCTCCCGTAAATTGACTGACACTGAAAGGAGATGGGCCATCTGGGAGAAGGAAGCGTTTGCAGTCCGTTGGGCTCTATTAGCCTGGAGACAATTTTTGGAAGGAGCGAAACATCCCTTTGAAGTATGGACGGACCACAAAAATCTGGAAGCTTTAAAGACTCCTCGAAAGCTATCTCCTAAGCAGGTTAGGTGGGCTCAGTTTTTCAAGCGTTTCAATTTCTCGTTGAAGTATATTCCAGGGGGAAAAAATTTTATGGCGAATGCTTTGTCTAGAATGCCTCAATACAACAGTATCCGAAAAGAAGTGGTAAGACCAATTGTGTCCACTACACAGTTGGCTGCTCCCATAGTTACCAGAGCACAAAAAAGGGACCAGGAGAGAGATCTGTCCACTGACTTGATGGAACGATTTAAGGAGGCTTTGAAAACAGATGAGTGGTTTCTAGCAAATGCGAATAATTAGAAGGAGCACAGTCTGACAGCGAGAGTGTTGGAGATTTCATCGCCGACCTTAGGAACCTAGGTGGACTCTGTGGCTTCACCAAGCTCGAAGAAGCCATGAGAGATCGGATTGCCTTGGGTCTCAAAGACCCCACAACCCAGAGCAAGATAATGGCGAAGGGAGACATCGCCCTCGCAGATGTCATCGCCAACGCTACTGCAGCAGAAGCAACCAGGAAGTCAGCTGCTCGAATGCGCCGAGCAAACGCACCGCACCGCCAACTCGCCAGCGACGCTACATCGTTTTCCGAGAGGCACGCAACAACCACTCACCATGAGGACCTTGAATCCTCATCAGAAAATGAGGAAGAAGAGGTCAACAGACTCAGGTCAGAACGTGACCAGCGGGACCAGCGCAATCGGAAATCCCCGTACTGATGCTCCAGGTGCAAGGGTAGCCACCCGCGATCTGATTGCAAATTCCTAGACGCACTCTGCCGTTCCTGTGGAAAGAGGGGCCACATCGCGAAGGTCTGCAGAAGCAAGCAAGGACCCAGCCCAACCAGGAGAGAAAACAATTTCCGACAGACCGCAGGCACCCCACCAGCAAATCGGGACCGCCAAGGCACTCAATGGAACCTACACTACAGAAACCGAGCACCTGTCACTTCATCCAGACGTGAAGAGGCGCATCAGACTATCATCATCGGCCACGCATCGTCCCTTGATGCAAGAAAAATCCGAGTGAGGGTCACTATCGAGAATCGTCCATGCATTATGGAAGTCGACTCTGGATCATCCCTATCCATGGTCTCCTGGAAAACCTTCAGGCAGCTAATCCCTGACATCCGCCGCCAGGACCTCAGCACTCAAAATATCATATTGAAAGACTACCAGGGAAACCGAATCCCGGTTGCCGGATCCAGCGACGTCCGAGTAACATTCAAAGACCACACCGCAACCCTACCTCTGACCATCGTCGATCGAGATCGACCCAGCCTTCTGGGTTTGCAGTGGTTTGCACTGCTAGGAATTGAGCTAGCTGGCATCAACCAGACTGGGAGCAATCACTGGGAAGCAGCCCTCATCCAGGAATTCCAGGACGTGTTCAGCGAGAAGCTAGGCAAGTAC
The DNA here is from genome assembly GCF_049901735.1 of Notechis scutatus. Taxonomy (NCBI): domain Eukaryota; kingdom Metazoa; phylum Chordata; class Lepidosauria; order Squamata; family Elapidae; genus Notechis; species Notechis scutatus. The sequence continues at coordinate 59,162,960 of NC_142010.1, read as the reverse complement.
AAGGGATCCCCCATATCATTTAACCTCAGCCCGAAGTTGCGCCAATTCGCCTTAAGCCTCGTCGAGTGCCCTTTGCACTCAAGCCAAAGATTGATGAACAATTGGACAAATTAATAGCCCAAGGCGTGTTGGAACCGATTGACCACGCTCGATGGGAGACCCCAATTGTGACCCTCATAAAACCAGACAGATCGTTGAGAATTTGTGGGGATTACTGGGCCACCCTCAATCACGCACTCCAGCAGAGCGCTTACCCTGTACCTGTGGTCCAACACCTTCTTCATTCCCTGGGAGGTGGAAAAATATTTGCAAAATTGGACCTAGCTCAGGCGTACCAGCAGTTGCCCGTAGACGCCCAGACTGCGAAGCCCAGACTATAGTTACGCATAGAGGGGCCTTCAAATGTAATAGACCAGTTCAGAGTAAGTGTAGCACCTGGCATTTTCCAGAGTTTGATGGAGAGATTACTGCAAGGCATAAAAGGGGTCCTGCTATACTTCGATGATGTTTTAATAGCTGCCCCTACTAGAGGCCTGTTAGAAAAATGACTCAGATTGGTTCTACAGAAATTTAAAAACGCTGGCCTGAAGGTCAAAAAGGACAAGTGCCAACTCTGTACGGAGAAGGTTGAATTCCTGGGCTACCTTCTTGACAAACAGGGAATTTACCCAACTGAAAAAAAACTATCCGCAATAAAAAATGCCCCAAGACCTAGGAATAAAACAGACCTCCAAGCCTTCCTAGGACTCATTAACTTTTATAACATCTTCTTGCCCCAGAAAGCGACCATTGCTGAACCCCTGCATAGGCTCCTCGACAAGAAGGCTTCCTGGGTCTGGGGACAACGGGAAGAGCATGCCTTTCAGCAGGTCAAGGACCTTTTAACTTCAGATGCTGTATTGATACAATACAACGAGACTTTACCTTTAACCGTCACCTGCGATGCCTCACCGTTTGGGGTAGGAGCAATCCTGAGCCACATCCTACCAAACGGTACTGAGGCACAAATTGCATTTTTTTCAAAGACTTTATCAAAAACTGAGAGGAACTATAGCCAACTTGATAAAGAGGCCCTCACTATTGTGGCTGCGATCAAGCGATTCCATGAGTATGTATATGGAAGACCCTTTTCCATAATCACCGATCACAAACCGTTACTTGGCATCTTAGCAGGAGACAAACCAACGCCCCACATCTTATCGCCTAGAATGACGCGTTGGTTGGAGTTTCTAGCCGCATACGATTACCAATTGCTACACCGCCTGGGAAAAGCCATTCCCCACGCTGACGCTTTAAGCCGCTCACCGCTACCCGAAGTCATAGACGATCCAGCTCCAACCCTAACTATGCTACAAATCGAAACCCTTCCTTCTCCACCACTGACTGCATGAGATATCGCCTCGGAGACAAGAAAGGATCCTTGTTTGGCACAAGTCCTCAGCTGGGTAGAAAGAGGTTGGCCTGACAACAAACCCAACGACACCTTCAAACCCTTCAAAAACTGCCAGACAGAACTCTTCTCACAAAAAGGATGCATATTGTGGGGAGACAGAGTCATCATTCCAGAGCGGCTACAGCACAAAGTCCTGAAACTATTGCACGATGGACATCCTGGTATCGTGCGAATGAAGGCACTAGCGAGGAGCTATGCTTGGTGGCCAGGTATAGATAAGCAGATAGAAACTTGGGTGGCCACTTGCAGCAAGTGTCAGGAAAACCACTCAGCTCCGCCAAGAGCCCCGCCAACTGAATGGGAAACACCCCGGGGTCCCTGGTCCCGCATCCACATCGATTTTGCGGGACCTACCAAGGGGCATACATTTCTCATAACTGTGGATGCCTATTCCAATTGGCTAGAGGTCCACAAAATGAAGAGCACCACCACAGAAGCAGTCGTCAAAAAACTAAATAAACTATTCGCTACGCATGGGTTGCCCGATGTCCTGGTCTCAGATAATGGACCCCAATTCACTGCTCTTGCATTTGAACAGTACCTCGCAGATCGGGGAATACGCCACGCCTTAACTTCGCCTGCTCACCCTGCAGCCAATGGGAGAGCTGAGAAAATGGTCCAATTCGTAAAGAAAACCTTACACAAGATGGAGAGAGGAGACATCGATGAGAAAGTGACCAGGATGCTCCTCCTCCAACACATTACCCCACACAGCACCACAAACAAAACCCCAGCCGAACTCCTGATGGGACGGAAAATTCGCTCACATCTTGACCGCCTACATCCCGCCTACATGCTGGAACAACCCCTGGGGTCCAGCAGCAGGTATCGCACATTCAGGGCAGGCGACTCAGTTTTTGCGAAAAACTTCTCGGGTGACCCATTGTGGGTCCCCGCTACTATAACTCAACTTACGGGGCCCCGTTCCTACCGTTTACAAACTGCTGATGGGAAAATGTGGAGCGCCACATTGACCAACTTCGCTCCAGACTAGCTCCTACCCCCATCACAAGTCCCGAACCTCAAACCTGGGGGGGAAGGGAAAGCGAGGGGGCCGAAAAAGAGCTAGCATACGACACGGGACTCGAAAACCGGGAGTCAACGCAACCAACCCCGGGATATTCACCTTCCAAAGGAGGGCTGGACCAGATGACTGCCTCGCCACAAAGCAGCCCTGCAATAGCAACTAATCCAGGAAATTCAGGAGCCAGTCTTGATGGGAGCAGGGATGACAGCCCCGAGTCGCCCAGCGTAACAGTCGACCCAGCCGGGCCGTTGAGCTCAGTGAACAGCCCAGCGGAACCAGAGCCTGGGCAAGGACTGTTGGAGCAATGCAGATCGGGCAGACAGGTGAAACGACCTGCATATTTGAAAGAGTACATCACCCCACCCCTCAGACAGAACCTAGGGGGGAGGGGTGTTACGGACTAAGCAAACACATTGTTTTAAAATCCTAATAGTTTTACTTCTACGGCAGGTTCGTAATCCTGCACTTCTGATTGGCCCGCGAGCAGCGGATCCTGATTGGTCAATTCTGGCCTATCTGATTGGCTGTTAACGGGCGCCGCTGATTGGCCGTTCCCAGCGTGGCAAACTCAAAAGCATTGGCTGTTGCGACAGCAGCCAGCCCTATAAAAGGGCTGCTGCTGCCCAAGTATTTTGCTCTGTTCTGAAGTCACTAATAAAGAGTTGAGTCACTACCCGATGCCTCGTCTCCGTTCCTTGCGCCCACGCTCCAGACATAACAAATGGCAAGATTTCTTTCATATGTATCATAACTGCATAATTGGTAATTACATAAATACAATAAGATCATTCAGCAAGCAGCAGTAATTTAGTTTAAGATTGTGTCTGTGTCTAAAAGAAAGAGAAGAAATCACATTTTCTCTGTACTAAACATAATACACACCTATAAAATTCATATCATATTCTACAAATTATTATCATTTCATTCATTAAATTTAACAATAAATAAAATGGAGTAAATAAGCATATAGATTAGTAGCTCAAATATCCTAAGCCTTCCAAATTGGACTACAGCCAGCAAAATGCTTGTTGAAGTTTAAAAGAAAGATGAATCGTTCAGACACTTCTGGTAAATAAGTATAATTTCTTGAGCTGCCCTCAGGTACTTTGAAGAATATGTGGCATTTCAAAAGGCTTCTAATGTAACTTGTTTATCTATGGAGAAACATGAACTTGATAATGAATTATCCATTGGTTTGTGTAACTTTTAATTCTTCTTTCTTTCTCTCTCTCTCTCTCTCTCTCTCCCTCTATTTTCTTTCTTTCTTTTTCTTTTACCCAGCTGACATTGCCAACATTTCCTGTTGTTGTGAAAATTGGACATGCTCATTCAGGCATGGGAAAGGTGATCATGCTTTATTTATATAGCTTGGAAAAAGATAACATTTTTTAGAAGATGGTTATGCAAATATTGCTTAATTCAAACTCTCTAACAAAATAGATTAAAACTTCAAGCAATTATTATGAATTTTTTGTGATATGGTGTCTGTCACATAGTGTTTGCTTAATTTTAGGTATATGCTGTATGTTAGTCTCTTGAGCGCAAGTTTAAAAACTCATAAAACTCAAATCATAAGCTAAAAGATATTTTAAAGAGTAAAAATTATTTGAAGACAATGCTTTGTTTCAAAAGTAGAAAGATTTCATAAATTGTATATTAGTTCTATAATTTGCCCATTGATTTTACTTTTGGGCTAATTTATCAAAAAAAAAAATCAGGGTAATTTTATTTATGGAATATCGTGAACTCTCCTACATATGACAGGATATACAGGAATGTCTTCATTTTACTCAGAATATTTAATCTGTCTGAAAAATTATATGTAAAAGACTTTTCCAACCTGCTGCTCTCCAGATGGGTTGCATTGTGTTATAGCCTCAAACAATCAATTCCTGTCTATGGATGATTGACAAATGTGGAAGTTGGAGGAAACTGATGCAGACAGATAATTAACTATCCTAACTGTTAAGCATCAACTGTTATTGATAGTTAAGAATGGCTAGTAATGTATTTCTCTTAAAAATCTATTTTGCTTGGAAACACTGTGTCCATTTTTTTGAGAAATTTAATTCTTGCTTATTCTTTTCTTTTTCTTTCTATACGCGAAATACCTCTGAATGTTGAAAACAGGTCAAAGTAGACAACCATTATGATTTTCAGGATATAGCCAGTGTGGTAGCCCTTACCCAGACCTATGCTACCACTGAACCCTACATAGACTCCAAATATGACATCAGGATCCAAAAGATTGGAAACAACTATAAAGCCTACATGTGAGCAAATAGATTCTGGGATTGTATCATATTGTTGTTCTTCCATCTTGAGATTGAATGAACATTATTTACTATGTTTTGGGCAAGGTAGATAATCTGTTTTCTTTAGCAGTACTGACAATCATCAATTCTAATAATAGATCTAAATATGAACTGAATCTTTCCTTTTTCAAACAAATATATTAAAATAGAGTGGAAACAAGAGGCATTCCGGACTAACATGAAAAAATATTTAATATCATTTCCAGTATTTTATTTATGTATTTCATATTTTTCAAATTTATGTTGTAGTTAATTTTTAAAAATCCAAATGAATTTCAGTAGTATTCAGCTACTGGTAATAACATGCCATAAAGCAGTGGTCGCCAACCAGTGGGCTGGGGACCACTGGTGGTTTGCAAGAAAATTTTGGTGGTCCGCAGAGAAATGTCACCCCCAAAGTACCCCCCAATGCAATTAATCCAAGCTGCATGGGAACACAAGGCTGCGCCACCCACATGGCCTGTGGGAACACAAGGCTTGCATCACTTGCATTGTGAACAACACAAGGTAGTGAGGGGAGGGGGAAAGGGCGGAGGGGGGGAACTTGCCCCACACACCCCACGCACCTGGCCTAGCCACCGGGCTGCTTCTTTCCGCTTCTTTCTTCTTCTGCTTTTGGCTGCACGCAAGGAAAACAGCAAAAGTCTTTCTTTCTCTCCCCCAAACTCCACCAGAAATGAGTCTTTGGGACCCTGCAAGGTATCCTGCTCCAAGAGGCTGCACCAGCAAAGGCTAATTTCTGGCAGAGTTTAGGGGAGAGAAAGAAAGATTTCTGCTGTTTCTTTTGCTTTCCTTGTATGAACTCAAAAGTCTCAGTCTCTCTCTCTCTCTATCTATCTATCTATCTCTATCTCTCTATCTCTATCTCTATCTCTCCCTGAGAACAGAGCTGGAGACAGTATCCTGTGATCCCAAATAAAGAATGATTGATTGGTAGGAAAATGGGATGGGGAATTTTCCTGCAGACTTTTTGGGGGATTTTTCCAGGGTCTCTGGTCCACAGGATTTAAAATTATGAGCTTAGTGGTCTCTGAGATCCAAAAGGTTGGCAACCCCTGCCATAAAGCAATTGCAAAATAACAATTTATTTATTTGATTTCTATAGCTGCCCATCTTAACTCCGAGTGACATACATCATAAAATCAATCAACATCAAACATAAATAGTCTATAGACATAATATAAATCCAAAGGTGTCATTATATTCTCCAGTGCACTAGACTGTGGGCATGATAGTTCTCTTCTACTATCTAAAAAGTTTCCATGTAGTGAATGGAATAGAATTGTTCGGTGTTGCTTCAGAAGGCAAGATTAGAAACAGTAAGTATACATTCAAAGAAAATAGATTTCTGTTGGCTATTAGGGGAAAAAAATCCCTGTGTAAACTGCAACTGCAACAGTAGTACAGACTACCATGAGAGATGGCAGACTTAACAGATAATAACAGATAACAGATAATCAGAGTTGGAAGGGACCTTGTAAGTTATCTAGTCCAACCCCACACCCAAGCAGGAAACCCTACTATTTCTGACAGATGTCAGTCCAATCTCTTCTTGAAAGTCTCAAGTGATGATGCTCCCACAACTTCCAAGAGCAAGCTGTTCCATCAGTTGATTGTTCTCACTGTCAGAAAGTTTCTTCTTATTTCCAGGTTAAATCTCTCCTTGTTCAGTTTCCATCCATTGTTCCTTGCCTGGCCTATGGGTGCTTTAGAAAATAGCTTGACCCCTTCCTCCCTGTGGCAGCCCCTCAAATATTGGAAGACTGCTATCAAGACTTCCCAGTGGAGATGTTTAAGCAAAGGCTAAATGGCCATCTGTGAGGGATGCTATAGTAAAGTGGTTTTATAAGACAGTACTGTGTCTATTTTTCTAGGGGTTTTGTTTGTTTGTTTGTTTCATATTTATACATAGAATGAATCTTGGCACTGTTATTTAATAATTGGTACGTCTTCTCAAAGGATGGGACATTAGAACCTTTGATGCAAATTCTTTTAGCTTTTACAGTTAAATCATATTAAATATGAAAATACTTGAGTCATAGCTATACCCCAAATCAACATTATTTTGATATGTTTAGTCAGGAGCTTGATGTTCCACAGTAGTTTTTAACCTGTTTTTGTATACTTGTGATTTTAGCACAAACACAGACCGATTAATTTAAGAGGTGGCAGAGAAATATAAGCTGCCTTGATAGCTTCCATGCTGTTTTCAAAATCTCTAGTACTGCAATCTTCTGTTGTTTATGGGATAATTAATTAATGTGTCCAGTTAACTAAATTACAAGTAGTTGGGAATTCCCAATTTCAAAGCTCTTGTAATATTTAAAGATTTATACATGTGGGCATTGCATTATTAGTATATTTCAAGGAAGTGACACAGTGTAAAAAGTTAACACCACAAAAGCACATATATAGAATAGAATAGAATAGAATAGAATAGAATAGAATAGAATAGAATAGAATAGAATAGAATAGAATAGAATAGAATAGAATAGAATAGAATAGAATAGAATTCTTTATTGGCCAAGTGTGATTGGACACACAAGCAATTTGTCTTTAGTACATATGTGTACATAAAGAAAAAATAAAATAAACATATAGGAAACTATCTACTTGTTTGAAATATAATTTTTCCATAAAAATACAGTACAGAAGCACAAAGGTTTTACTTATAATACTGGTTGAAGTATAATACTGGTTAAATCATGGCCTATTGATTAATCATATATTTTATGAAATTATATAATTATTGACACAGTGACAATTAAGAAAATTGTAAAGAGAATATTTAAGAGAAAATATGCCATCTGTCATATTCAGATATCTATTTAAGTTGAGCAGGAATGCTATCTCTTTTAACATGGCTTCCCTGAACATAAATTCTTAAGCTGATCCTCTGTGTTGTTGAAACAACTGCAAGTTTATTCAATGCAGAAAGCTATTTTCTCAGTTGTACGGGTCGGAGAATCCAAAGCGTGGGCTGTCTCCTGCTTCCTTGCTTAAAGACAGAGTCAGTCAAAGTTTAGTCCAGCCCCCTTTCCACTGCGCATGCCCAGTTTCTGACTCTGTCTTCATGCAAAGAGGTCACGAGGAGAGAGTGCTCAGAAAGAAAGATAGAAAATATAGGATCAACGCTTTGGATTCTTTGAGAAAAAAAGAGAGACAAGAGAAAGAGTGAAAGTCAGCAAACCGTGAGTAAGTGAAAGCAGGGACTTCATCCCAAGACGGGAAAGCCCACATAGCTGTTTGGTGTTAAGAGAATAAGCGGCAGCAGCCTCAGTAAGAGCGGGCGGACTCTTGATCGGCTAGGAAATAAGGAGGGCAAATTAACTCAGCTTTCCCAGAGCCTTCGTTAAACAAACCAGAAGCCGCAGAAGCCTCCAGCGCTCTCTTTAATTGGGGGCAAACTCAGTCTTAGGCTGAGCAAGCTTCCATCACAGCCACACAAGCCTACCTGGGAGAAAGGGAGGCTAGAGTCCATGCTCAGGCTGGTCTGAGTATACTCTATCGGCAAAAGCCAAAGGGAAAGACTATGGCTGAATTTTCTGAAACAGAGGCAAGCCTAGAGGAACAGGAATCCCCTGCCCCCAGTTTGAGTAGAGAGCAAAGCAGAAAGGAACCCCAAGAGGCTGGGAGAGCTTCAGAAAGGCCTCTCAGTAGAGTGTCCAAGGCAGATGAGAGGGAGGCATTAAGGAGACAAAGGGCCATTGAGAAATGCTTCCCAAGGGTGGAAAAGAAGGCGGAGAAGAATGGAAATTCCCATGCTCCAACAGGCAAACCAATGAAAACGAAGTATCAGGAAAGGAGCACAACACTAGAGGGTGCTGAAGATCAGCCTTTTCAGCCTGTTCTTTGTGTGAACGAAGGATTGAGTGAATCGAAAAGACAATGCTCTCAGGCATGCAATGAAGAGCCCTCCCCCCAAGAGAAAGAGATTTTCAACAGAGTCTAGCTCTTCCTCCACAGCATCAGAAGTCAGGGAACAGTCCTTTAAAGAGGAAATGAGGGCTATGATGAAAGAAATGATGGCAGAATTCAGGGACAGTCAGGGTAACAGAACTAGCCTGATACATAATGAAAGGAGACAGGATGCTCATCATCATTCTACTTGAGCAGGAGGAGTAAGGGAGGAACTGGGCTTCCAGGGAGACAGTTCCAGTAGATCAGACACTCACAGTGAGGCCTCTGTTTCAAGAGAGGAAGAATATAGGGAGTCAGCTTTCTCAGATGAGGAAATTAATGAACCAGAAACTCCAATGTTCACAGGTCTATTTCGTCACCAGCTGTTTAAGATGCTGCTGGGGAAGGCGAAGATAGCAACAGGCCTGGGGAGAATCACAGGGACAGAAGGGTCTGAGTTAGAACCATCTGATCCCAAAGATAGATTTTTTGCTAGAACCAAGGTTGAAAGTGAATCCATACCTTCACCTGAATTGTTCAGAGAAGTGGTGGAAGGTCAGTTGGACAGAGCAGTTATTTTCCCAACGCCAGGGGGGAATGAGAGGAAATTTTATAATGCGGAACTAGCAGACCTATTCCCAGTTCCCACGATAGACAGCCCTGTGGTAGCCTCCACTTCTGCTACAGTGTTGGCTAACGAAGCTGAGGATGGTCTAAAAGGGGAGGATAAGAAAACAGAACAGCTCTACAAAAAGTTCACCAGGCCGCAGCATGGGCAGTAAAGGCAACATCCACAGTATCATTTTTTAGCAGAGCAGTCCTAATATAGATTGAACAGATGCAGGAAAGGATGCCACCTGGCGATCTTCGATTGCAACAGGATTTGAACAAAATAACTGCTACAACAGAGTTCATAGCAGACACCACACTTAATGGGGTCAAATATGCAACTAAGGCCATCACAGCTTCAGTGGTTGCAAGGTGACTTGTTTGGCTCTGCCACTGGCAGGCAGATCTGAAACATAAATGGAAACTGGCATCAGCTCCAGTTAAAGGGGACAAACTTTTCGGCGAGGCCATTGAGCCATTACTGATTGAAACCAATGACAAGAGGAAGGTCTTACCCAGGAAACTTGGTCAGGCAGATAGGTGACCTTCTCCATATACACGGCAACAGCCCTTTCCTATCTCGGGGGGTGGCTTCAGCCACTCCCCATACATACAGAGACAGTACACACAGACCCCTACTAGACATCCAGATAGGTCAGGATTTAGAGATAGGAGTGGACAACGGTCCCAGGGAAGGCGCCCCTTCCAGAGTTCAACTGGCAGGGCCTTCCAGCATACAAAGTGACGGCCGGAACAAGGCACCCATTGGCAGGAGGCTGGGCCTATTCACCAACCGATGGGCATTGACTACAACAGACAAGTGGGTCCTAGACACATTTTAAAAAGGCCTAGTTCTGGAATTCATCTCCATACACATGAGCTCATTCAGAAGATGCCCGACGCCAAGGGACAGAACCAAAAGGGTAATTATGGAAACAGCAGTTCAACATCTGCTGGACATTCGGGCTGTACAACTGGTATCAGAGAACGAACAGGGACAAGGGTTCTATTCAAACCTGTTTGTTGTGCAGAAGGCATTGGGAAAGTGGAGACCAATTTTGGATCTCAAATTACTAAACAGGCACATAGTATACAGGAGATTCAAGATGCAGTCCCTGCAAGCTATACTAGGGAGCATACGGGAGGGGGGTGTCCTGATATCAATAGACCTCACAGATGCTTACCTATACATACCTATTACCAGGAGGCATTGGAAGTTCCTGCGGTTTTGTTACACAAGGAGACACTACCAGTACAGGGCTCTACCATTCGGCCTGTCCTCAGCACTGAGGACTTTCACCAAGGTCCTGGCAGCACTAGCAGCCTTCCTCAGGACAAAGCCCATATGAGTCCAATGCTACTTAGACGATATTAACACAGTCAACGTCGACTCTAAGAGCACAGAGCGATCTAGAAACCACGATACCGACATTACAAAGAGCATGGCTTTTCAGTGAATTTTGAAAAGAGCCATTTAGAACTGACCAGGCAATTACAACACTTAGGAGCTGTAATAGATACCAAGTCCTGCAAGGTTTACCTGTCACAGGAAAGGCAGGACCACATAAGGTCATCAATAAATCAAGTGAGCACAGCTTGCTCACAGCTTGCTCACCAACTTCCACATTTGTGACTTGCTGTCACAAATACTAGGGAAGAGTACCTTGGGCCAGGCTGCACACAAGGACATTGCAGTGCTTCCTATTACCTTATCAGAGAACAGGCAAGGGCAATACAGGAACCAAGGTACGAGCACCCCCCCGCCCAAGTGAAGCAGTCACTCCAGTGGTGGAGATCACCCGCAGTGACAAAGGGATGTGGGTTCAAGGAACCCACCCGACTGACTATCACAACAGATGCAAGTTTAGTAGGCTGGGGAGCCCACTGTTAGAGCCAGATTACACAAGGTCAGTGGTCTCAGTCAGACCTCAAGAACAACATCAACTGGTTGGAGTTCAGGGCATCTCACCTGGCTCTAAGGGCCTTCAGGCCAGTGATAGTGGGACAGACAACATGACCACCAAGGCTCATATCAACAGGCAGGGGGGTACTCACTCCCTAGTGCTCATGCAAGAAGCAGAGCGATTGGGCCACTGGGTGGAGACACACCTTCTATCAATCAGGGCGGAATACATATTGGGAGTGGAAAACACTCAGGCAGATTGGCTCAGCAGAACAATGGTCAACCACTCAGAGTGGCACCTACACACGGACCTGTTCAGGGAACTGTCGCACAGATTCGGGAGAGCAGTCCTGGACCTGTTTGTGATGCCAGCAAATGCACAACTCCCAAGGTTCTACTCGAGATTCCCAACACAGGGAGTGGAAGGAACCAATGCGCTCCGAGAAGCATGGCCAAGGGCTTTGCTCTATGCATTTCCCCCACTCCCCTTGATACCAAGGGTAATCAAGAAAGTGATAGAAGAGGGGGCGTAGGTCTTAATGGTAGCACCTCACTGGCCCAGGAGGTCTTGGTTTGCAGATCTGGTAGATCTGTCGGTATCCAGACCATGGAGAATTCCCCCAGACAAGGTAGAACTGAGTCAGGGAGCCATACAACACCCAGAGCCACAATGGCTGCAACTAACCGTATGGCACTTGAGAGGACCACACTAAAGCATTTAGAGTGCTCAGACAAGGTAATACAGACACTCCAGGCATCCAGGAAACCATCAACGAACAGAATTTATGATGCTACTTGGAGAACATTTGGAACCTGGTGTTCCAAGAAACAAATAGATCCAACCACAGTGTTAGTTACGCAAGTGCTGGATTTTCTCCAGGAAGGGCTAGAGAAGGGTTTAACCCCTAACACCTTAAGGAGACAGATAGCAGCGATAGCTTCAGTTTTGGGTTGCGGGACCTCGGAGTCCCTCTCACGACACCCCCTAATCCGCACATTTATCAGGGGAGCAACCAATCTAAAGCCACCAGTGATACACAGGTACCCTACTTGGGACTTGACAAGGGTGCTAAGGGCACTCATGACTGAGCCCTTTGAACCACTGAGGTCAGTAGGACTACCTTCACTCACCCTTAAGGTGGCCTTCCTAATAGCCATTACATCAGCCAGAAGAATTTCAGGGGTGGCAGCATTATCCGTGAGGGAGGACCTCTGTATAGTTCACCTGAATAGGGAGTATTAAGATTAGACCTGATCTTTATCCCAAAGATCAATTCTATGTTCCATAGAGCACAAGAGTTAGTACTACCAGACTTCTGCCCAGAACCAGTCCATAGCCGAGAAAGGAAGTGGCACTCCTTGGATGTTAGGAGAGCTATACGCATTTATATTAAGAGAACAAGGCCCATTTAAAAAATGGAAGAGACTGAATTCTGAATTTAGACTGAATTCGTTGGGACAAAGGGTTTCACCATCTACCATAGGCAGATGGATCAAGACATGTATCACAAAAGCTTATGAAAGCCAATCATTGCAATTGCCGTGTAACATAACGGCACATTCAACCAGGAGTGCAGCCACATCAGCGGCATGGAACACACAGGCCTCGATTGAAGAGATCTGTAGGGCAGCAACGTGGTCATCGCCATCTCCATTCATCAGAAATTATAAACTGGATACATTTGCATCAGCGGAAGCATCCTTTGGAAGAAGAGTGCTACAAAGAGTTCACATGGAGATGGGGGCTCGGGACAAGGAGTTGTCCCACTCTCAGGACAATTAGCTTGGGTACATCCCACGCTTTGGATTCTCCAACCCATACAATTGAGAAAGAGCGTTGGGCTTACCTGAAATGCATCTTCTCGTTGTACGGGAGGAGAATCCAAATCCCACCCTTAGATAGTTAGTCCCAAGCCCAGAATGGTCAAGAACAAGCACCAAAGAACTCTCCAAGTCAATCATCAGCCTTCATCAAAAACTGGGCATGCGCAGTGGAAAGGAGGCTGGACTAAACTTTGACTGACTCCATCTTTAAGCAAGGAAGCTCACGCTTTGGATTCTCCTCCCGTACAACGAGAAGATGCGTTTCAGGCAAGCCCAATGCTCTTTTTCAGTATCTTCTTTCTTGATCAAATCAAATTCCATATTTTTGTTTATTCAGGATTTTTTTTATTTTATATTTCACACTTGTATTGGGAAGCATTTTTTCCTAATAAATGAACAGTTAATAACAAAATTAAATTGAAAAGACATGTGTGCTTTTTGAACTTTTCTATTTCTCCACAGGAGAACTTCTATATCTGGAAATTGGAAGACAAACACTGGATCTGCAATGTTAGAACAAATTGCTATGACAGACAGGTAAATAAGTCTTCCTGTAAATTGTTTACTCGAGAGTTTTTCTTTTTATTTTCTCCATTTTTAGCTTTTTCTTTTTGTAATTTTTAGTTTCTACTGAAATCAGAACCCATGGAAACTGTAGAAATGGTAGGACCACTTCAGAAACATGTACATGCAGAGATTTTCAGGAGCATCTTCAGAACTAACAACTTAAATATGAAGTAGTTGTGGTAGCTTTAGCAATTCAAAAAGCTGTTTTGGGCCACGTGTTCCAAAGCACCTCTTCTGGAGAAGAGAAGTTTCATGGCATTAGAATAGATGCTATTCATTTTTTAACGTTTTTATTTTAAAAAAAATTCTCAGCATGCATGCTACAAAATCACTTGGGTTTTTTTTTCCACTGAAGCATAAAATTATGCCTAGATTTGCATGACACTGTTATCCTAATGGGGCCAGAGTATCATGTGAACATAAAAACTCAATTAATTCTGTGAAGGAAGAGTAACAGTTCTAACCCAAAATAGCATTCGGGCATTTATGAGCCCAAAAATTCTCCCCCAGTTAGCCTTTCAGGCAGATGTCTAGTCCAGGTTAAAGAAATCTCACCTAATAAATTCTCCAAAAAGAAGAGAATGAAAAAAACAGCAGCTCATTACATGCCTAGTTATCTCAGAACATATTTCCCAAATATTTGATTGTGTTTATTTGCCAAACAATAACTCTATGACCAGAAGAGTCAAGCTGTTTGAAGATAGTCCTCTAACAAGCTCTTATGTACAGGCATAAATCCAAAAGGAAAACAACTCTCAGGATAGTGTCACTTTCCCTGATTCATAAATTCTACTCTGGAGACAGATTCAGATGAATTGAGAACCATAAAGCTGTACCAGGTGGGATCAGCAGCCACAAACGTCAGGCTCATATGGGTGGAAATGTAATTTTCTAATTTGTGCTGGAAGTTTCCATTAAACTTCAGCAAACTGATGGTTGGGAACACAGATCTGCACAGATGAGATACATGGGGAGCTCAGTTACTGGTTCCATTCCTACAGGTTCTGTCCCAAACATCTCTTTATCTCCAAACATCTTGTGATTATTCACCCCACCGCCCTGTTCTTTCAATTCCAAGTCTTAACAGGACATCTTGTCTAATTTGGGGTACACTCCATCTAGTCCTCATCCAGTGCAAACTTTCCATATCATAGAAAAATGTAACAAAACCTGGAGCCATGATATTCTGCCTACCTCATCAAACTTCTCAACCTAGGCTTATATGAAAAACTATCTTAAAAAATCTGAAATATCATGTCCAGCCCATTCACACTTTTATCAAGAATCCAGCTGATTGGGAGCTGATTGGGAGGTATATGCAAGACCATATGGAAAACTGATTTCTACTGCTGACAAAAGGAATCTTTGATAAAATTCTTTCACTAGCTGAAGTTAATCCATTTGATTATCTCCTCACTTGGATTGTTGTTTTTTAGACTACAGTGTAAAATATTAAGTTCCTCCATGAGTCTAGTTTTTCATTTGAGTAACTACTGAAGATATGAGATTGGTTCACACATCTAATTGTGCTTTAGAACAGTGGTCGCCAACCAGTGGGCCGGGCACCACTAGTGGTCCACGAGAAAATTTTGGTGGTCCGCAGAGAAATCTCATCCCCAAAGCACCTCCCAAAGCAATTAATTCAGACTGCGTGGGAACACAAGGCTGCGCCACCCACGTGGCCTGTGGAACACAAGGCTTGCATTACTTGCACTGCGAACAACACAAGGTAGCAGATGTCTCTTTGACTACATAAGCATACATGAAGATTGTTCCTGATACATGGGCTTCTATAAATTACTTTTGTAGAGACATTTTTTATACGCAAAGCTAAGAAAACACTCGTGTATTGATGATATTAAAAGAAATGTAGTTTAAAAATGAAAAATGTATAATAATAAGAAACATAGCATGATATACATATTCCCCAGATCTAATTCACTCATATTAAGCTCTCTTGAATATTCTAATGGGAAATCTCAGAACTTTATGATAATGCATTTTGATGCCTAAAATAGATATGTTGTAGCTGCTTCACTGGATCATTTGTATATTATAAATATATGACAACTTAAATATACCATATTCCAAATACTGCTCTATGTTGAACTTTTAAGAATGGGATACAAAGAAAATATTCTGAATGCAATTTAGCTGAATTGCTGTTAAGACAAAATTGCATTTTTAAGCTAATGGGAACCTGTCTTCAAATTTTAGATACAAGCTCTGGATTGATAGCTGTTCTGAGATGTTTGGTGGCTTGGATATATGTGCTGTCAAAGCAGTCCATGGGAAGGATGGAAAGGATTATATTTTTGAGGTACAATAAGTCTGTTTTTCTCTGTCATTGCTGTTATTTTTTAATTAAGTATTTATATCTTGGATTTTGAGGTCTCCTGATTCCAAAAAGGCGCTGGGCAGCTTGCAATTTTTTAAAAATAATGTAACATTTTAAAAAAGAAAGAATAATGATAATTGGGAGAAAATCACATAAATAACATCCAGGAAATAGTTCACCCTAAACCCAGAGTTGGAAAAAAGCCTGATCTTAAAATATTTCTAAAACATTGAAATGGTAGAAGTCACATCTCCCTCTCTCTCCCCCACCTCGTTTTCTCTCTCTAGATACATGCATACATACATACATACATACATACATACATACAAACATACATACATATACATACATACACACAAACACACACACACACACACACACACACACACACACACACACATATACACCTCTTTCTTTGGGAAAATAGGTAGTTTAGAATGCTAAAATTCAGATAGTTCAAGAAAGCTACATATATTCAATAAAGCTACATATCATGGGAAAGCACAATCATACCGTGAGTTGGTTCTGAACATACACTCTTAGGCCAAATATCAAAATATTTCCATATTTTTAAGCAAACTGTCCCTGAGTCCTTTGGGTACAAGATTTATGGGTTATCTTTCCAAACAAACAAACAAAATATACATTACATGAAATGGGAAATTGCAAATATAGTTATATATCCTTTAAAGATACAAAATATACTTTCCTGTGCTAAATATTGATATATGCTACTCAGGTCAGTTAAATGTCTGCCTCTAGTGGTTTATAGATTAAATATTGTTTCATTCATAGAAAATACTAATTGTTGAGGATTGTTTAACCAATAAACTAGGATAATGTAACCTTGATAAATCTATCTACTGAGGAAAATAGAGATAAAGTTGATAAAGGTATTCAAAAGCTGTTAGCAGATAAAAGAGATAAATAATATTTTAATCTTTTGGGAAAACAAGGAGCATGGAAAAGAGACCCAAAATTCTAAATTCTGCATGACATAAAAGTCAGATCAAAAGGACAGCATAGAAATGTGATGAATGAATGGATAGATGAATGGATGGATGGATGGATGGATGGATGGATGGATGAATGTAGAAGGAAATTCTTGCAGACTGTCAAATACGTATTATTATATCCCGCAACAATAAAACTAAATCCTAATAGTTCTTTCCTAAAATGCTGACACCTGTTTAGCAAAGGCAAAATCCGACTTAATTTGACCAGACTTTTGACTTTGAGCAAATGAAAATATACACTGCTCAAAAAAATAAAGGGAACACTTAAACAACACAATGTAACTCCAAGTCAATCACACTTCTGTGAAATCAAACTGTCCACTTAGGTAGCAACATTGATTGACAATCAATTTCACATGCTGTTGTGCAAATGAAATAGACAACAGGTGGAAAGCATAGGCAGTTAGCAAGACATCCCCAATAAAGGAGTGGTTCTGCAGGTGGTGACCACAGACCACTTCTCAGTTCCTATGCTTTCTGGCTGATGGTTTGGTCACTTTTGAATGCTGGCGGTGCTTTCACTCTAGTGGTAGCATGAGACGGAGTCTACAACCCACACAAGTGGCTCAGGTAGTTCAGCTCATCCAGGATGGCACATCAATGCGAGCTGTGGCAAGAAGGTTTGCTGTGTCTGTCAGCGTAGTGTCCAGAGCATGGAGGCACTACCAGGAGACAGGCTAGTACATCAGGAGACATGGAGGAGGCCATAGGAGGGCAACAACCTAGCATCAGGACTGCTACCTCTGCCTTTGTGCAAGGAGGGACAGGAGGGGCACTGCCAGAGCCCTGCAAAATGACCTCCAGCAGGCCACAAATGTGCATGTGGCTGCTCAAACGGCCAGAAACAGACTCCATGAGGGTGGTATGAGGGCCCGATGTCCACAGGTGAGGGTTGGGCTTACAGCCCAACACCATGCAGGACATTTGGCATTTGCCAGAGAACACGAAGATTGGCAAATTCGCCACTGGCATTGTGCTCTTCAGAGATGAAAGCAGGTTCATACTGAGCATGTGACAGACGTGACAGGGTCTGGAGATGCTGTGGAGAACATTCTGCTGCCTGCAACATCCTCCAGCATGACCGGTTTGGCAGTGGGTCAGTAATGGTGTGGGGTGGCATTTCTTTAGGGGGCCGCACAGCCCTCCATGTGCTCACCAGAGGTAGCCTGACTGCCATGAGGTACCGAGATGAGATCCTCAGACCCCTTGTGAGACCATATGCTGGTGCGGTTGGCCCTGGGTTCCTCCTAATGCAAGACAATGCTAGACCTCATGTGGCTGGAGTGTGTCAGCAGTTCCTGCAAGATGAAGGCATTGATGCTATGGACTGGCCCACCCGTTCCCCAGACCTGAATCCAATTGAGCACATCTGGGACATCATGTCTCGCTCCATCCACCAATGCCACGTTGCACCACAGACTGTCCAGGAGTTGGGGGATGCTTTAGTCCAGGTGTGGGAGGAGATCCTTCAGGAGGCCATCTGCCAGCTCATCAGGAGCATGCCCAGGGAGGTCATACAGGCACGTGGAGGCCACACACACTACTGAGCCTCATTTTCACTTGTTTGAAGGACATTACATCAAAGTTGGATCAGCCTGTTGTGTTTTTTTCCACTTTAATTTTGAGTGTAACTCCAAATCCAGACCTCCATGGGTTGCTAAATTTGATTTCCATTGATATTTTTTGTGTGATTTTGTTGTCAGCACATTCAACTATGTAATGAACAAAGTATTTAATAAGAATATTTCATTCATTCAGATCTAGGATGTCTTATTTTTGTGTTCCCTTTATTTTTTTGAGCAGTGTACTTTTTCTAACTGTAAACTTTGTCCTTTCTAGGCGGAGATCACTACCCAAGCCACAGATCTGGGTTTCCTGACAAAATGCATAGAAATTACAAAAAAAAAAATATTATCTTTTTTTCTCTTTTAAGGGGTCTAAAAGGAAAAGCCCTTTCGAAAAAAGATTGTAAAAGTATGCATATGAAATAATATCCTCAGTGCGTAAAATATAAATTGCAAACCTGAAAACATTGTTATCCAATAAATTTTATAACAATTTATTTTATAATGTATAATTTTCTGAAAAGGCAATATTGAATGCTTTCTTAATGGTAATGGTAAACACTCATCATATGTAATATTGTGAAATTGGCTTTTAAAATAAAAGCTTCTTAGTAAAACTTGGAAAGTACCCATTTATTACTACTTGTTAAAAAAGATTTTAGATGAGAGTAACAGACAAATCTGTTGGCCTAAATTTATCCCAAGTAAATTGATAGTATCAGAATTATGATTTTACCACAAAGTTCAATCCTGCTTCTCTAGATTTGAAAAATTCTTTCACAGTTATCAAGCATATGGTTAGGAATTATAATTGTTATTATTTATTTAGGTTTCTAAACTTAAAAAATATTGTTCAAGAGCTTTGTTGGCTTTTGTCAGTTCTGATTAGGAGGAAAAAAAGTAAAAATAAATAAATAAATAAACTGCTTTTTTGTTTAAAACAATGTAGTATATGTATAGTTTACTACACTAATACAGTTACATTACAATATTACATAATACGGTTTTTATCAACCAATGTAGCCCATTAACAAAACATGTGGCTTTTTTCTTTGTTAATGTGTTTTGGTGTGTGTGTGTGTGTGTGTGTGTGTGTGTTTAAAAAATGAAATGTGGTTCATGTCATTCAGCTTTGTGGGAACGCAACTGTTTTATCTTCAATCTGTTTTTCATTTGTGGTAGAGGCAACAAAGTAAATAGTAGATTTCTGATCTGCTGGTTAGCCTGATAGTTCACTACTTTCTAGTTCTATCATTCAAGTATGATTAATCACTCAATTGATGACTATTGTATATGTCTTTCACAAGCATTTGTTTATTAAATAAAAAAAATGTTTGTAAGGTATTATTCATCCTGGAAATACTAGAGTCATTTCAGAGGGCAATTAAATATAATAAAACAGATCATTGTCAAATATCTTTGAGCAAATAAAGCCATTTCATACTTGATTAGTGGAAAAAAGACACCTTTTCTATATATCCAGCATGAAACTGGTTCTACAGTAAGTAGAAATAATGTTGCAAGAAAATATCTTACATTATTAAAAATACAAACTTGATATTGACAAATAATAATTTTATGGAATGAATGAATAAGGAGTCTGCATGAATAATTGATGCTTTTTAATACAGTTCACTGTGCAGGTAAAGCTACTGTGCCAATATAGTTCAGGCACACCCCTAGAATTAAACCATGGTATGTTTAGCAAATGTTTTCTAAAAACTGTATTTAAAGTTTTAGATATCTATTTTCTAGGCTGGTTTTTACTAAGTGTTTTGCAGGAATGTAAAACTTTGATTTGACCATGTCTGGCATTATGGGCTTTCTTTCTCCAGATTTCCTCAAGCACATAATGGTAACCATTGGTCAATGTATAGAGCTATATTAGTGCATAGCCATTGGTTATATATGTTGGATGCACAGCTAATGCATATTATTTGCATTTAAAAAATGATCTGTTGTTGGAACATTGAGAGAGACATAAGAGACATAAGAATTTATTTGTCATTACACTCGCAAGCGGGTGCAACGAAATTGTAGTATTGGGTCTGCAAACTTTCTGCACATCTTCATGCAGCAATCAAGCCATTGCAATATCTGTACTCCAGTCTAACAAATATATTTTCCAAACTAGAATTGTCCACTTTTAATAAATTCCAGTTCAGGTTTCTTCTCATAAAAAAATAAAACAAAGCATTCCTTTTCAACCTTTCTAATAAGCCTAGTTGCCTAAGACTTGTTAAGGAGAATTTTTTAAAATCTAAAATGTTTTGCAATCCTTTATTTTTAACTATTTTTTCCATGCAGTTCAAAATAAATGATAATCATAGTGGAGTGGAACACAGCATTAAAAGTTACTACCTTTCTTTAGCTAACTAGTTTTTATCTCTTCTAGGTTATGGGTTCTGCAACACCTTTGATTGGTGAGCACCAGGCTGAAGACAAACAGCTTATAACTGAGCTTGTTGTAAGCAGAATGAACCAACTTTTATCTAAAACACCCATACCATCTCCTCAGAAACCAACTGCTACTCAGCAACCTCAGGTAAGGAATGCTGACTCATGTCTAAGCACAGAAAAAGACATTTTAGTAGGAAATATCAGGAACAATCTGAGCATTTTGATCTGGGATATTATGTGGATAATTCCTTGGATATCGAAATAGAGATCAGTTGAAAGTGAAGCAATAACTTTAAAAGTAAACTTTCAGGATACAGTATGTGTCTGTTGTTTGTTAGTTAACTGGGACAATATAACCTATAATCATCTTTTATTTGCTTCTGCTCATTTTCTTCTCAAGGCCTTGTGACATAAACAGCTCCGTACATCCTATTTTAGGTGACTATAGCAGTATGTATGTTTGCGTCTATATATTTTTCTATTTATTTCAAATAAATATTTACTGGCTATGCTTTTTGTCTTCCTCAGGCCCAAAATAGTTTTAATTGACAAAAATATTATCAAATTGTAATTGAGCATACAATAATAACTCTGTACATTTGTATCTTCAAGTCAGTCTTCAAAAAAGTTAAACATTCCTAGCTGTTGATGATTTTCATTCATGACACAAAACCTGACCAGAAGATCATAATTGACTATGCTGACTAGTCATTTATTCTGAAGTTCAAAAAGACAGAACTGCTTACCCGTAAGTAATAAACATGTCTATCTTACTGCAGTGAGGAGATGTTAGGTCATGAACATGAATTCAGTTTCTTGGTAGGTGATACTATTTTCCTTAGGGAAAAATGCTTAGTAGGTTTTAAGTAACATAAATTCCCTTACTTGAGTAGTGGGCTCATTCATTCATTCATTCATCAAATATACATGGCTGCCCATATAAAACAATTAATATATAAAAACTAACATATTTTTTTAAATCACAATTAAAATGTAAGAAAGAGCAGCAGTTGTCAATAATAATAGAGCTAAGTACCTCACCTGTCCCCTGGGTTCCTGTGGCCTAACAGCATAACCAGATTTGGAAGGACTTTCAGAAAATCAACAGGGATGGAGTCAATCTCACTTTGTGGGGGAGGGGTGCTCCATAAAGCTGGTACCACAACAGAAAAGGCCAAGTCAGACAGATGGATAGATATAATCAGGGAGAAGCAATCCCTCAAATCATATTAGTGTAGTACTAATGATGCAATAATTTTGCTCTTGATATCAGTGGGTCTTAGAAAAGCATTGGGATCATTATTACTATACCATAGCTATCACAATTATTACGATGTGGAGATATTAACAATTAATGTTACCAACACCAAGATTATTACCTTCCCTAACAGGCAAAACAATGAATCTGAAAATTCTGAGACACCATTGAGGAGGTAAAAACTTTCTGAGTTGTTTTTCAAGCTTCTAGAAGCTGAAATACTCATTTCGATTATGTATCACAAAAGATTGGCATCAGAGTAGTTATAGAAAGTACATTCAGACCAGAAAATTGGGTAAAAGAAAATATTAAATCACACTATACTAAAAGCCTTGCTCAAGCTACACATATGCAGCAAGAAGATAAAATTAGCAATCTGAATAATGTGAACGTGTAATAGTGTAATATAATGAACGTGTAATATAATGCAAATACTTATATGCATATATTCTCTCTGTTATACAGACACAAACACATGTACATTCATAAATAAAACAATAAAACAAAAAAGATCCAAAAGGGATTTTAAATTATAAATATTTTATAGAACATTTGGAACTATCAATGGGTGCAGAATAATGTGTTTAAAATATATAGAGAACTGCAAAGACTGGATTTTCAAATTTTAAGATCATGCTCAAATTGATAGTTTTTGGTCTATGTCTATATATATATATATATATATATATATATATATATATATATATATATATATATATATATATATATATATATATATATATATATATATATATATATATGATCTTTGGTTATTCGGTTCTCTCCCGGTAAGATTCAAATATCTAACGTTTGGCGAGGTCCACTCGCCATCTTCAGGCTGGTGCTTTCGGCTTAGTGCCAGTGCAAGCAGTGTGTGACCGGAGCTGCCATCTCTTATACAAGATATATATATATTTACATGTTTATGCTCACATACACTCATTAGGTGATTTCACAGTATAAAAATATAAGAGCAAAAAAGCATTGTGACTTTCATTTTATTCATTGTGTTTTTGTTGGTCTAAAATATATCAGGTCAGCTTAATTTACCTCCCCCAACCCACACACACTCCTCCCCACTAAGAGTGTAGCACCATCTTCTGGGAAATGCTCATCTCTACTGAAAGCAAGTTAATTCATATTTTTAATGAGATTGAGCAAAGACTTTAAGATAAATTTTAGTAACGCAGCCAAAATGCAGTTAGAATATATGACTTTAAGTATATCCAAAACATCAATAACTTTGCATTATAAAATTGTTATATGAAGAATTTAGATAGCTGTTTGGACAATGTATTTGTTACAAGTAAAGTGTAACTCAGCTAAGCCCTGGCTGCAGGACTTCAGTATCTTCCGCTCAGTCACCACAAAGTCATTTCTGGTAGCTCTGCTGTGAGTTTAGCTGTTCCTCCTCCATCTTTGCTGCTTCAGCATTTGTATGCTAGAACTATATGAATCAAAGACTAATGTATCCTTTTGATTTTTGATCATAGAAGGCCCGCAAGCTACCCTAAAGCATTGAAAACACTGAAAAGCATAAAAAACAGATCCAGTTATAACTAAAAAAAAAAAATGTATAGGGTCAATGAGCATCAGTCACATTTTTTCTGGGCTACCTTTCCGGGTATATCGGGAATGCGCGGACCACTTTTTAAGAGCCCAGTACCTTTTGCATTCATGTGGGAAAACGATACAGAAGGGCAGAATCCTTTTCTTTGTGAGGTTCTCATCCTTATGGAAAACTGCTTGGTTAGAGGAGGTGATAACAGCATTAAAACAATTTTATCAAATTCCCCAACAGAGACAGTATCACTAAAATAAAACTGAAGATCACAGATGGACCAGATTATGCAGAAACAATTATCCTACAGCAAATACTGTACTGACTATGAGAAAGAAAGAAAATCCAAATTAAATTAATACTTTGTTAAATGAGCTGAACATTTATCAAAAGTTTTAAGGTTTTGAATTTCTAAGGACTCTACTGATAGAATATCCAGAAAGAGAGTAAGCTATTTAAGCCACATATTACTGGAAATACGTTGAACTGGTAATACATTCAAAAAAGTATTCTTCCAAAGCTTGCTGGCAGAAGAAAGAAAGGAAGAAGGATAATGCCACAAACTCTTGCTGGTTGCAAAATACAGAAAGTTAGGCAGTGTTTATAGCAGGAGTCCCCTAAACTTGCAGCCAAAATGAAAAGACCTTCAAGAAGAGGAAGCATATGTGTAAAATAGAAGTAGGTGCCAATCTGGAATTTGGCAGCAAGTCATAAGCACTGGCAGCTGCCCTAGAAGAGTCTGTCTACTCAAAAATGGCTGTTAAGTTGGTGTGATCAGTTCCAAAACAAAATGTCAGGTGAGCAGTGAACCATGAGGGCCCAAGAGAAACTTCTGTGGGCACACTGGTGCCCTTAGGCTTACTGTTGTTGATCCCAGCTTTATACTTACAAAGCTGGAGATTTTTGTATTTGATAAAAAAATTATCAGAAGCCAAAACTCATTGGAAGAATTACACCATCAAAGAATACAAGGAAAAAACTATTGTTGAATTACTAAGCACGTGGCAATTTTCCAACTCAGTGTTTGTTGGTTTCTGTACCAGCAGATGGAGATATTGTTATTTAGTAATACTTCAGTGTTTGTTATTGCTGAACTTGATATAAAAGCACTTTTTCTAGATGTTTAGTTTTTCACTTTTATGTATGAAATTACAAAACAATGGTCATCTCATAATATGCATTTCAACCGATTTACTATTATTTGTGTATGATCTCTGGACACCTGAAAAATGTCCAAAGGCAGTACTTTTCTTATGCAGAGATGGTTAAGATTACTGCATATTTTTGTGGGGAGAGTGAGGGCTGCTGTAATTTAGTAATTAAACTGAATTTATGAAGTAACAAGAAATGCATAGGCTCTCATGACTTGTGTAGATAAGGTTAGAACTTTTTGTTTTTTTTTCTCTGAGTTTCTTTGGATAAACATTGCAGGGGGTGTTTTGGTTTTTTTAAATACAATATGTTTAAGACATGTAACCTCTAGAAGTTTTTTTTTATGTTTTCTGCCTCAAAATTGTAATAAGCCATGCTACAGACTTTCAGAATTTATATTCAGAGAGGCACTGAAGAATACTAAAATAATGTTGAGAGCTTCTTATAATTCTGAAGCTTCAAATTTGCTCTCTCCTACTGTAACATAGCTTCTACATGCTCAGTATCAGAAGCAGAAAAAGATGAAAGAAATCCCTTTCAATTTCCTCTACCTTAAAACAAAGCAAACTTCTAAGGGGAAATTTCTGACGAATACAGATGACTAGAAGACAGCTACATAGCTTTAGAAATAGTACCTATATTCAAAAATGCAAATTTAAAAGTTAGAAAAAAGATGCTAAAAATTTATCTACAATAGGTCAACAATTAAGAAAGAAAAAGATCTTGACATATTCATGGTAGCTAGAGCTAGCCACTAGAGAGTTACTTTCTTTAAGATAGTACACTCTTCCTAATGGAACAGAGGGAATTAAATAGTATTATTTATAGTTTCAAATTCTTTTGAAATTCTTTTTGCCTAAGAATTTACTCTTGTTCAGTTACAGTTCCTATTAAGTTCCACCTAAAGAATTCTCTCGACTGATTTCCATTATACCTACACTCTCTGGTGAATCAATATAAGGAACATATTTGGTACTATTTTCACTGAAACGTGATCCTAGTATGATCCCATGGAATAGTTCTGGTTGGGTCTGTCTTGATTGCAAGCAGTTCCTTTCTCTTACAGATAAATTATGGTATTTGGAAAGTATGTTTTACATTGATCTCCTTCAGGCTATGGAATGCTATGCAGCAAACAGCAAATTCTGTATCTCAGTAGCCTCAGCATTGGCCTGATGGAGAGGACTCCAGCAAAATCCTATGCACTGTTGGCTTAGTTCCAGGCTATTAGGCAATACTCCAGCACAAAATATAGCCAGCTCCAGTTGCTGTAATTATCCTGGTGTGGCTAATTTTGAGCACAGGATTAGAGCTCTTGGTATTTAAGGAGTAGGATGAACAGAATTATCATATGTTCTGCAGATGTCAGTAGTGGATACCAGATGCATAATTATCAATAGGCTAGCTGCATTTAAGTGCAATATATAATCATTTAATTTTTCAGAGTTATTCAGATAGCTCAATATTATAAGTTATTCTCTAGAGCAATTCAAAGAGCAATTTGAATTATTCTCTAGAGCAATTCAAAGAGCAATTTGAACCTTTGAAGGGCAATCTTGCTCATTTCAATCTTGGCATTCAGACACATTATTCAGAAGCAGGTATAATATCATCTACAAATAATCCATACTAACCTTTTCATGTAAGTTCTTTATGGGTATTTGGGGCAATTGCTGGATCTTCCATGTATTACAGGGGGGGGGAATCACAAGAATGTTTGGAGCACTCTGTAATAGTTTTAATAGGGATATGATTTACTGTATTTAATCCCTGATTAGATATCCTTTTAAGTCCTTCTTTATTGTGAAGATGTGCTTTGAAGATCTATAACTCAAAATCATAATGCTTCCTATTCCTGAAGCCGAATAAAAGCTTCACTACAAGAATTTTGAGCTTAAATGGACTCCGGCAGATGGTAGAGGACAGGAAGGCCTGGAGGAATGTTGTCCCTGGGGTCACAATGGATCAGCCATAACTTCGCAACTAACAACAACAATTTTGGCCATCCAAGATTCTTCATAGATGATCAGAAACTTCTATTATGTGATTTGTGACTAATCAGTGACAAAATACAACAGTGTTGTCTTAATTTCTAATTCTTGTACTCCAAAGGTGCTCTTTTTTGAACCCTTAGAACTTTGTATAGGATCCAAATACAGGTAGTCCTTGCTTTATGATTGTCCTGTTTAGTGACTGTTCAAAGGTACTCCACTACTGAAAAAGTTATTTTACAACTGGTCCTCACATTTTCATTACATGCCATGTTCCCATGTTCATGCAATTAAGATTTGGGTGCTACTGCAGGCATTTGCAACCATTGCTGTTTCCAATGGGCATGTGATTATCATTTTGCAGCTGACAGCCAGCTTCTGGTAAGCAAGGTCAGTGGACAAGGTGGCAGTAAAATCAAAAGTCCCAGTCATCTGATGTCTTATTTTTTTTTGTTTTCTTGTATTAATTTGTATCCCACCTTTATTATTTTTTATAAATAACTCAAGGTGGCAAACTTCTCCTCAGATTCTCCCCACAATAACAACCAGGTGAGGTGGTTCAAGCAGCGACTGATCCAAAGTTACCGAGCTGGCTATCATGGCTAAGATGGGACGGGAAGTCACAGTTTCCTACTTTCTAGCCTGGTGCCTTAACCACTAGATCAAACTGGCTTTTGCTTAAACAGCTGCTGGTGATTCCATGGTCATTAAATTCACTAAAGTCATGTAATGTCTCACTTAACAACCACATTACTTAGCAACAGCATTGCCAGTCCAAATTGTAATCATTAAATGAGGACTACTGTATGTCACGGTAACATAGAATAAATTTGTAGCATTAATGAGAGGATAAATTAAACTTTCTTTAGAAGTCTCAGATGATCTACAGAGCACATTTGAAATTGTTGAAATATCACTTCTTAAAATTCATTTAATACTTATGGTTTTAAGACCCTGCAAGAAATAATTTTCCTGTAAGAAAAATTATATTTTCTCCCCTTGAGTAAAAACTATTGTCATTAGAACATGTCACTCTAATTCATCTCTTTTAAGTCACTATAAATCTTGCCAGCAAGGAGGGGATGTGGTATGTGATAAGCCTGAAATGTGTACGCATCTTGATGGACTTGTGGTAGAACAGAATATTGATACAAGCGGAGAACTGCAGGTACTGTTCAATGAGCAACAAGTGCATCCGTAGGAAAGTGTGCAAGGGTTATTAAGATTACAAAATGCTTAAACAAAGATATATTTGAGGAAATGAGGTGAACAGGAAATATGAGTGGTCATAATGGGAAGCCTAATTTAAGGCAAAGGCATTTCCTTTGAGATGGACTATATTAAGCATAGACCATAGATCTCTTGGGTTGGTACATAATTCACCAGTACCTTTATAGTAATTGTTCATGATATTTCATAATTTTAATCTTTCCATCAAAGTCAGAACCCCCATAGCCAACAAATGATTAGTTTCACTAACTGGAAAAAAACTGTTCACTTAAACTAAGAGATAATGTCAAGACCATCATTATCCATGATGCAGCTATGCAAATCAGGCTATGCGCTCAACATTCACCAGACAAAAGTAATAAATTTTCCACCCTGCTGCTTACTCTCTACTTGTAGAGTATTTTTATAAATATGGCAGACCCTTATTGATTTTTATTGTTCTGAGGCCTGCATCGTCAATCTTCTGTGCTCAATCATTTAAAAAAAAATACCCAATTTCAGTAGAAATGCTTCTGCGAGTGAGAATAATCTGTCTCCTTTGTATTATCAACCTTGCATTTCGTATTACATAAACTATAAATGTACTGAGGTTACTGTGCCTTTTTAATTGCACATTTACAACTACGTTAAAAATCATTTTTTGCTGGATGTTCTTACCCCAAAATATATACAGTATTTAAATTTCTCCGTACAACAACTTGTCCACTTTTGCTTTTATTGTCTCCGTACTTCAACTCCCTTGATAATGGATGCCAGAAAAAATATTAGCAAAGAAAATGGAGCCAAAGATAATTAAATGGATTCTTAAACTGGCACTAGAAAAGAAAAAAAAAATAAAGCTAAACAAACTATTTTGAGGCAAACGGCCGGAGGCACGAAAAACAGAGGAGACGGCGCGCAGGTAGATGGAAGAGGGACCACCCCAAAGAACTGGGAAAGTTGGAAAAAAACAAAACACTTTTCAGGTGAGGAGGACCCGCATTTAAAAAAAGATGAGCATTTCAATGTTAGAAAAATGAAGTTATGAAAAGACCTAATACGCTTATTCAAGAAGGATATTTCCCTCCAACCTCTTTATTGAATGCGAAAAATCTTGCTTCAACAAAACCATTCTGGGATTAGGTCAACATGAGGTAATTTTGGACACTTGAACAGCGAGAAATCCTCTGCAAAAGGTTATTTTTTAATGCTCAAGCTTTGAAGCAATTGCGTTTTTTTAACAGATGGTTTGTGAAACTAAAACACCAAGGAGAGAGAGAACTTCAATATTAAAAACCCACCCTCCCACCCTTGTTTTTGTACTTAAGAGAAGTTGAAATCTCTGCCTTGTTGCATTCCCTTCACTGGGCTTCCTATTGATGCACCAAGAGTTATTTCTATTCTGACCTTCAGGAAATTTTTAATATAGTAAGAAGAGATCAGTTCTAACAACCAAAGGTATGTTTCCTGATTTCCCAGTCTATCCTCATCACCTTCTAGCCTTCTTGCACTCTCATCTCTGTGGTTTTTTTTTCTTTTTCTTTTTCTATCTTGCAGACTGGATCGGCTAAGGAGTCCGAATCAAATAAAGTCCCATCCCAGCGACCACCTCCTCAAGGTTGTTTACAATACATTCTCGACTGTAATGGCATTGCAGTAGGACCAAAACAAGTCCAGGCGACTTAAATTTTTGAAATTTAAAACAGGGGTTAAAGCCAAACGAAAGAAAGAAATCAACAATACCAATTGTTTGTGAAAGTTTTTTTTTTCATTGTTTCACTGCTGACCTGGATTGTGTTTTTTCTATGCAGTGTCAAATATATTGTCTGGTTGTTTATCTGTTTGTGTTGTAATGCTTACTTATGTTTTTCTGTATAACTTGTGATTCAGGGCTGTTGTCCACAGTGTACAGTGTACAAGAATTGTGCCTCTACTAAGTCAGTGAGACTGTATATTATGGATGGTTAGACAGTATTTTTGAAGTATTCTATATTGTGGGTTAAAAAAAAAAAAGGCTAACCAACCCTGGCTGAGATATAATACATTTGCTTAACTCTGTGAGTATGTATGCTACATCTGATTTTGGAATTTTTTTATGTGCATGATTATTGAAAAGTGATTATAATATTTGAAAAGTCTCATTTAGTAATATGTTAAATGAGGCATTTTCTTTTTATAATTTTATAAAGATTGCTTAATTTTGAGTTAAGACATATACATAAATTGAAAAAAAACTAGTATTTTTATTTTAATTTTTACATACAAAATATAAAAGAATTATTTCCAGGAATGCATAAATATCTTCTATTTTCAGTGCAGAGTTTTTAGGGAAAAATCTGTATCTACTAGCTTCAGTGCTACAAAAATGGGCCACATATGTGCAATATTGATTCAAATTTGATATTGAATGTATTTAAGTTCAATAGAGGAGTTTCTTCGTTGGTTATGAAGTAGCCATCTGGTTTTTACCAAACTAAAAAAAATGTTTACTAGAATTACCTTATCTACATAATTCAGGTAAGCTATGGTTCTTTAGCTATGATAGTTAGCAAAAAAAAAAGAAAAGCCTTCTGCAATTAATCAGCACCTTTCTTTCTAAATATTATGCTATCCACCCTTTTCAGGGTTTTTTTTAAATGTCATTCATCAACTGGATGTGTTGCTATATCATTCTGTACTTATGATTATGGCCAAGCTATTAGGATACACTAAAATGCACCTATGATCCAATCTAGCATTTTAAGCTTAAATAGCTAAGTACAGTAGGAAAAGAATGTTAGTGGATCTTGAATGCCCATAAGAGTGAAAAGCTTAGCCATAGAATGTAGTATATGGGACTCAAGTGTGTGTAAATAATAAAACAAGGGTACCTGACCCAGGTGGGGAGGGATGTACTTTTGCTAAACTTTCTTATAGCCATAATTGCTTATGACTGTCACAACACCAGGGGCTGTGTGCATAACCTTACAAGCAATATCCAGGCAGGCAGTTAAGCTGTTATTCAAATGCACCTCTTAAGCATTCTGTAGAAGTGAGGGAATGAATTATGTTGTCAATTGAAGACAAATAATAAGGTCAATAGAAATCCCTAGATTAATACAAACAAGTATGTTTTCTTGTGACGTAATGATGACGTCTGATTTTTTTTTCCTTTGCAAACACTCTAGAATTGCAAATATTTTTTAAATTCAAGATGTGAGAATTACACATTGTTTTTAATGGTAGTTTTGATGTTTACTGCGCATGCTGTTGTTCCCTGCTCATTTTTAGTCTATGAACAAGTATATTCTGTTTGTGCGACCTTTGTTTCTGATAATGATCTTTTGATAACCACACTGAGGGGATTGGTTATAGGGGAGTGTATTACCTTCACATCAGGTTCACTGTCTTCCTCACCTCCAGATCTTAATCCAAGAGAATAAAAACAGCATTCCATTCTGGAGTGGGAAAAAATGAATCTGCCAACTGAATGCCATTAATATCAAGCCATGGATGTTCTTTTGCATGTGGTAGTTTGAGTAATTAAAGATGCTTTTGTGCATTGTTTATGGGCTCTCTCTGTGTGTATGAAGTGTGTATATGTACTGACCACAGATAAAAAATTTGCATCTTAGCAAAACGTCAGTACATTTGATGCAGATGGTCGTAAGAAGGACATGCACTAGTTTACTGGCTCAACAGTAAAGAAGCAAGCCAATATGTTTACCTGCATGCTAGCATGCTCAAGTGCAATATTGTGTGGAGTTGGGAAATGGTATTTTAAAATGTAGGATCAATGTCTGGGGGGGGATGATTTGCTTTATTTTTCCTTTTTTAATTTCTTTCTGTCAAAGCTGCTGCTGCTATTATTATTATTATTATTATTATTATTATTATTATTATTATTATTATTATTATTATTATTATTATTATTATTATTACCTTTTTGTACCAAACTAATGCAAGAAAGCGAGCAAATGCTGAAGTGTGACTGCAGTATATATTTTGTGAAATACTTTGTACAGCTTAATGTCCAATAAAAAAAGTTATATCTGTCTTCAGTGTAGTTTCTAGCACACGATTTTCCCAAGGGGGCAAAATCCTTTTATATACAGCAAAGAATAAGCAAGAAAAGTATGGGCTTTTTAGCATAAAATATGCAATTGAAATTCAGGATCTCTCAATCGGCTATAATTAAATCGCAAGGCTTCTGACAATCTTTAGATACTGTAAACACATGGATCCTGTTCACAGGGCATGCAGTTAATATTATAATGGGCTGGGATCACTTCTGCATCTACCTGTGACTTGCATAAATTCAGTGAAGGTTATGAACAGACATTTATGTATATAGCTCTTGGCAGGTTCTCAGGTCACACATACTTCTATTGAAAAAAACAGTAAATTAGGAATAGATGTAATTCTTCTTCTGCACATTTTGCTATTGCAAATATAACTAACTGTGGTGTTTTAAGAAATGCACCAAGAATGAATTGTTGTCAAATTTCTAACATATGGAAAATTACCTAAAAACCTATTTTGTTATTATCAAGACTGTAAATATCATTAGAACTTTCCTGAAATAAGTCCATTTATGCATCCAGGGTTTGAAAGAGAAAATACAAATTCTCACACAGCAATTTACTTTAAAATTTGAGTTTCTGTACTTGGTATTTTTAAATGGTCATTGTTGAAAGTATGGTATCAATTCTGCGTCATCTGCATAATCCTGACTCATTGATTCTCTTAATTAGCTAAATAGACCTATTGGGTATATTTGGCTTTAATTCAGAGACATTGGGGTTTTGGACAGATTGGCATGATCAAGAAAAAGAATTTGCAAGGCTCCAAATTATTCCTAGGCCTAGTTAAAAGTACATATACAGTTTCCCTACTATTAACAAAGGTGTAAAGTTCTGAAGGAGTGTTTTGGGGGTGTATTTTTCAATCTAGAAAGTATCATCCTTGAGTGATGATGCAAAAACATTCTAACGGACTGATAAAGCAGCTGAGTTGATTTCACAAATCAAAGTGTGTGTGACATATACCCACTTTGTACAAAGAGGGAAAACATGTTTTATATATATTAATGTCTGTGATATGCAAAAATAATAACCTTTTCCTATCCAGAGTATTGTGTGCGTTCTGCAGCATGCATGGACTTTTTTCCATGAATGTGCCTAGCCATCACTTCATTAAAGATGTTGGTTTTTGACTTGCATCTCTCTGGATGCCCAGACCTCTCTCTATCCTCTGAGCTAAATGGAGAAGAGACCATTTAGAGATCTCTAAGAAGCTTTGTCTAAGGCCTGGGAGAATGTTTTCAGATGATAACTACAGGTTTGATTTTTTTAATGTGGTGGGGAAGACTTCAAGAAAAACAATTGTAAACCGTTTGGACTCACATAATTCATTTCAAGAGATTAGGGGTAAAATATTTGGGCTAAAAAAAACACTGTGATGGCTATGCTGGTATAGTAGTGTGTTCTGGTGCAGTTCTGAAGGAAGTTATCCAAAGGAAGCATTTGTTGGAACGATACATTTTAAGATCAAACATCAAAGATCCTTCAATCTCCAGAAAGACTCCATAAGTCCCGATCCAAGTTGACTGCCTTAAATTGGATGTGTATTTGACAGTAGTGAAATCTATTGTCTTCACTGTTTATAGAAGCAGAACAACCATACACTAAGGAAAACCAGGGGTGTGGGGTGGGGGGAGGTTTGCACTGGGAAAAAACCTGCACCAACTGCAGCTGAATCTACAACTCAATTTTGATTAGCTATTGCTTACAAAATATGGAACTGCTTTAGGGTTGATGTTGCAAGGTCTGAGTATGTTAATTGCTTAGTGGTTGGCTCAAGTAGATGCCTGTTTTGTTTTTCACAGAAGGGTTTATTGAGAAGCCACTGAAAATATACGAGACATTTTAAAAACATAACAACCCTCTCCTCCCATTTAAGGCAAAACAAAAAGGCAACTAATTTGAATCAATATTATTAATAAACAACAGTGTTGTGATATATTCAAAGCAAACAGATTCCTTCTGGCTGTTAACTTCCATTGTGTTCGGTCTGTAATGGAGCAATCTGGGAAAATGTTTTACTTATCAGGAACCTGAGAACTGAAATGGAGAAATACTATAATTAATGCAGCTTAATCTGGCTCAGCCTTACCCAACCTGATATCTTCCAGGTGCTTTAGACTTCAAGTCCCATCATTCCTCTCAACGTGATAGGTTCCCTAGGGGTGATGGGAATGATAGTTTAGTACATCTGTCTGCATTAGCTTGAGTGTGTAAATTTTGCTATCAGCCATAAAGATTTCTGCTGTCACATCCAGCACTAAGGAGGCTTAAGCTATCCCTCTCCGACGAAATAATTATTACAGGTAATCCTCATTTAGCTACTTCTTGTTTAACAACCATTTGCAGTTACAACAATGATTGAAAAGTAACTTTGCAACCAATCTTTGCATTTATGGCCTTTCCAGATTTGTAAAGCAAAGGAAAACTGAAATAAACTCATAAGCACAGTTAAGGTTTCACTTAGGAATTCCTTTGCTTAATTATTGAATTCTGGTCCCAATTGTAGTTGCTAAAGGAGGACTATCTGTATTTTGTTGATTTCCTAAAAAGAACAAAAAGCAAAACTCAGGTCCAATTACTAAAGCAGTGAATTTTCAAAGGCTGTTTTAGTGTGGATATGAAAGTTGCAATTTATATTTATGTAGAGTTGTAATTCATGAACATGATAGCTAAGGCATTCTAACCCCACAAATCTAGTACCAAATTGATAAGTGTTGGTTGTAAGAGTTATTACAAAATGACTGATGCATTATGAAGTTTTTCTTGTGCTGAACCTAGGGGGCCCAGTGCAACCCCAAGGAATGCAATCACAAAGCCAGGAGCCACCCCAAGGGTTCCCACCGGGGCATTCAGGAAAGTCCTCCAGTTCTCTGCCTCCACGTCCACCTGGCCCTGCGATTCATCCATCACGTTCCCAGGCCTCAGGTCCTTCAAGTGCTGGGCCTCCAGCAGACATGAAGACTGAGCCCTCACCAGACTCATCCCAGAAGCCTCAGTCACATCCTCAGCTAAAGTAAGGCATTCTTGTCATTTTCTCCTCTTGTTCTGAAAATGCTTCTCTTGCCAAAAGTGGTTGGAGTGCAGATAAAGAAGTACAAAATTCCTTTCTTTTTATAACAGTTTTGTTTCTGTTTTACCTGGAGTGGGTATATTTCCAGCAGACATTTCCAATCTGCTGAATAAAGCAAATCTCATGTAGTACGTATAGATTTGAGTTTGTGTCATCCCCATTTTCTTTCTAGCATCTCAGAAGGTGTTGATTCATCTTTGGTTGTGCTGTTTATGAGACAGCTGGTAAGAAAGAAAGAGAGACAGAGAGAGAGAGAAAAACCTTATCTGCTTAAACTTTTAACCTTGCAGTCACTCAGACAAGAAAGATTGGAAAACCCAGATAATGTTTTCCTTGTCAAAAAATATTTCCCATTAAAACTAGAGATAGAACATTTGTTCATTAACTATCTATTACATTCTATGCTTAAGAGTTCTTCTAGGGCCACTTTTAGGCAGTGGAACTCATTTTCATATACTTGATTAGGTATAACAGAATCTAACTGTATCTTTGATTTTAATTTTTGTCAAACTGATCCTATTAAAGTATGGTTGAAGATGGCCACTTACTTACTCTATATATCCTCTTGGTGTTTTGGAAACTACTTTGAAGATTAATATACTGCATTCCATGTTCTGCTTCATATATTCAAATTCAAATATTCAAATACCCAAGGTATATTGCTTAACAATTTAGAGATAGAAAGATTTCCCGCTGCCTTCATTATCAAAATGCATGACAGTAACAAAGAATGGTAAATGCCAGGATATTTTGTTTGCCAAAATTTTGTCTAATAGTTTACAGACTTAATCTTCAAAATAATGCTTACATAATTCTCTTTTGCTGTGAAGGTGAAATAAGGTAATCACAAAAAAGGTTTTATAAACAAACCACAGGGCAGACAATATGATAAATCAATAAATGGCCTTAAATGCATTATATTTAGTTATGCATGTAAAATAAAACTTCAGTTCACTACTCATTTTTATTATTTCTACCATATACTTTTCCCAGAAGAGGTGAAAATTCAAAACTTATTTAATTCAAAACAAACTAAATGGATCAGTGTGGGGTAGTGGTGAAGGTTTTGAATTAGAAGTGGGAAGGCTTGGGTTCAAATCTACCTTCAGCCACAGCAGCTCACTTTAGGCCAGTCGTTGTTGCTCAACCCAACCTACCTCAATTAGAAAAAGGGAGCATAATGTATAGTGCCTTACATTTGTGTACAGGTGGTATATAAATATAGTAAATAAATAAACTAGAAAATATCAAGATATATTTTTCCCTGATGTAGGTTTCCATCTCTAATTGTTTTTTTTTTAATGCAACAGATATTTAAGGTTAACGTTTCTCTCCCTGTTAATGACTGGAGTCAAAATGGCTAAACATGTTACGTTTTAGAGATTTGTGAAAAGAGCACTTTTCTTGTGTTCTTATCACC
The DNA here is from genome assembly GCF_049901735.1 of Notechis scutatus. Classification (NCBI taxonomy): domain Eukaryota; kingdom Metazoa; phylum Chordata; class Lepidosauria; order Squamata; family Elapidae; genus Notechis; species Notechis scutatus. The sequence goes on along the minus strand of NC_142010.1, from coordinate 59,126,318 downwards.
TCAGGAGCTTGTAGACTACACCACATTTCACTACACACAGTTTTAGAGGTCTGTTGAAAAATAACACTGACCAGAAAGATTGCAATAAATATAAGTTTAAGTGTGTTTCAATAAACCCATCTTCTCCTTCATGGTGTTTCAGATATCTTAAATTTCAAAGGCAATGCATTTGTGCAATGTTTTTCGGACATCCCTAATATTTTGTTTCCTTCTTTCATGGTGTTCTTATTAAGAAGTATAAGAAGATAGAAGTATAAGAAGTATAATCAGCTGATTGAAAAAAGACTTTTATCAAGAGTGAATCTAGTTACTAGTTAGATAGGTGACCAGAAAAATCTTTCAAGCCCATGGACCAGAGCAGGATCTTGAAAAAAGTGTTTTGGAAGAATTTAATGATGAATCACTTTCCATGTCATTGGTTAGAAAACAACACGGAAACCTGTATGTAGTCACCTGCAGTTGAGCTCAGCTTAAGGGAGATTTTGGCTTTTATTCAAATTTAAACTCCCCCCTCCCAATTCAATGCTTATACCAGTCCTAAACATTTTTTTTCAAGCTTGCGACTTCTTAAGGGCTATTCCTTAATATTTGAAAGTTCTATGCACATAGTTTTAAAGCATGCTGGATGGCTCGTATCTCAAGTTACAAATTTGCTCCAATCCACATTTCAATCCCGCCCCCCTCCAAATCTTACGAAGAAAAAAAAAAGCATAACCAAATTGCCAATAAGATTAACTGTACTCAGTGATTGCAATCTCACCCACATCTTCTGGCTTAACATGTGCATGCAGGTTGCTAGCCTATACGTAAATATTTCACTAAGCCATTTATGTTTCAGTTCCTAATCAAGGTAAAGAACTTTTATCTTTCCACCCCTCCCTTCTCAATGACTATTAAACCCAAATACAGTGAAAACGAAAGACTGTACACACTTACAATATTGCTCGCTCTGGTTTTCTGGAAAAGGGGGTAAGATTTTTCTGGAAAAAAATGATTTATTTGTCATTAAGCACAAACAAATACAATTTTCCTTTTATAAAAGTATACTTAAAATTTATAAGGTTAAAAATGAATAATATTTTCTACCATTCAACAATTTGTTTCCTTCCATTCAGCCCATTCCAACTTCCCTGTCTTTATTTATTCTCAATTCAATGGATATGGCTGCCCATTTTAACCACATGACTATAGGCAGCTAACAGGGAATAACATCAATATCAAAACTTCATAAGAAAACAGTAAATAACACTTACGAAAGCCAAGATGAAGCCAAGCAACACAATCAATGCAACCACGATACAAGCTTAATCGCTTATCTCTCAGGCTCTGCAACAGAACCAGGTTTTAGTGCCTTACAGAAAGACAATGGTTTGGGGCAGGTCCAATCTCCAGTGGGCGGCATTACAGAAAAGGCTTTTCCACCAGGAATGGAGGCACTTCTGAGTTTTGATGTGTGTCAGACAATTGTTTCTCAAGTCAAAACTAACAGTTGTGCTCACCTATTCAAAGAATGTCATCTGGATGTTGCCAGTTGTATCTCCTACTCATATTATAAGTAATACCAATTGAATTTTGAAAGATAGGGGGCTACATAAGTCACGAATAAGAAAAGAAAATCTGTATGCAAGTTTCAAATGTATGTCACATTCATGTGTGAGTTTTTGTCTCTGTCTTGCAGCAAATCACAATCTCTGACAAATGCCTTCAACTTCACGGAATCATCCTTCTTCCGATCATCTGTGAATGAGGATGAAGCAAAAGCTGAAACCATCCGAAACTTAAGAAAATCTTTTGCCAGCCTGTTTTCAGATTAACCATGGCTAGTTTGGTTTTGCATCTCCATCAAATGTTCGAAAGTCTCCTCTGAATATCATTTCACAAACACTATTTCTTTATGAATGATCCTTCTTTGCTGTTTCAATTGTTGTATTAAGCAATATGTTATGTTCTTTTTTTCAAAAGGGGACTATAATGCGTTAACACTTCAGGTATCTTTTTTTAAAAAGCCACTTTAAAAAAAAAAGCCAAGAAGAAAAGCTCTGCAGCCGAATGCTTACAATCCTTCTTAACTGTGATTCTGTGGCCTTACAGTTAAATGCACTCAATCATCCCATTGGACCCTCTGTTGTGATGTCTTTAGAGCAGCACACCATTAAGTTGCAAGTCTTCCCTCTCTCACAGTTTTCTCTAGTACTGAGCTGCATGTTTATTTCTTCAAGATATTTTCTTCTGCAAAGCTACGTTTTTGAGACTTAGTTTCTTGCCCTCAGATCTTTAGGATATAGTTTCATAATTGTATTCATGTTAATTGTCTTTCACCTTGTTAGAAACTTTAGAAAACTTTCCATCCGCTAAATGTAGTTTTCCTATATGCTTTAAGAGCAAATTCTAGAATGACCCAATGTTAGAGCCTTATGTATGTCTATATATGATTCTATTCTCTTACTCCTCATATATTTGTTGTGAAATTATTTGCAGCCTGTTAATAGTGCCTTTTGCTTTGTAAAATGTCATGCATGGCCTCATGTCACCATAGTTCCATATTACATCCCAATAAATGCAAAGCTCTATACCTAACAGGAAATCTGCCTCTCCTGACTTCTCTGCAGTGTGGTAATGATAGCAGAGGGAGATCTGAAGCTGTATTTTTCTCTTAGAATTTATTACAATCATAGACCAGAGACCAGAACAAATAAAAACACTATCAATATACAATTAAAAATTCTAGAATAAAATAATAAATTAAAAATTCTAGAATAAAATAATAAATAACAGATAAAATCTATGATAAAATCTGGTCTGTCAATTATACATGGCCTAACTATACTAAAATCACAATCCATAAACTGTGTGGCCTATAGTTAGTTTATTACTAAAAGGGAAAGGAAAAAGCAGTGCTTTTTGTCCTTTATTTTACTTTCAGTCAAAATGCGTTACCAATAAACAAAGAAGAAGAATATCTCAGAAATACAATTTTAAAGAAATCAATCCCTTCATTGACACACTTATTCTGACAACATGTGCCTATGAATCTTGGCTTGTCTACAGAATGAGTTATCTTATGGAATAATTTATAGAATGCCAGGTCCACTCAGTCCCAAGTTGTATTTTGAAGAACTATACTCACATTTCCTAATTTTATCTTCACTCATGGGAGATAGGCTATCTTTTCCTTTCCTGTGAAACTAATCCTGAACATTACTATGTCTGATCTTTATGCTCTGCTATCCAGGAAAAAATATTTTAATTTTATCTGATGTTGAAAACATAGATATTACACATGCATGATAGCTATTAGTACAGTTATAGATGATGTTTGTGCCTCATTGAGCCAAATGCAACCCATTCATCATTTATCCTACAGTGGCAATCTATAATTAGTACTTTTAAATCAAAGGTACATCTGTAGCTTTATCAAACTACACTGAGGACTCAAACTTGGGTGGGAAACTCTTCTCTAGCACATTTAGCCTTAGAGTTAAGATATGCTTTGCCTTTTTTCAAGGCCACATAGTCTGCAACCAGTCCAAAGAATGGCCTTGAAATTCCAAGGCCGAAGGACTGCCTGTGTTGAAGAAGATGGGGAACGATGGCTTCCTTCTCCAGCATGTTCTTCTCTCCATTGCAAAGTAAAAAGGAGTTGGTTATGATTCCTCATTTATTCATTCATTATTTACAAATTGACCTGAATCTTAAGATATGATACAGTCAATGTAAAAGACGGAGAATGGAATGCAGAATGAGTTGCTGTCCACAAATACTGAATGAATAGCTGAAACTTCACTTGGCAGCCAAATGACCTCAGCACCCTGCAATTCCCTCTCCTCTCGCCTTTGAGCCAAGCCGAAAGCACACAGTAGATCTGAATGTTGCCATATATTGAAAATCTCAACCATTTGATCTTTGAACATTATCACTGAGCCACCAGCTGCATCAGAGATTTATTGACACACTTACCAGGTTTTTTTTTTAAAAAAAAATTAGATTCTTGACATCAATCTAGCTGTTCCATTTCTGCATTAGATCAGGCTCCTTAATATTTTCAAGGGTAGTTCCCCACACACAGTGTGTTACAGTAATTTAATTTGGATGTTGCTATTCCAGTGCCCTTTGTGATAGTATTTGTTTATTCGGGTAAGCATATGTAAGAAAACATGTGTGATTCGGGGCTGAACTGTGAAGTCTTTGGTGCTTTCTGAGCTTGATTGTTTGCATGCAGACATTTTATTACCCGGACAGGTAATATCATCAATGCAAGTGAGTGTCGGGTGTTTTTCTTATATACATATGTAGCAATCTCTATGATATTGGACATTCCATACTACTCCATAACATTCCATTGCCCAAATGTATAATAATCTCCATGGCACTCAAGGCAGCCAGTATAAAAATGCAAAGTACTATAAAACTGCAAAAATTCAATGTAAGCCTACATGACGAAGACATAAAATCACAACAAACCTGACTGAAAAGTTAGATCTAGACCATTTTCACACACAAGAGATCACCAATCTGAGGCGGGCACTCCCCTTATATGTCTCCAAAATATCATGTAGAAAAGCCGAACAGATTTATTCTGCAAGTTAATCAGCTTGGTAATTAAGAGGAAACAATGTAGTAAATGTTTCACAACTCTTGCTCTGGAGCTTTAGGGTGGCATGATTTTCTTTTGATAGGAAATCTTACCCTATCTCTGAGTCTTACCTACTCTGTAGAGACAAGGCATCACAACATGTTGGCTTGTTCCCATGTTCTTCCCTATTAAACTAAGGGTTGGTTTTGCTGCTCCCTGCAGATAACAGCTGGCTTTCTTGATATACACACTGCCATTGTGAACACCTTGAAAACTCACGAAGAATTATTTGAAAATTCATCCATTGGCTGGCTGGAAGTAATATTAAAGAAAGCAATGATTGGCTCAAGTAGACTTGCAGAAGCTGACATGGGAGCATGAGAACATGCTATTAATTTAGATGGTAAAACTAGTGGTGAGAGCTAAGTAGAACTAAGAGAATGTGCTTTCTAACTTGGGTGTAAAGCAGAAGAAGATTCTCTCCCATATATATGTTTGACATTACTAGACTGCTGAAATTGAAATCATTTTTAGGAGGACCTTCTGGCAAACAGACTAACCCATATTAAGTCAGGGATGTTTAAGCCATTTATAGCTTAATTAAAACTTAAGCTATTCAAAGTTTAAAAGTTACAATTAATATTTTAATTGCACACATAAAATATTTGGGATCCATTGCAGAGTTCCTAAACTAAATATATACACAAACAGTGTACTGGTTAATAGCTCTGCTTGTTATATTTCCACCAACCAATGCTTCTAAATACACTTCAAGTGTCCAAGGTTTAATGTAATCTTCATAATGGAGTCAGAACATAGCTGACCAAAGTCAGAATAATTTGCAATTAGCACACTGAACATTGTATGCAAACTCATTCCCTGCCACTACCTCTAAATTCAGACAGAGGACTGGAAGTCTACTTTTTTTTTATGGAGTGTGATCTCCCTCTGATACTAGTCTGTTAATTCCCAAGCAGGATTTTCTCCTGATTGGTAAGGTCTACATCTTATTCGCCACATCATTGATCTTAAGTACCAATCAAGAGATTAGATTGCTGTTTCCGTACTACATGACCAGAAACTAGTAGATATGGATGTCATTTGCATACTGAAGATTCAACAGCACTTTCATGAAGATATTAAACAACACAAAAGATAATATGGAACCCTGCAGCACATGGTAGGATAATGCCCTGGAAAGTGAACAATAATTCTGCAGCACATTTTTATGGATACAACCTCATAATTGTGATCACTGTGGACAGTCTAACAGTAGGTATACAGCACAGGTAGTCCTTGACTTACAACAGTTCATTTAGAGACCATTCAAAGTTACAACCTCACTCAAAAAAGTGACTTATGATCATTTTTCACACTGTTGCAGCATCCCCATGGTCATGATTGAAATTCATATGCTTGGCAACTAACTCATATTTATGATGGTGGCAGTGTCTTAGGGTCATGGGATCATCTTTTGTGACCTTCCAACAGGCAAAAAGAATGGATAAGCCAGACACACTTAACAATTGCAATGAATCACTTAACAATTGTGGCAAGAAAGGTCATACAATGGGGCAAAACTCACCTAACAAATGTCTCACTTAGCAACATACATTTTGGGCTCAATTGTGGTCATACGTTTAGGACCACCTATAGAAGTCTGAGATATCCTTAGGGAACTACAGTATTCCTTTTCTGGAATTTGCCAATTTCTTGGCATTCAAGGGTTTATAAAAAAATTGATAGGATACTTGTAGCTACAGACCAGCTAATTACCATAGCAACTTCTAATAGGCTAAGGATCCAGTAGTGAGTATGTATGTGTATGTTCAAGTTCAAACCTTTATTGTCAATGCACAACATGTGTACAATGAGCCTCCATTGGTGCAGCCACACAAAACACAGAATACATCTCAATAATAAGAGAAAATCTGTAAACCCAAGTAAGTAATAGAACTAGGCACACATTTCCACATACATCGGTATGTATGCACATGCATGGATATGTGTGTACATATGGCTCAAAGTTTACTCACTTTTCTAGAAGAACTGCTTGCATTCGGCTTCTCATGCTAGCTCTCATTGTAGTTGATTGGCTTCACTTGGTTCTTACTTATAACTTACTAAGTACTTAGTACTACTAGTAGTTAGGTACTAACAAGTCCAATCCAGTCCGAGCTCTTTGTTGCAAACTTGCCAACTTCCACAGAATATTTGATTGGGCCACCTTACCCACATCCAATTCACAATCAGTAAAATAGCAATTGCACTTACTTTTATACCACTTTACAGTGCTTGACAAGCCCCCTCTACATGATTTATAGAGTCAGCATATTGCCCTAAACAATCTGGGGCAATATGCTGACTCTATATCTTCTTACTGACCTTGTAAGGGTGGAAGGCTGAGTTAACCTTGAGCAGGTGAGATTCGAACTGCCAAACTGCTGGCAGCCGTATCCTGATCCAAAGCAGGCTTGAAATGAGTCTTAGATGTTTGTTTGTTTATTTATTTATCTATTTATTTATTTACTTACTTACTTACTTCGTATATGCCTTGGTTTTCCAGGTCAATTTTATCTTTGGGGTTTCTAAGGATGGCTGCTATTTTTCTGTCTGTTTTGAATGCAGTCTTGATGTGAGTCCCCTGTGCATCATGCCTGGCCACATACATTGGACAGACCAATAGAAGAATAAGTACCCACCTGGAGGAACACAAAAATGCAGTAAAAAAGCTGGAACGCACTTCCTCACTAGTCCAACACATGAAAGCCACAGGTCATAGCATCAACTTCAATGGCACAAAACCCTAGCCACTATAGAAAACCCCAGCCACAGAATTATCAGAGAAGCCATAGAGATTGAAAAAAGACCTGAAAGCATGAATAGAAGAGATGATTCCACCAGACTGTCAATTATTTGGAAGCCTGCACTCACAAACAAAAAATCTCCACACCACTAGCCAGGCAAACACCTGGGCACAAACAGATCCCCCCTGATACCTCCAGCTCAAACACACTCCAACCAGGCACCCAGATGTAGTGCCTCTTATGTAGGGCAGGACAGCTGTTCCATGGGTCTGTTCATCTTCTGGGTCTCTATTGTGTCTCAGTGTGTTTTTGTGGATCAAGTTGGTGATTTTGCTTTTGTGGAAGCCGTTGGCTGTCAATATTTTAGTCAGGGTGCATAGTTCAGTCTTAATGTGTGTCTTGTCTGCCAGGCGTTTGGTTCTAGTAATTAGTGTTTTAGCCACGGAGTTTATCTGTGCTGGGTGGTGGTGGGATTGGGCGTTGAGGTAGCGGTTGGTGTGTGTTTTCTTCTGGTATATGGTGTGTCCTAGTGTGACATAAGAGGCACTACAGACAAAATTAGTAAGATACTATACAGACACCACATCAAGACTGCCTTCAAAACAGACAGAAAAATAGCAGCCATCCTCAGAAACCCCAAAGACAAAATTGACCTGGAAAACCAAGGCATATACGAAGTCCCCTGTGCATCATGCCCGGCCACATACATTGGACAGACCAATAGAAGAATAAGCACCCGCCTGGATGAACACAAAAATGCAGTCAAAAAGCTGGAACACACTTCCTCACTAGTCCAACACATGGAAGCCACAGGTCATAGCATCAACTTCAATGGCACCAAAACCTTAGCCACTATAGAAAATTCCAGCCACAGAATCATCAGAGAAGCCATAGAGATTGAAAAAAGACCAGAAAGCATGAACAGAAGAGATGATTCTACCAGGCTGTCAATCATTTGGAAGCCTGCACTCACAAACAAAAAAATCTCCACACCACAAGCCAGGCAAACACCTGGGCACAAACAGATCCCCCCTGATACCTCCAGCTCAAACACATCCCAACCAGGCACCCAGATGAAACCCAGCTGCCTAACTAATGATAGCCATCCATTTACCCGAAGCCAAGCTGCACTAAAGGCCTCCAATAAAGTAACATAATGCTGCCAGCCAATCAAGATACAAAAAGAGCCAAAAAACAGACAGAAGATATTAGAGACACCAATCAAGCAGAACACAGCAAACTCCGAGACCAATAAACACAGACCAAGACTCCCAACCAATCAGGATGAAGAAAAAACCATTCTGGCACAGCAATAGGCTGCCCCAAATTTAAATCTGAAACCACTGTAAAAGTCTGACTCACAGACGGACACAATACAGAAGCCTGATGATGGCAGATGAGATTCTGCTGAAACGTTGCTACAACTTTAAAAGCACCACTACTATGACGTGGGAAAATACCCGAACAAAGCTGAAGGCCATACACACATATATGTGTGTGTGTGTGTGTGTGTGTGTGTGTGTGTGTGTGTGTGTGTGTGTATGTATATGTATATGTATATGTATATGTATATGTATATGTATGTATAGATGTTTATATGTTTATACACAGGTTTATATATAGAGTATGAAGAGACCAACTCTCTTCATACTCTACATAAATGACCTCTGTGATCATATTAAGAGCAACTGTGTTCTTTTCGCTGATGATGTAAAGCTGTTCAATACCACAGACAATACTGCTACCCTTCAAAAAGACCTTGACTATGTATCAGAATGGTCAAACAAATGGCAACTTCAAATCTCAACAAATAAATGCTCTGTCTTACATATTGGCAAAAAAAATCAGAAAATAAAATACAAGCTGAATAGTCAAGACCTTGTTGATGATCCAAGTTCTGTAAAGGACCTTGGAATGCTCATCTCTAATGATCTAAGTGCTATAACCCACTGTAACTACATAGCCAAAAAGGCATTAAGAGTTGTTAACCTAATCCTACGTAGCTTTTTCTCTGGTAATATCACACTACTAACTAGAGCATACAAAACATTTGCTAGACCAATACTTGAATACAGCTCATCAGTCTGCAACCCACATTATGTATCTGATATTATGTATCTGATATTAGCACAGTTGAGAAAGTCCAGAAATATTTCACAAGAAGAGTTCTCCACTCCTCTACTCATTGTAGAATACCTTATGCCACCAGACTTGACTTGTAGAATACCTTATGCCACCAGACTTGAAATTCTAGACCTAGAAAGCCTTGAATTATGCCGTCTTCAGTATGATTTAAGTATGGTATATAAAATCATACATTGCAATGACTTACCTGTCAATGAATACTTCAGCTTCAACCATAACAACACAAGAGCACACAATAGATACAAAGTCAAGGTAAACCGCACCAAACTTGATTGCAGGAAATACAACTTCAGCAACAGAGTGGTCAATGTCTGGAATACTCTACCTGACTCTGTGGTTTCTTCCCCAAACCCCAAAAACTTTAACCTTAGACTGTCTAATATTGACCTCACTCCTTTCCTAAGAGGTCTGTAGGGGGTGTGCATAAGCGCACCAACGTGCCTACCATCCCTGTCCTATTGTTTCTTTTATTTTTCTTATATGTACCCATTTCATGTATTCATAACTATGTTTATACTTATACCTATTATCTTGTAAGCGATTGACAAATCAAATAAATAAATAAATAAATAAATAAACAAACAAACAAACAAATAAATAAATAAATAAATAAAACAGGTGAGTATATTTGCCTACAAGGGAGGGAGGTGTCTAATAATCATGATGCCTCATAACTTAGAATAATGAAAAGGGTACCACATCAGGGGTGGGATTCAAATTTTTTCACAACTTGTTCTGTGGGCGTGGCTTGGTGGTCATGTGACTGGGTGGGTCATGTGACTGGATGTGAGTGACATCACTCACATCAAGAGGTGCTTCTCCTCGCCTGGCTTCTCATGACAGCGGGGATGCTGCAACGGTCATAAGTGTGAAAAATAGTCATAAGTCACTTTTTTCAGTGCCATTGTAACTTTGAATGGTCACTAAATGATCATTGTAAGTCAAGGATTACTTGTACAAAAATATAAAAAGCTTTTTATAAAAAAAATATACAAAGCTTCTTTGCTTGCAAAAAGCTATCCTAAATACCAATCATTAGATTAAAAATACCTGCAAGCCGGAGTTAAAAATCAGGCAGGGTGCCAAAGCACCTTGAGGAATTAAAATAGTTAAAGTGCAATGATAACTATCAGCAGTCAACTATTGCTCATAAAGTGAAACTCTTTAGCAGAGAGGTCATTTAAGCTGTCCAGAAAGAGCACACCCAGGAGAAGTAATCCTTAGATCCATTTGCATCACTTAAAGATACCAGCTCACTTCACAAGATATCCTAAGGAAATCATCCAGATTTAAGGAAAATTCATATGCCTCCCCAGAAAGGCAGTAAAAAAATCAGTGCCAAGTTTGTATCCTGCCTCTTGGAAGTACACCCCAAAAGGACAGTGCCAGGAACCACTAAAGTAGTGAAGGAAGACCCCCTCATGGAAGTGTATAAATTTATCTTCTCTTTGAGAACAGTAAGGCAAATGACTATGAAAAACATGTGGAAAATTTGCTTAGGTACTATAAAGCACTTAGTACAAATATGTCACTGAAAATTCACTTCTTATACTCACATTTAGACTATTTCGCTTTGAACTGTGAGGCAGTGAGTGATGAGCATGGGGAGAGATAGATTCTACCAGGATATCGCAGGGATGGAGAAAAGGGAAATGGAGTCCATCCATGCTTGCCAATTACTGCTGGAATCTCCCCAGGGATGATCCTACTGCAGTTCACAAGAGAAAAGCCAAAAAGCGCAGTTTAGATACCAAATAAAGATTGAACCTTATCATTTAATCTAATGTTAGAACTGGTCAGTTTTTTTCATGCAAAAAGCATGAAAATGTTACATGAAAAACCAATAAATGAATGGAAAGTTATTTTATTGGTATCAATAAAAAGATAAATTTATAATAATTGGTGTGGCACCATTCTCATTGCTATATCACATTTTGCTGAAAAGGTATGGAGTATAATCACACACACCCCTCGTAATTTTGAATTATTTTGATGCAATTTTGACCTGAAGCTGTATCTTGGAAACTGGAGCCAATTAATACTTGGGACTTAATTTTCCTTTATTAGTGACCCAATTCTGGCAAAATTAAGCTACTTTCATTTTGTAGGCTTTCTCCTTATAGACCAGTGTAACAGAATAAAACAATAACAGATTAAAAAATTAAAACATCAGAAATTAATAACTAAAATGTTAAAATTAATATTAAAATGGATTTTAAAAAACAATGCCTAGATGGGGTAGAGTCTCCTAGTCTACTAGCCACCTTCAAAATGGGGTTCCCCCACCAGGGGACCAAGGCAGTTGGCGAAGCCAGGTTTTCCGGCTCTTTTGGAAGGCCAAAAGGGTGGGTATGAACCTCACCTTGATGGGCATGATATTCCAAAGGGCAAGAGCCATGGAAGAAAAAGATCTTTTCCTGGACCCCGCCAGCTACAATTTCTTGACCAATAGGTCAAGAACCAATAGGATCCTGAGCATGCCCCTTTTGCTGGAGTGAATGGGGTAGGCCCATCCCTTTGGAGTGAGATGGTTCCTCCAATAAACTGGACCCATGCCATGTTGGATTTTAAGGTCATATTTATGCAACATATGCACATTGGCACTGCTGCAGAGTACCTTCCAAAGGAACCTTGAGTTGTAAATATCAGGATTTTTTTTATATAAAGGGCTTTTATTTATGGAATTTCTCCAATTATCCGGTGGACCTTGAACATCTCCTATAAACTTTCATAACATTAATTCAAACATTTTTAATGTTTTTCTTGATCTGAAAGTTACAAGTGATAAGAAAATAGCTCTTAAGAAAATGTTTCACATATGAAATGGCCATGAGTTAAAGATCTAATTTTTATTCCTAAACCTTTTAATGTCCTCTAGTCTGATGCCACTGACCAGCCTTAGTTTTCCCCCATCATCTTCAATACTAAAAAAAAAAAAAATTGCTATGTATCTGCATTTCCTCTGGTATTTAAAAAGCAGGAACAGGGCTAGAAAAAAAGACAAGCAAATAATTGTTGTTAATAATCTCATATCTCAGATTAGAAGAGAAAGGCTACCAGAAGGTGTGGCTTTAGGATAATATTACATCATACATACCTCCCTTTGAACAAATATCTGTATCAATTATAGCACAAAAAGTACAGAGTTACTTAACATAGACAGATTAGTTATTAAATCTATTTTCCACATCTCTTATTGGATGAAAGTAGCATTACTCTTCACAAAAATATAACTAGACAAGATGTAGGGACAGTTCGGAACTAGTGACCAGAGCTTAGGGTAGAACATTCTGATACAAATCTGACGTGGGTTGCTTCTCAGTGCGAATGACAGATTTCTCTTTCATCATATTTATGTCCTAATTTTAAAAACAGATCTTTGTACACATCTAGTGGTGTATTTAGAAAGCAGGGGCTACATTTGACATGAATAAAGGAGCCTGGGCTTTGTATATTCTTGAATAGCAAAAAAAAAAAAAAAAAAACCTACTCATATTCACACAGCAGTATTGTACAAAGTTCTCCAAAACTTCTAGTTTGCAGCACTTCTTAAACTGATCATGTGACCACATGAATTTTATACATTTTGAAGCGAATGGTACTTTTTTCTGGAAAAGAGCCTTACAATCCAAAAAAAAAGGGTGGAACTGGTACCAACACAAAGTTGTGCAAGAAAAGCCCTCCTGACCATGGCTGTTGCTGTTTCTTGAACAAAAACCACAAGTCCAGGATGAATTCCAGATTTTGCACTAGTTCTGTATGAGATAGTGCAACCTTCCCCACAACTAAAGAGAAAGTACCCAGAACCAGGGATCCTAGCAACCAAAGCCAGTTAGCCTTGCTAGAGTTCAGTTGAAGCCTGTTGTTCCCCATTCACACCCCAAAAGCTTCCAACAGCAAGACAGAACCTCTATGTAACCATTTGGGCGCCCAATGGTTTTTGTCAGCCTTCCTAGGTAAATCAGACAGGAAATACAACCAGATGAGTTAATTCTACTTTATTTTAAAGCTATGTTAAGAGAATTTTACAAGCATGACAGTACAAATAACTATTGCCACTAACAGCTGTTTATTGGTTTTTGTCATTTGGAATGGCATGTCTTTTGTTTCCATTGTAAATCAGTGGGCATTGGTCTTTGATTTCAGTGGTCTGTAAAAATAATTTATAAATAAATCTCATTTTCCTTTCCCTGGCAGGACTAACACCATCAATTGCTCTAAAGGGAGAATGACCGGAGAAGGAAGGAGGAAGCAGAGCTATGAAAGTAAAGATTAACTTGGGTTCCCTCTCTATTTCCAATCACAATCCCTTTCCAAATCATTTAGAAATTAGTCATTAATTGCCTTCATCAACACTGAGCTCAGAATACTGAGAAGATGCAGAAATCACTGTGCTTTCCTCCAGCTGATCATGAGAAAAAGTGAAAAAGATGATTCTGTCAATATTACCTACTAATAATATCAGCAACTTTAAGATGCCTGGACTTCAACTCCCAGAATTACCCAGTCTGCTGTGCTCCAGGAAGATGCAGAGAGAAACATTATGACAGCAGGACTGCCACAAGGCTGGGCTTCTCAAACTTGGCAACTTTAAGATCTGGTTCAGGAATTTTGGAAATTGAAGTCCACACATCTTAAAGTTGTCAAAGTTTAGAAATATACATCTGGAAGACCTGCAACAAGATGAATCTGCTCTTTAGAAAGAGGTCTCCAACCATCCCTAAGGTTTGGATGGCTCAAAGCTTATGGGCTTTCCATAGAACCACGATGGCAGATGTATCTGTTCTGTGATAAATAAGTGTATATGTTATTATTTCTAATCTCAATTTGGCGTTAATTATATGTTGTTTGCTTATTTTGGTTTTGGATATTGTTTATTTTATTGTTGTATGCTGCCCATAAAAATAAACAGTGAGAGGGGTGGCTTTAAAATCCCACAAGCAAATTGGCAGTGCTACTCTTAATCCTAAATTGCTTTGCAATGCGACCCACTCAGTTCACTTATCCTGAATTTCCTTTTCTTCTTCCCAATGGCTCATTTTTGCAAGTGATAGCACTGTATTTACAATATTACTATTTCTTATTAATTACAATATGACTTGGTACAATCTGTGTTCTGAAAGGCAAGATCTCTACGTGTAATAAATAACCAAATACAGCAATGCATATTAAGAATGTACACTGTCATTGGAACATGCAACCTTCGTTCCTCTTTTGCATGGATGGGATCCCCTTGATGGTGCCTTGGCATAGTTATGAATGGACAAGAAGGCAGGAAAGGGGGTGAAAGTTAAGATACCAACATTCAAGACCACTCTCAATTAAAGATGCTCAATTAGGTGGGTTTGATCCAGTTATTAACTCTTGATCTCATAGGATTGCTGTTGGATGAATTAAATTTGGGAGAGATATCACTCTCAAATAAAAGCTTAACTTCCTTTTATAATCTTTACTTTTTTGAAGATTCCCATATAGAATTGGTCCATATGGTTAAGTACATTTTTATAATGTTATAATTACTTTAGTTACAGTTATCCAGTGCTTTATAGTGAAACATGAGGATAAAAACACAATTGTTAGAAGAGGGAACGTCACATATTCTGCATACAGGAAATGCTAGGTTCAATTTCAGATATCTCAGATGAAAGGCAGAGACAAGTGCTGGAGACTCCTTAGATAGCTACTATTAATATGAGTGTAGATATAAACTTATAACTGAAAAGGCATTAAAACATTTCTTGGTTTCCTGGTTATCTCCCCCAAAACTAGAACTGTACCAGAAAAATTGGGATGTACGATTATAGCTAATCCATTCAAAATTAGACTAGAAATAGTTCCCTACGGAATAACAAGGAAGGAAGTCTCCCAGCAAATGGCTTTCAGAGGAAGCCACACTGCCATCAAGGTTAATAGCCATTACTTGCCATGACATTCATGAATTGACCCAACAGTTTTTAAAGAACACTCCTCATGGTAACTGATTGGAAGATTTCTTCATAATGAGATATTCTGGTGGGGAACCTTTGGTCCCCCAGATGTTGCTGTATTTCTTAGCATACCTTACCATGAGCCACAATAGTGAGGTCTTCTGGAAGTTGTAAATCGAAAACATCTGGAGTATAGAAATTTCCCAAACTTATCTATCAGAACAATCAATGTCTTTTCTGGCAATAGATAAGATGGAAAGAGATGAACATTAAAATGAAATGAAACTGGCATGAATTAAGAATGAAAACAATCTTCTATCCACTTTTGATTCTCGTCATCCCCACTATTAAAATGTTCTTTAAGATGAATATTTTGTCACATGTAGAAAATGAATGAAGGCTGCAAGCCCTTCTGTATGGTTCATCACAGTACACAAGTAGCTAGCCAGAGGTGGGATTCTACCAGTTCGCACCTATTCGCTAGAACCGGTTGTTAACATTCTAAGCAGTTCGGAGAACCGGTTGTTAGAAGAAATACTGGCCTAATCCTGTAAGGAAGCCAGGAAGGAAACATTCTGGTGTTGCTTACAGAAAGTGCCTCTCCATTAACATTCTTGGCAGGACTAGACTTCCTGTCTCAGGAACGTCTCTGGAGTTTTTTCCCCCTCCTTTGCTGGTACTTTGCTTGTGTGGAGTGACCAAAGTTACAATGGCACTGAAAAAAGTGACTTATGACCATTTTTTACACTTACGACTGTTGCAGCATCCCCACAGTCATGAGAGGCCAGGAGAGGAGATGCGTGCTTCGATGTGAGTGATATTGAGTTGGCCACACCCAGCCAATAACATGACTACCAAGCCACACCCACCAACTAAGCCACGCCCACAGAACTGGTTGTTAAAACATTTGAATCCCACCCCTGTAGCTAGCCATGAGAATACAAAATTCTTTAAATAATGCATAGTTACACTATGGAGTTCACTGCCATCAAAATCAATTTCGGTGTTTTTAAAAACTCTGGCGATCAATTGTTAGCAGGCTGAATGCTAGATACTAGGGATGTACTTCATATTCAGTCTCCAGAAGATATTCCTACTCCTGCTACCTCCTGAATCCAAGCCAAGGCAAGTTGGATATCAACTACTAGGCAGCCTCAGGAGAAACAGCCTTTTGCCCTTGCTTTCAGTTTTCTGAATTATCTGATTGACCACTGTTCGACAGGAAAAAAAAATGGGTAGATGTCCCTTAGCTTGCTCTAGCCTCAAGACTCTCACTGATTTCTTAAACTACCCCCTGAAATTAAGTTTTTGCTGACTTTGCCTGCATTGCTGAAGGTTTGAAATTCACGGGGCCAACCAAACTCACATTCTCATTCTTTAAGTATGATTTCTATCTATAAACAGTAGATACAGGATTGTTTCTACTTAGATCAGAGTTACTAATGAAACAGGTGGAATAAAAATTTAATTCATAAATAAAAAATAAACAGGATCACCACCAAAGTGGGAAATATCCTGTTCCAAAAACCCAAGGAGTCTAAAATTGGTTTGCTCATTCTATCACTTACCATGGCACAATAATTTAGCATAATGATGTTTTTCATTTCCTTTTGTTGCTATTATTTCCTCCTGGCTTTTTGCTGCCTCTTACTCCAAGCCACACTTTCCCAAGACAGATTAAGCTAATGACAAGAAAACATTCAAGGAATCAATATATTATTGTTACGAAGAAAAAGGAATAATTGTATTCTGTGTTTTGGCAGCATAATACCTAGGTGATTTCAGCAACAGGCAACGCAGTCCTATATTAGATGTAGTTGATGAGTTCAAGGCACACCTCATGACCTGGAGCAAAATTTCACACTTGATTAATATTAAGTTCCCTCCTCCCCCCCCCCCACCCCTTCCTTGGGGGTGAGGGATGGGAAAGCCTTCACTGCTCTCTTTGTTTTGTGTTGGGGGGGGGAGTGTTGCAATCCATCCTGCGTGACAAAGCCTCCCACGCCAAAAGGAGAGTGCCAGAAGTCTATAACCCTTGGCTGGATGCTCATATATGTTGCACACAAGCCGATGCATGTCTGTTTCCACAGAGAAGGCTGAGGCGTGATATTTGCTCATCAGAGGCTTCCAGCCTGCCTTCAGATACCAGTGTTTGCCTGCTTTGAAACTGGCAAATGGGTATGTGAGAGATCATAGAAGGCCCCTGGCCACATTTTCAATTGCTCCTGTGCCTGATTGACATTTGGGTAGCACAGAAGTGATGGTTTATATAACTGATTTAACTTCCCACAACTTATATAACTTCTGTTCTTTTGCTATGTGATGACAAGAAGGTTTTTGTTTCTTGCCTCCTGGAACTAAGTTCATCAGAAAAATGCTAAAGAAATAAATTAGGGGCCTCCCCAAAAGAGAGATGATGATTGAGCCAAATGGATGGCATTCTATGCTTCTTTCTGCTGATGCAGGTGGCCCTCAGAAAAGGTAGCCCTTGTTTACCAACTGTTTTGCAGCCACTTTCCTGTGTTACTTTTGTAATGAAAATACAGTCATGGTAGTTTGTTCTCCAGAAAACCTGGGAAAATAAAGGAAAACATAAAACTCCTGAATCAAAATCAGCATATCCAGGTGTGGGATTCTACTGGTTCTGTCTGGCTCTGTAGAATTAGTAGCTCTGAAGAGCAGCAGACATAGAACCATAACACATAAATCACCGAACCAGTAGTTACATCGGTCGGATCCCAGCCCTGAGCATATCATATTAGTAGAAGAAAAACGAAGAAAAAACATCAGCCTTATTACTGACGCCAGCTGAAATATGGCTGGTAAATTTTAAATGATCAAGTTATTAGCTATCTACGTGTGCCTTAGAAATTGACTCAAAAATTGTATGGAAATAATAAGGAACTCTTTATGTTACTAATATTTAATTATTCTTTTATTAGTGCTTGTTGCTGAGTAGTGTATTTTCACTCATTCCCTTCACTTATCTTAGATTTACAACTTTGAGAATAGCCACCCAGTGAGGATCCACACAAGTTTGAATCAATCTGATTTTCAGTTAGAGAAATGTCCAACATAGTATGATATACTGCAAACTTACTAGCAAGGATAGTTATTGCTATCCTTCAAAATCAACCCTAGGAAATTTGATCTAAGCAGTGTTTCTCAACCTCAGCTACTTCAACACATGGAATACCCCAACGACTCTGCTGAAAAACACTGTTCTCGTTGTTGTTTGGTTTAGTTGGAAAATGGGTATTACTGTGAAGTAAGAAGAATTTAGAATTAGAAGAACATGACCTGAGATTTGGGTGGCAGGGATTCTTGTGGTACAATAAATTGGATAAATATTCCAAACTGAGAATTTGCAACAGGTATGAATCCAAGCTGTGCTCAAAAACACCTTTGTGACTCTCATCACAAGAAGCATGTTATAGATGAGATATAACAGACAAAGATAAATGGTTAACATATTGTGAGATACTGGAATTTTATCAATAGGAATATAAAATAAAATCAAGAGAACAACTGATAACAGAGAGACAGTTTTCAATGGTTTCTTTACTTACAGTCATTGACTGTAAAGTAAATCAGAAAATCATGGTATTGAACAATGTAAGAAAGAACTTGAAATGAAATTGTTAATATATAATGTATAAAGTTTTACTGAAATTTGAAACAAATATAGGTCAAAGAATGCATGCTAAAAGTGGAACAATGGGAAAATATGTGAGTGAAGGATTGAAATCTACATTATATTACAACCTTAAAGGGAATTTTTATAATGTGATGTATCATTGGTACATGACACCAGAAAAAATATGTAGAATGTATGAAGGTACTTCAAATTTATGTTGGAAACGTGAACAACAAGAAGGATTTTATCATGCGTAGTGGAAAGCTAGAATATTTTGGGTTCACATACATATAACAGATGCTTCATAGATCAACATTCAGCTGAAAGCAGAATTTTTCATCTTGGGACTTTCTGGATAAACAGAAAAGAGACATTGCAACACTCTTTTTATACGTGATAACTGCAGCAACATTAAAGAAAGAAAGATTTGGCGATGCCTACAACTGAGGAATGCTTGATGAAGATGAAGGAATTTGCTAAGATATCTCAGTTGATATGTTTGATTAGATAAAAGGCAAGATCTACATTTATTGGTGACTGGAACCTCTTATGGACTTTTTGCTTAAGAAAGAAAAAAGAAACAGGGTTTATGGTTTTGATGATTGAACAGGAGAGAGTCATTATGTAACTTTAGAGAAAAGTTAAACTACAGGTAGTCCTCAACCATTCATTTAATAACTGTTCCAAGTTACAACAGCATTGAAAAAAGCGACATGATTATTTTTCAGACTTACGACTATTGCAGCATCCCCTTAGTCACGTGAACAAAATTTGGAGGCTTGGCAACTGGCATAAATTTGTAATGGTTTGTAACAAATTTCTACGGTCATGTGATCACCTTTTACAAACTTCTGGCAAGCAAAGTCAATAGGGAAGCCATATTCATTCAACAACTGGGTTTGCTAACTTATCAACTACAATGATTCACTAAACAACTATGGCAAGTACAATTTTAAATGGGACAAAACTCAGTTAACAACTGTCTTGCCTAGCAACCAAAATTTTGGGTTCAATTGTGGTCATAAGTCAAGAAATACACACACACACAGACACACACATATACACACATACACACAGAGAGACACACATATATATATGTGTGTGTGTGTATGTATATATATGATGTATATATCTATGTATCTAGATGGATGGATGATAGATAGATAGATAGATAGATAGATAGATAGATAGATAGATAGATAGAGAGATAGACAGATAGATGATAGAGAGATACAGAGATAGTGAGATAGAGAGATAATGTATGTGTGTGTCTATCTATCTATATACATACATATACACAAGGATGGAAGGACTGTACAACATTATCTTAGAATATTGTTACTTTAGAACACACACACATACAGACACACATGTGTGTTCTAAAGTAACAATATTCTAAGATAATGTTGTGCAGTCCTTCCATCCTTGTATTGTAGTTCTATTAAATAGGATCTCCAGGTTTGAAGTGGTTTAAAAACCAGAAAGTTTGATCTATATTTTAAAAACGGGAACTACTTCCTGCTTCTGTATCTAGGAAGTATCTTATAACCCAGCCTTTTCTCAATCCCGGTGCTGTCCACAGATGGATGGAATTCAACTCCCAGAATTTTCAGTAACAGGCAAAGAACATTCTGGGACCTCTATGGCAATGGGAACCCCTGCAAGATGAGATTAGGGAAAATTATTACAGGAAAAAAAATCTAACCATGTGGTCACTAGGAGTCAAAAAACAACTTGATGGCACATCATCAATCAACCTACAGAAATATATCCCCAGCCAGCTTAATTGTTTAGAGAACTAGCTATATATAGCACAGGTTGGAGAAAGCTATATATAACTAGTTCATGAAATTAGAGAGTAATGGAAAAAGAAGTAAGATTCAAGATTATGCTTTCCAACTTGTGACTATACCTGTAGTCCTTAATTCTTCTGGCCATAATTGTAGATTTTTACTGTTTCTTGAATTAAGGCAGGAACAATAGAAATATGTTTATTTATTTATTTTAAAAAATTATATAGTTGCCAATCTGATTAAAGTGACTCTGGGCAGCATATACAGGTTTAAAGCAATTTAAGAACAACTGTAATGCCTAAGGTCACAAACACATTGACTCACCTAACTCATTAAAAAAAGCCAAGCCATTAACCAACAGTACTGATGGCATTCTGATTCCTGAATTGACAAATCACTTACCAATTTATAGTCTAATTGTTGGCTGGAGATCTGTACTGCCCAGATTTTGCCAAAGTAATTGTTAGATGAATATTAAAGAAGGATATTTCAAAGTATTTTAATTATACATGGTTCTTCAGCACTGCCCCTGTGCCAGCCAAAATAGTAGAGATAAACCATAAGAAGTGATATCTAAGAGGTGATAAAAGGTTTGCGTATGTGTGTGTGTTCATGTCATGACTCCTGGCAATTCCATGGCACTTTCTTGGCAAGATTTTGGAAATCATTGGCCATTGCCTCCTTCCTAGGTCTGAGAGAGAGTGATTGGCCCAAGGTTACCCAGCTGGTTTCATTTCTTAGGAGGAACTAGAGGTCACAATCTCCCAGTTTCTAGTCTGATGTCTTAACCACTACCACAGACTGCCTCTCAATAAAGGCTATACCATGAAGATATACTTTTAGGGCATCTACCTATATATTGATGGAGCTGAATTGTGGCCTTGTTTCCATGTCTCAAGGAAAAGAAGTACTTCCAGTTTTATGCAAATGATAAATCTCCTCCCTGAAAATGTGTCACAATGCTCATATAAGACCTCAAAGTAGTGAAAACTGCTTTCTACAAATCAATTTCATTCCCATAACATAGATTAAAGCACTAACAAGCTGGTTTAATTTCATTGCCTGCTTCTTCTTTACTTTCTCTTTTATCACTTCAGATGTTGAGGGAGATACAAAGTGGCCTCAATCATTGTTATTTGATACTGCTGTAATGTGTCTTTGATGTCTCTCCATCTTCTTCTGGGTCTGCCATTCATGTTCTTTGACTTTCTCCTCTTTTTGTATATATCTTGTATGGCATGCAATCCCAAGACGCTTCTTTGCACTTTTTCAAAATTCTCATTTCTTTCTCTTTTTTTTGAAAATTTTATTTGGGTTTTCGCAAAAAAACCATAATACAAATAAAACATCTTTTTTTGAAAATAGCATAGACCTGGGTTACACTTCTTCATACAGACACAAACTCAATTTTATGCTCATTTTTGTGTTCTATTCCATATCTTATTATTGTTTTACATTTTCCACATAGTTTTTCCTCTCTTTTAATTTTCTCAACTTTATGTTGATTATCTCATCTCAATTCAAATCATTATATTTATACTTTTGTCTGTCCTGTTTCAATTTCATATTATTTTTTCTCATTAAACAAATTTTCTCCTGTAGTTACTAATTGGAGTATGACACCTTTATAGCTTTTAATTTTATCCATTCAACTCTTATTTAAGCTTCAATGTATACCTTTAAGATTATAACATTCAATAAAATACATAACTTCCAATCGAATTCTGCTTGGTACATTCTTAAAATACACACTATATTCTTTTATATATATATATATATATATATATATATATATATATATATATATATATATATATATATATATATATATATATATATATATATATATATATATGTGTATATGTGTATATGTGTATATATGTATATATGTATATATGTATATATATATATATATATATGTGTGTGTGTGTGTGTGTGTGTGTGTGTGTGTGTGTGTGTGTGTGTATCTTTGGTTATTCGGGTTTTCTCCGCATAAGATTGGAAGTATCTAGGCAACGTTTCAATGAAGTCTCATTCATCATCTTCAGGCTTCTGTCTTCAGCTCTGTGCTTCTCAGAGTGATGTGAGCTTGCAGCTGCTTCTTCCTTTTAACTGCTAGTGGGGTGTGACTTGATTGGGTGAGGGCTTGGCTGTGTTCTGATTGGGTGGGGGTGTGTTCTCATTGGTTGGGGGTTTGGCTGTGTTCTGATTGGTTGGGGGTTGGCCATGTTCTGATTGGCTGGAGGTGTGTTCTGTTCAGGTGGGGGCTTGGTTGTGCTCAGGTTGGTCTTAGTTACTGGGGATTTGAGCTGGTGAGCTGTGATCTTGCTGTTTGGCTTCAAGTTCGTGGTCGTGCTGCATCTTCATGGTGGGGGTCAGTTCGCTTCATGTATGGCTCAGAGGGGTTTGAAGTGGGTAGTGATGCAGCTGCAGTGCGGCTTCTGGTCTGTGGTTGTGTCTCATCTTCTGTGTGGGTGTGAGTCTGCTTTTTACGTGGAAGTCTGGTGGTGGCATCTCGTGTGGCCCTCGTGGGTGTGGGTCTGGTGTCATTCATCCTGTTAGGTACTTGTCTGTTCATGAGGGCGGGTTTCCAAATGGCTGGTAAGCGGGAGGTGTCATCTCTTTTATTCATGCTGTGTGGGCGTTTTTCTATCTCTATGGCTTCTCTGATTATTCTGTTGTTGAAGTGTTCGGTTTTGGCGATAGTTCTGGTATTTTTAATATATATATATATATCACTCATTCCATTCCAATTCAATTCTATCATTAATATTCATTAACATCTTTAATATTTCTTTTCAATTAAGTATCATACTTCCTTGGGAACACTTATAAACTTTCCATAATTATTTTTTTTACCATATTTCTCTTTACTTATAATTTATAAATCATTAATAATAATTGAAATGTTCCCATCCTTTCCTAATGTAGTTCTCTCATGCACTTTATTTCATTTGTTTATTAACAAGCATACCACTAGATTACAATAAATATTTTATCCATCATTTTAAGCATATTTTCAAAGATTATTTCTATTTGTAATATAAAAATACTATCTTATGTACCTTTGCAGAATCCCTTTTACAATTAAGTTTTCACCCATTATCTCTAAACAGGCTTATACTTTCAATTCTTATACCTTTGCCCTGTTTCTCTATATCTTGTTTCTGTCCTTTATAACTTCTTTTCCTTTCCTTCTTCCCTCTCTTCTTCTCCCTCCCCTTTTTACCCCCTTGTTTCTCTTCTAATTCTCTCTTCTGTAATCCCCTCTTCTGTTGCTTTCTAATAGTATACTTATTTTTCAAACTATTCTTTTTTTTGGTTGTTTTTTCAAATCTTAAACTTTTCATTCTCTTTCCCCCTTTCCTTTTTTTCCCCCCACATTAAATTACTTGATCATTAAAGATGGCATCTTCTTTGTCCCAATCTTCTTGTTCTGCAAGCGTTTCTTGTTGTCTCTCATAGTTCCACATCTCCATTTCTAAGAGTTGAAATACGAAGCCAAAAGAACCTCTCCCTTCTTGTGCATCTTCTTTGTACTTTTTAAGTTCCATTTTCAGTTCTTCTAAAAGTGGTGCCATTTTAAACACTTTTAAACAACCACCCAATTGATTTTAGTCATTTAAATACAGTAACCAAAAATCCAGAGATCCCCAAGTAATCCAAATAATCCCAAGCTGTTTCTTCTTGCTTCTTTTTTCAACTTTCTCTTCCTGGGGTTCTACTATTTTGTTGCCAAGTTTCAGTTAAAATGTATATTTTAGGAATCTTGTTGAGGTTTTAGTTCCAGGCAGTCTCCTCCATTTTTCCAGATCCTGCCCTTTTATTCTTTTTCTCTCCTTTCCTGCTTTTCAAAGTTTTTAAGTATCCAGAAATCTTTATTATCCCTTTGACATTTTATTTTCAGCATTAAATGCCTGTTGATGTCAAAGTGGATTTTTTTTCAATTTCTTGCTTAAGTCTCTTAGCTGTCAGTATATGGAAGGGAAGAGAAAAAACAAAAACAAATCCTTTCCCTTCCCTCTCTCCTTCGCTGCTTCAAAATCTTCTTAGGGAACAATGTTATTTTTTTTTTATAGTTTAAATTCCAAGGTACCTTGCATTGTTGCTTTTGCAGTTTAACCCATTCAACCAAGACTTTCTCTTCTTATCTTCCTCCTGCACATTCTTTTCTGGTCGAGTTCTTCTTTGAGGTGGCCATTTCTGACCACCGCTGCAACCACCTTCGGGAAAGGGAATAATGGCCAGCTGAGGAGGAGAGATGCAGCTCTCCTCAACCTTGCTGGCAGTCTCCCCCCTCTTCACCACTTCTACCAGATGGCTTAGCCACGAAGCCAGCCGGCTCAGGGTGCTCCAGCAGTGAGCATGGATCGAAACTGCGCATGATCGTGGTTTCGGTCTGTCAGCAAAGAAACTCAAACCGGAAGTCCCAAAATTCTCATTTCTAAAGCTATTCTAATGATGATGTTCTCAGACCAGCTGGAGGTGTCAATGGTGCATTATTGAAACGAAAGGTGTGTCTACTGTACAACTACCATCAACCACTCCTTCGATAGTGAAGGCATTGCATAATCTATTTGCTGACGGCATCAGCATGATTCAGCATTTCTAAAATCAATTTCACTTCTTGTACTTTACCGGTACAGAATGATTAAACATTTCCTCATTCCATGAAACAGTAGCTATTTTTAGCAGGTCAGAATATCAAATGATTCTGATTCATATTAGTACATTTAGGAATGTGCAAGATTACAATGAAACTTTACTAGGTTTGATTCTATCTACACGAAGTGGTGTGTGGTGGTAATTCTGTGCTGGACTTCAGTACCTTAAATCTGAGGGAAATTATCTCACAATAATTCCATTGGAGTCAGCATCTGTCCATCATGACCTTACTGAATCTGAGAAAACCTCCATGGTTGTGCTAGTTTGCTTTTCATTGGCAATGCAAAATAAAATACCCTCTTTTCATTTCAGAGGCATCACTGGGATGGAGTCTGCTTTAAAGGTATAATATTCAACTCATTCACCAAGGCTGTAGTTACTTAAAAATTTACTCCCTGGTTGACAAATAGCAGATTATTAGAATACAATATATTGTTAAGGGTTTTATTGTTTGACATCTGCAAGAAAAGCTAGGACTAAAATCTTCAAAAGCATTATCATGACATGGTCTTGAGCGGTCTAGAGCTAAGAAGCAACTAAAGGAGTCTACCTGTCCACACATACTTGCTTTTGTGCTCAGCAAGCTCCCTGCTCCATCTGACCATTGGATTTAATATATTTTTAACATAATTTATTTGTTAAAAATATGGAACTTAACCTAACACAAATGTACCATTGTCTCTACTTCCAAGGATGCCTTTGGTTTCCATTAGAGGAAACTGTTGAAGTGAGTAGTAGTGTTGAAGTGTTGAAGTAACAGCGAGTGAAATGCTGGGGGATGAGTGAGCGAGGGGTTGGCAGTTTGGGAATAGCAATAGCACTAAGAACTTTATAGCCCTCTCTAAGTGGTTTACAGAGTCAGCCTATTGCCCCCAACAATCTGGATCCTCATTTTACCCATCTCGGAAGGATGGAAGGCTGAGTCAACTTTGAGCCTGGTGAGATTTGAACTGCCAAATTGCAGGCAGCCGACAGTCAACAGAAGTAGCCTGCAGTACTGCACTCTAACCACTGCACCAATGTGGCTCAAAGGGAAGGCAGTGCTTTCTGAGTAGTTGTAGCCCATAGCAGCTTTTTGAGAATAGACAATTCCCAGAGGCCATTTTGCAAGGGCGTTTTTCTTAAATTTAAAAAAATGAACAAAACTGGATCTATACAAAAGGAAGCTTTCCAGCAAACCCAACATTGTTCTGTGCTAAAAACAGAAGGAGTCTAACATATAAGTTTTGATTTATAGATAAACCTTGAATGTGGAGATTCCTTGGAAGTTGTTTTAAAAAATTAGATGCACTGGTGAGTACTAATATTTCATGCTTTCTCCAAAGAATGTAAGTTACCGGAACTCAACTATATTCCCCATAATGATGTGCAAATCTCACTGCATTTACAACAATCATTATTTGTCATATAGTAGATCATTTGAATATTCAAAATAATCTTTGTTGATCTGCCTGTCTGGGAAGTGATTATCTGCCTGTCTGGAACTGTAGTCCCAATTCTCATGAAGATTCAGGTTTACTTGCTTGCTTGGTAGTCCTAAAATCTGCTTTAAAACTGCTGTCAATCACCAACTCCTTCTTTCCCAGACTTGAGAAAACAGCCTTAAAATGTTATCTCTTTCTGTTGTTTATTGTGTAAAAAGTGTTTTGCCAAAAAAATTACATGCTGAATTATAAAATTGATATAGAACAGAAGCTTCTTGCTAGATGACTTCTTGTAGATGATTGTTAAAGCATGCAGTTGCCCTCTTCCTATATGCCTTCAGCTCCATTTGTTTTCCTTTATGTAGATGTCTGTATTTTGGCCTATGTCAGGTATGTTAAACTCACGTCATCACGTTGTCATCACATGACATATTGTGACTTTTTACCCCTTAACTAACCCAGGCATGGGCGTGTCCAGCATGTGATGCATCCAGCCAATGGGCTGTGAGTTTGACAGCCCTGGCCTATGTGGAATTTTGATTTCCTCCGCTGGGTGAATATCTTGCTCTTGACAATACCCACATTAAGCTTTGGTAAAGCCATGCCTGTGGCTTTGGTAAAACCCTGGTTCTTAGAATAAAAAATGATTGTGTTCAGGACCAGGTGAAATTGACATGAGTCCATAATTTGCTTTACAATACATGAAATGCTTCGAAATTGAAAGGCACCATTTGAATTTTAGCACCCTTCTACTTGTAGCCCAAAATGGTGCAACCTAAGCAAAAGCTGATGATCAAACAAACTAGAAGGAAAGATGTCATTCTTTTATTCTTTAAAACAAGATCCAACTCATTATGCAGTGCAGCTCTGTGAATAAATAAGTATAAAATAATAAATAAATTTGGCAACAGGTGAGTTAATGGGTAGCACAATACTTTGCACAGTGCATCCTATTTATAAAAATATTTAGATGCTGATGGGTGTTCTGTGCTTCCATAAGTTAAGCAGCTTCTTCTTTGCTTTGCATAATTTTAATTACTTAGGGAAATGTCCTTTTTAATCAACTCCACCAAACCTTGATCACTCTATTGGACAATCAGAATGTGAAATCTGCCCTTCCTGCCTATGGGTAGTTCAGATGGAGGCAAAGCGCAGTAAGCAATGCCAATTTAGCCTTTGGACTACAATTTCTCCCATCCTCCTTTCATTCCTTCCGGTTTGCAAGCTTTCGGCGGCGGCAGGGATTCGCGACACCGCACGATCCCTGCTGTGTTCGCCGCCAAGGTTCCCCCGATCCGTTTGGATCTGGCGGATATAGCTGCCCCCTAGAGGCAGCTGAAGACAGGGGGATCCGGAAAGGGGTTTGGGGGTTTCGCAGACCCCCTCCCCAGCCGGCTAAACCCCCTTTTCCCGAGGCAGAGGAACGGCGGTCAGCAATGGCCACCACGAAGAAACCTGCAGCCGGACAAGCAGGTGCAGGAGGGAGAAAGTCGGAAGAATAGTGAATAGTGAAAGTTGCTTCTAACCGGGACAAGACAAGAGAAAGTGACCTGGAAACTTGAAGGTTGCTAAGTATGTATTGTCTCTAGTGAGAGTTACAAGCTGCGAATATTTTAAAAGGGAAAGGTTTTTTTTGTTCCACTCTCCTTCCTAAAGTGACAGCGGAGGGAAAAAATCCTTTTGGCTGTGAGTGGGAAGGGAGAGGGGGAAAAACTGGAGCCAAATTTGAAAATAAGGAGAAGATTGCCTAGAATTTTAAAGAGTTACTAAACATCAATAAGACTTCCAAAAAATATATTTGAAAGGGAACTTTGTGATTAAACTTTAACTCCAGAAAGAGAAAGTGAAGAAGAAGAAGGTATCTAAAAGAAACAGCCTGTTTGGATTGTTTGGTGATTTTGGAACTTTTGAGAATTATTTCTGATCAAAACATCTGGGTGGTTGTCTGGAAAAACTTTTTCTCTACACAATGGCATCACTTGTGGATGGATTGAAACTTGTATATCAAAAATATGAAAAAGAAAAACAAGAAGGGAAAGATGGTCTTGGCACTATTTTTCAATTTTAAGAAATGGCGGTTTATACTTATGTGAAGCAGAATGAACAACAGGATTAAGGGGACAAAGAAGAAGCCATCTTTGATGAACAAATGACTTTGGTTGGAGAAGGGAAAAAGAAAGAGAAAAAGGAAAAGAGGACTCTAAGATCTGGAAAAACAACCCAAAAAGAGAAGAATAAGGTGAAAAAGGGACATTATGTTAGGAAACAACAGAAAGGGGGAAAACAGAATAAAAGGGAGGTGGAGAGACAAGGTGTTAAAGAGGACAAGGAGAAGAAGAAGCAAGGGAGAAAGGAAGGGATGAGAAGCCCTAATGGTGGGGAGCAAGATGTTAAGAAGCAAAAGTTTTTTAGAGATAATGGATAAACTTTATTGATAAAGGGATTCTAGAAAGGTACATAAGACTGTATTTTTATATTTGTATTTAGAAATAACCATAGAAAATTGGAAATAATATGTAATTTAAAATGTGATAAAATATTTAACATAAACTAGTAAAATTTTTCTTAAGGAAAAGGGAGTACTGCAATGAAATATGATTTAAGATTGTGATCTGGGGGGGGGATAATAATTTTTGGGAAGCATAACTATTCCCACAAAGGCATGGTATTTAATTGAAATGGATAAAATGTTTAAGATATAAATGATTGTTAATATTAATGATCAGAATATGGTATATTAGTGAATTTTTTTGTGAAATGAGAGATTTGAAGTAGAAGAAGGAGGAACATTGTAATGAAATAATGAGCTATAATATGTGATGTGGGGGAATAATTATGGAAAATAGGGCTCCCATAAAAGTATGTGATTTAATTGAAAAGTAATGTGTTAAACGTTCAAGACATAAATGAATATCAATACTAATGAATAAATTTGTATCATTTTTGATAACATAGTATAATTTTAGAATGTACCAGACAGAATCCCAATGTAAGTTATGTGTTTTATATTAAGTATTATAAATATAGGGGAGAGAGATAAAGGCATCATACTCCATATAGTGTACAGGATAAGTTTTTCTTCTTTTTTAAAGAAGAAAAATAAATGGATGGATGGAAATAGAACAGACAAAGAATAATAAATATTATGATCTGAATTGAGAGGAGATAAATAAAATAAAATTGAGAAAATTTAAAAGAGAGGAGAAGTTATATAGAAAATTGAAAATGTTAATAAGATATGAAATGGTATATAAAAGGAATATGAATTTGAATTTGTGTCTGTACCAAGAGTTATAACCCGGGACTAAGCAACTTTCAGAAAAGAGATTTTTATGCTTTTATGTTTTGTGTTTTTGTGTGTGTATGTATTGTATGTTTTGAAGAATTAATAAAACTTGTTTTAAAAAAAGAATGTGAAATCTCCCTTCCTGCCTATGGGTAGTTCAGATGGAGGCAAAGCGCAGTAAGCAATGCCAATTTAGCCTTTGGACTACAATTTCTCCCATCCTCCTTTCATTCCTTATGTCAGTGCAAAAAATTCTAGAAAGTGCTTGTTGAAATCTCAGATAGCTTTTCAATGATACAAAGCAATCAGAAGTAAATCCTAAGGCAACAGGGCAGTGGTGGGATTCATTTTTTTTTTTTTACTACCGGTTCTGTGGGCATGGCTTGGTGGGTGTGGCAGGGGAAGGATACTGTAAAATCTCCAGTCAGAGTGGTATTTGCCAGTTCTCCTAACTACTCAAAATTTCCACTACCGGTTCTCCAGAACTGGTCAGAATCTGCTGAATACCACCTCTGCAATAGGGCCATTTTTTGAAGACTATTATTATACGTGTTTTTAGCCCAGCTAAGAGTTCCAAAAGTTCATTGAGCTTCTTCGGCAACAGACTGAAACCGCGTCTCTGTGTGGTTTCAATCTGTGCTCGCCGCTGGAGCACCCGGAACTGGCTGGTTTCGGGGCTAAGCCACCCTGTAGAGGTGGTGAAGAAGGGGGAGACTGCCTGCAGGGTTGAGGAGAGCTGCATCTCTCCTCCCCAGCTGGCCATTACTCCCTTTCCGAAGGCAGTTGTAGTGATGGTCAGAAATGGCCACCACAAAGAAGAACTTGACTGGAAAAGAATGTGCAGGAGGAAGATAAGAAGAGAAAGTTTTGGTTGACCAGGTCAAACAGCAAAAGTAACAAATAAGGTACCCTGGAATTGAAACTATTAAAAAAACAATAACATTGTTCCCTAAGAAGATTTCTAAGCTGCGAAGGAGAGAGAAAAGGAAAGAATTTGGTTTTTTTTCTCCTCTTCCTATACTGACAGCTAAGAGACTTAAGCAAGAAATTGGAAAAAATCCACTTTGACATTGATAGGCATGCTGAAAATAAAAAGTCAAAGGGATAATAAAGATTTCTGGACAATTAAAAACTTTTGAAAACAGGAAAGGAGAGAAAAAGAATAAAAGGGCAGGATCTGGAAGGAGGAGACTGCTTGGAATTAAAAAGAACTTACAGCAAAATCTCAGCAAGACTTCCAAAAGATACATCTTAACTGAAACATTGCAACAAAATAGTAAAACCCCAGGAAGAGAAAGTGAAAAAAAATAAGAAGAAACAGCTTGGGACTATTTGGATTACTTGGTGATAGTATTGTTATATTAGAAATATAAATAATTTCAGAAAATATGAAACAACGTATGATTAAAATGTTTGATAAAATAGTTATCGTAACTTAGTGGAATGCTTGTCAATAAATAAATGTAACAAAATGAATATTTAATGATTTACAAAACATATGTGAAGAGAAATAAGGGAAAATTAATTATGGATATTATATGTGTCTTTAAGGAAGTATGATATTTAATTGAAAAGAAATGTTAAAGATGTTAAGACTTTAATGATTATTAATGATAGAACTGAATTGGAATGGAATGAGGGTTTATAATTACATATATTTATAATCCTTTTTTTAAAGAATATAGTGTGTATTATAAGAATGTACCAAGCAGAATTTGATTGGAAGTTATGTATTATGTATTATATTGAAGGTCATAACCTTGAGGTATATATTGAAGTTTAAATAAGAGTTGAATGGATATAATTAAAAGATATAAAGGTGTCATACTCCAATTAGTAACTACAGGAGAAAATTTGTTTAATGAGAAAAGATAATATGAAATTGAAAAGAACAGACAAAAGTATAAATATAATGATTTGAATTGAAATGAGATAATCAAAATAAAATTGAAAAAATTAAAAGAGGGGAAAAACTATATAGAAAATGTAGAATAGTATAAGATATGGAATAGAACACACAAATGAGCATGAAATTGAGTTTGTGTCTGCATGAAGAAGTGTAACCCAGGACCATGCTATTTTCAAAAAAGATGTTTTACTTGTATTTTGTATGTGTGAAAACCCAAATAAAACTTTATTTAAAAAAAAAAGTTTCCAAAAGTTCAAACATGCCTTGAAACAAGTAAATATATGCAGCTAATCTTAACTAAATATTATCAGAGCATCCACTATTAATTGCTTATTTTTAAAAATACATCTAACTAAATCACTAAATCATCATCACATCTAACCTATTCTATAATTGGGCATTGTGTAAGAAGGAGTCGATTCATCAATACTCAAATGAAAACTGGTCAATGTTTTTAGGTGATCCTGTAGGTTATTTTTTTATTTTTTTAAAGAAAAGTTATATGGTTGTCAATTTACTCTCAGTGACTCTGGCCGATACAAAGATTTTTCTCCTGATAAGCTTGCTATCAGGAGAAAAGAAAAGTATTCTAAAGCTCTAATTATTAAAGCTGTGAAAATTATGTAATGGCAAACGTTCCTTATGAGCAAAATAATTCTCTGGATACATTTCCAATAACTGCAGCTTTTGAAAGCCTGTACGTTTGATCTGAAGTCATAAGGCCCTTTAGCTGAAGTCACTACAACTAAAGCAGATTTAAGAAAACCTCACTGACTGATTTGCATAGCTATAATGTTTCTATTCATTTCCTTGTGGGTTTGTGCAATGTCATTTTAAAAAAATTAAAATTAAATAAGCATCCAATTGTACACTACATGAAAAATATCAAGTACATATGTATTATAAAAGTGAACCAAAAATATATTTTCCTGGGAAAGCTTGAACATGGAGGAATTCACATTTAATTTATAAATGGTTCCATCACATTCAAGCATCCTTGAAACATGACATCAGCTCAAACCAAAATCAAAATAAATCTGGGCTGTATATTCTATATCCTCTTGTTTCATGGTGTTTCTTTTGGCCTCTTTTCTCCCTTTCCCTTAAATATAGATTGTTTGAAAAGCCTCTGACTTCATTATTTAATGAAACTGTTGTCACAGACCAGTAATAAAACATTACGCCAAGGCACTACAGCTATTCTGAACTAAAGTGTAGTCTCTTATGTATGTTTTGTATTTCTCATATCAGGCCAAGCATAGTTTTCCCTCAGTAGAAACAGGATATAACCGGTGATTACATTACCTGTTTTTAGCACCTAGACCACTGAAAATGTTGTTTCCCTCTGGCTAAATGGTTAAGAGCATACAATTAGAAGCAGTGCACCCTGTTTCCAGTAGAGCCAGTTAACTAGATCAACCAGATGCTCCAGAATGATGCAAGGATTTCCATCCTGGTTTGTCTGCTTAAATTTATTAGCCACCCAGTGGATTCTGGATTCCAGTGGCTTCCCACATTGTCATACACTATGCAAGGTGGGTATGGCCGGACAAGGGTGGCTCCATTCCCAATGAAACAAGGATAATGTTTGGCTCTGGCTACATTGTCCAAGGAGCAAGAGCCCAATCGAAGTTTGCTGGCAAAGAAAACTATCAGGATCTCTGAAAATCATGATGACTTCCTGCCATAGGAAACATTTTCCTTGAAAAATAAGTTGGGATCTGAAATGCATGGGCAGCTTCAACAGAAAAACAATCATTCAATTAACTGAAATAATAAGATCTTTAACATAGATAAAATATCTATTCACACAGCCTCCAGCCAAATACGAGGATAGAGGGTCTTCCCATACAAAAGCAAGTTTTACAGATGCATACATTTATACATTTTCCATTGAAGAGACAGTATAATTTTACCTTATAATCTGTAGGTTTCCCAATTTGGAGCCTTTCAGATGAGTTGACACTACAAGAAGTTTCAAAGCCAGCATGTGCATTTGTGTACACTTGTGACTGAGAGCAGGGCTGGAGTTACACGAGCAGAACACAGAATAAGAAACAGAATAAGAAAGTTGGAAGGGATCTTGGAGGTCTTCTAGTCCAATCCACTGCTTAACAGCCTTAACAGATAATCAGAGTTGGAAGGGACCTTATAGGTCATCTAGTCCAACCCCGCACCCACCCAAGTGGGAGATCCTACACTGTATCTGACAAATGGCAGTCCAATCTCTTCTTGAAGGTCTCAACTGATGGCGCTCCCACAACTTCTGAGGGCAAGCTGTGCCATTGGTTGATTGTTCTCACTGTCAGAAAGTTTCTCCTTGTTTCCAGGTTAAATCTCTCCTTGTTCAGTTTCCATCCATTATTCCTTGTCTGACCTACAGGCACTTTAGAAAATACCTTGATCACTTCCTCTCTGTGGCAGCCCCTCAAATATTGGAAGACTGCTATCATGTCTCCCTTGGTCCTTCTCTTCACTAGACTAGCCATGCCCAGTTCCTGTAATCGTTCTTCATATGCCTTAGTCTCCAGTCCCCTAATCATCCTGGTTGCTCTTCTCTGCACTTTTTCTAGAATCTCAACCAGGAGACTACCATTCCAAACAAGTGGCTATCCAGTCTCTTCTTAAAAGCCTCCAGTGAGAGAGCACCAACAACTTCTGAAGGCAAGCCATTCCACTGGTTAAGATTAATTGTTCTCACTGTTAGGAAATTTCTCCTTAGTTCTAGGTTTCTTCTCTCCTTGATTATTTTACATTGTTTCGTGTCTTTCCTTCTGATGCTTTGCTAAATAGGTTGAACCCCACTTCTTTGTGTCCACCCCTATCATGTCACCCCAGTCCTTCTTTTCACTAGATTACACAAACACAATTCCTGAAATGTGCTATCCTTCATATGTTTTATCCTCCAGTCCTCTAATCATCTTTAGTGCTCTTTTCTGCACTCTTTCCAGAGTCCCTACATCTTTTTTATAATATGGTGACCAAAACTGGATGCAGTATTCTAAGTGTGGTCTTACTAAGACTTTATAAACTGGTACTTCGTGTGATCTTGATTCTATCCCTTTGTGAATGCAATTTAGGATTGTGTTGGCTTTTTTGACTCTGTTGCGCATTGCCGACTCATATTTTAAGTGATTGTCCACTAGGACTCCAAGATCCCCATCACAGCAGAAGTTAGCCCACTCCATCCATCCAAAAAGGCCTATGGATATGATTGGGCTTGACTTTATGATATCTTGTAAAGTGGACCTTTTCAAGTTTTCTATCTGTTAAGCAAGTTTTCTCTTCTTCATACCAGAGAGATTGTTATCAACGCCGTTGGCCACATGAGACACTGCAGAAGACTTTCAGCATATAAATAGAATCTGAAAAACAAGCATTGTCATTAAAATCTCTGTTGCCTGAGCTATTGGGACATATTTCAACCTGCTATTGCCAGTAAATGTTAGTTTCTTGACAAAAAATCCTGCAAGGCAGGTACTGTTAGCTATTACCAATAATGTTGCTTTGCAAGAACAATACACCAAATATCCGTAGTATACATACCAGATAATGAAGTTAACTTATCAAAAATGTTAACTGAAAAAGCTGAATGTTGGACAAAAATTTGGGAGACAAGGCCTAGAAAATATCACAACACATTTGCAGTAAATCCTTACATCTTTCTATCTGAACAATGTCAGGTTTGATATTAAGTTTCATATTCAAGTTGCTTTGGTTAAATAAACATGTCAATGTATAATAATTATTCAGGTATGGATGGATTCTTAAAGTCCACCCTGCCCAATTGTTGACATTCCAGACTGAGTACTATAGACCAGCCATATAAGGTGCAGAACCTCTATGACTTTTCTATTTGTGCTACTCACCTGGAATTGCCAAATACCTACCTGGTGATATTATACAAGAGGTGCATTTTGTTCATTTTGGTGGGTTAAAACTGAAGGAAGGAATCATATGCTTTTTCTTTAAGCTACACTTTGTGGCAAATGTTGCATTTACCCGATCTTCTGTTGTTGACAGTGAAAAAATTAAAATCCACTATACCTAACTACTTTCACCTAGAGAAGGAAATGCAATGCTTTCAAATATGAGCCTTCGTCATTGGTTAGTTTTCTTGTTGCTAATTGGCAATAGAGCTTTCAAAAGGTTACTTCTTCCAATGGATAATCAGAAGGCAGCTGCTCTGAATTCAAGCAAAACCCTCAACCAGCTAAAGCCCCAGTGCTGCATCTGCCTCACAGAGTACAAGTACGGCTTGTGGGACACATAAAACCATAGTAAGGAAGAGAAACCTGGCTTTCCTCTGGAATCATTCCTATGATCTGGAAATGTTTCAACTATAATAGTGATGACACTCAATATTTCAGCAGCAATCATATGAATGAACTTGCACTGTACATCCTCTAAATGTCATTTCTCTCTGATATGATGTTAAAATAATCTGAATTCTAGAAGTATTTCATTCTGAATAAATCTTTGCCAATCTGCACTAAAATGGACTAATGTGATCTTAAAATAAAACTAAGGGACACAATGACTCAGTGATTCAAGACACTGAGTTTTGTCAGATGGAAAGTTGATAGCACAGGTTCGAGACCTGGGCTCTGCATGACAGAAGTTAACTCACCCCAATTCCTGTCCACCTAGCAAATTGAAAACATGCAAATGTGAGTAATAAATAGGTACTACTTCTGTGGGAAGCTAACAGCATTCTGTGCACCTTGGCACATAATCATGCCAGCCATACAGCTATGGGAATGTCTTTGGTTAATGCTGGTTAAGAAAAGGAGAAGCGCCCCACCTCTTAGAGTCGGACTCGACTGATGGAGAAATCTTTACCTTTTAAAATAAAACTAATCAATAAAATTATTGATGACCCTCACTCTGTCAAGGACCTTGGAGTACTCATATCAAATGACCTAAGCGCCAGAGCTCACTGTAACAGCATTGCCAAAAAGGCATTAAGACATTTTAAATCTAATCTTACAAAGGTTCTCCTCTGGAAATATTGAATTGCTAACTAGGGCATACAAAACCTTTGCTAGACCAATACTTGAATACAGCTCATCTGTCTGGAATCCACACTGTATATCGGATATTAATACAATTGAGCGAGTCCAGAAGTATTTCACGAGAACAGTACTACACTCCTCTGCTCGCAACAGAATACCCTATATCACCAGGCTTGGAATTTGGGGCTTGAACAACCTAGAACAACGCTGCCTACAGTCTGACCTAAGCTTAGTACACAAAATTGTCTGCTACAATGTCCTACCAGTCAATGACTACTTCAGCTTCAGCTTCAATTTCAACAATACAAGAGCACACAACAGTACAAACTCAATGTAAACCGCTTCAAACTTGATTGCAGAAAGTACGACTTCAGCAACAGAGTGGTCAATGCCTGGAATGCACTACCTGACTCTGTTGTTACATCTTCTAACCCCCACTCCTTGAGCCTTAAACTATTGACCTCACCCCATTCCTAAGAGGTCTGTAAGGGGCATAAGTGCACAATTGTGCCTACCGTCCCTATCCTATTGTCCCCATTTATTCGTACCTATTTCCTCATGTTTATATTTATACCTATTATCTTGTAAGCGATTGACAAATCAAATACATAAAAATAAAAGAGAGACTATGTGTAGCTGAGGGATGAACTGTGGAGTCCTTGGTCCTCTCTGAGCTAGGTTCATGGTTACCCAATCAGTTAACATTATCATAATTTTATATATATATACATATACATATACATATACATATACATATACATATACATATACATATACATATACATATACATATACAGAAGCCTGATGATGGCAGATGAGATTCTGCTGAAACGTTGCTACAACTTTAAAAGAACTACAATGACGTGGGAAAATACCCAACCAAGCCGAACACCATACATGTAAGTATGAAAACTTAGAAAAATATATATATATATATATATATATGGATCTTTGGTTATTCGGGTTTTCTCCTGCGTAAGATTGGAAGTATCTGAGCAGCGTTTGATGAAGTCTCATTCATCATCTTCAGGCTTCTGTCTTCAGCTCTGTGCTTCTCAGGTGAGTGATTCACTCTGAGAAGCACAGAGCTGAAGACAGAAGCCTGAAGATGATGAATGAGACTTCATCAAACGTTGCCTAGATACTCCAATCTTACTGGGAGAAAACCCGAATAACCAAAGATCCACATACAAATACCTGCGAGAACCTCAGAAAATTTTATATATATATATATATATATATATATATATATATATATATATATATATATATATATATATATTAAGTTTTCTTGGTATTACATGTATGGCCTTCAGCTTTGTTGGAGTATTTTCCACGTCCTATAGTTGTGCTTTTAAAGTTGTAGCACTTCAGCAGATCTCATCTGCCATCATCAGGCTTCAGAAGCCTGATGATGGCAGATGGGATTCTGCTGAAACGTTGCTACAACTTTAAAAGCACAACTATAAGGACGTGGGAAAATACCCGAACAAAGCTGAAGGCCATACATACATACATACATACATACATACATACATACATATATATATCCACAATCATGTAATCTGGCCATTTTTTAAAAAAATTCTTTTGCAATTTCTTTTGCATTGATGATGTTACCTAGTTGGAGTAATGAAAACAAGAAAATAAGGAAGCTCAGAGAGCACCAAGAACACACATACAACCTTACTTTGTGATCCATGTAGAAAGGGCCAGAGCTTGGACCAGGTGGGATAGTCACTAGTTTGATGTTTTTGACCTAATCCACAAAACCCCAACAATTAAATGGACATGAGCCAAAAGTGACAAAATTAAGTAGATGTAGTGCTGCAAATATTTTTACATGCTTGAGATTTAATTTCTTTAAAAAATCATAGTTTTCTTAATCCTTGTGGGGAAAAAATATCCAACACTCAGAGCTAGATAGCATCTTTGTTAGAATCAAATCATCACAAAAAGATGCATACATTTTATATTCATCCACATTTTAAAATAGCAAATTTATTTTAATTTTAAGGTATACTATTGAATATAATCATCAAAATCTGCTTCCTTTACCATTTTGTAACCTCTGACTTCATGGATGACATTTGAACCTGCACACTAGTTTTGGAGAATATATATATATATATATATATATATATATATATATATATATATATATATATATATATATATATATTAAAGACAAATTTTATTAGTTTTACGAAACAATACACAAACAATCAAGGCATAATAACATAAAAGATCTTTTCTAAGAAAACCAATAGAACATACAAAATAATTCCAAATTGTAATATATATATTTATGTTATCTGTTCAACTTCGTATCTTATCCCAACTTCTCCTTTTCATTCTATTATCCAAATTATATTTCTTGCTAATTAGAATTTTATTGCCTTTCAAAAACAATACACAAACATACAAAACATAAAACATAAAAACATAAAACATCTTTTCTGAAAGCTGCTTGATCCCGGTTAAAACTCTTCGCACAGACACAAATTCAAAAATCATATTTACTTTATATATCTTTCCATATCTTATTACCATTTTCAATTTTCTATATAGCTTCTTCCCTCTTTTATCTTTCTTATTTTTATTTTATTTATCTTATCTCAATTCAATTCATAATACTTATCATTCTTTGTCTGTTCTATTTCCAGCTATCCATTCATCTTTTCTCTTTAAATATACTTCTCCTGTACACTGATTGGAGTGACGCCTTTGACTCTTTCCCCTAACTTAATAATACTTAATATAACACTTAATTTATATTGGGATTCTGTTTAGTACATTCTAAAATTACACAATAAATTTTATGAGAAAAACAAAAACAAAATAAAAGCATATAAAACCACTATCAATACCATTAAAAAGCTAATCATATATATTGATACTCATTTATATCTTAAACATTTTACTCTAAATACACATATAAAAACACAATCTTATGTAGAATCCCTTCCAGAATCCCTCTTTCAATTAGATTTACCCATTGTCTCTAAATAAGTTTTGTTTCTTTAAATCTTGCTTCCCACCATTAAGGCTTCTCATCCCCTCCTTTCTCTCTTGCTTATTTTTCTCCTTGCCCTTTTTACCCCTTTGTCTCTCCTCCTCCCTTTTCTTCTTCTGCTTACCCCCTTTCTGTTGTTTTCTAACCTTGTATCCACCTTTCATCTCATTTTTCTCTTTTTTGATTGTTTTTTCAAACCTTAAAATCCCCTTTTTCTTTTCCTCTTTCTCCTCCTCCCCAAAAGGAACCCATTGTTCATCAAAGATGGCTTCTTCTTCTTCTTTGTCCCAGTCATCCTGCT
This sequence comes from Notechis scutatus, assembly GCF_049901735.1. Classification (NCBI taxonomy): domain Eukaryota; kingdom Metazoa; phylum Chordata; class Lepidosauria; order Squamata; family Elapidae; genus Notechis; species Notechis scutatus. Next base: position 59,085,820 of record NC_142010.1, on the reverse strand, counting down.
GCGTAGTCAATTTTTCATAAGTGCATACCGCCATTTCTAGAAATTGAAAAAGATTGCCCAAAGTATCTTTTCCATCTTGTTCTTCTTTTTTATATTTTTGATATTCAATTTTTAGTTCATCCACAAGCAATGCCATCGTGAGGAGAAAAACTTTTCCAAAACAACCACCCAAGTATTTTTAATCAATAATTATTCCAAAAAGTTCCAAAGTCACCAAAGAATCCAAATACACTATTTCTTTTAATACTTTTTTCTTTCTTTCTTGTATTTCTCTTTCTGGGGTTACTGTTTAGTCAAAAAGTTCCAATTAAGATATATCTTTCTTTAAAGTTCTAGGCAATCTCCTCCTTTTTCAAATTCTGCTCCAATTTATTTTTTTTTCCTCTCCCTTCCCACTTACAACAACAATTTTCCTTTAATTGTTCAGAAATCCATACCTCCAATACAGGTTTTCCGATTTCTTAAGTTGTTAAATCCAATGTCCAGGAATCCTTTATCCCTTGGTTTATATGGGGTGGGAAAGTGAAGAAAAAAAACTTTCCCTTGACAGCTTTCTCCGCCGCTTTCCAATCTTCTTAGGGATACAATGTATCTTTCAGGCAATTCAAGCAATTCAGTTTCCAGGGTATTTAAAAGTTGTTATTCTCCGGCTCAGCCAGCACTTTCACTTCTCCTGTTTCTTCTTTCTCCTTCTTCCTCCAGCACAATCTTATCCAGCTGCCGGCTTCTTTGTGGCGGCCATTGCTGACCGCCGCTCCACTGCCTTGAGAAAAGGAGGTTATGCCGGGTGGGGAGGGGTCTGCGATATCCCCAAACCCCCTCTCCGGACCCTCCCTATCTTTGGCTGCCTCTACGGGCAGCCTTATCCTCCAGACACCTGACTAATAGACACCACGGCTGCGCAAAAGCATCACCTGCCACAGACTGAGACAAAAACTCAGAAGATAACAAACCACTGTCCTGCCCTACAAGAGGCACTAAGAAATAGTAAGACTAAGAACACCAAGACTGCCTTCAACGACACAGCCATCCTCAGAAACCCCAAGACATCAAAAACGAAGTCCCGTGCATCGCCCTGGAGAAGACCAATAAAATAAACCCCCTGAGACCAAAATTGGGAACACCTTCTCTACTAGCTTCTCCAAAAACCACCGCTTAATGGCACTAAAATGCCAGAAATTCTTTCAGCCACAGAATCATCAGAGAACTTATAAATTGAAAAAAGACCGAGAACGCTTTAACAAACAATGGGATTTTTAAACAGACAAGACTCCTTCTCGCAATGGCTATTTAATACTGGATAAATTGTAATGTAAGTCATGTACAATGGTGCTTGCTGGTGAACAGTATTTCTGTTATTCTGTTATATATATTCAGATATTCTAATAGCAATAGCACTTAACTTATATACCGCTTTATAGTGCTTTACAGCCCTCTCTAAGTAGTTTACAGAGTCAGCATATTGTCCCCAACAATTTGGGTCCCCATTTTACCCACCTTGGAAGGATGGAAGGCTGAGTCAACCTTGAGCCTGGTGGGATTTGGCCTGCCAAATTGTAGGCAGCTGGCTGCAGAAGTAGCTTGCAATTCTGCACTCTAACCACTGTACCACAGAGGCTCACTTTTCTTTTAGGCTTAATGGATAGAGAAATTGAAAAAACAAATTGGAACTTTGCTGTTACATATCCTGACAGCAACAAGAATATTCTATGCACAAAAATGGAAGGATACTTTGATTCCCACAATGGACGAATGGCTACAAAAATTGATGGCATTAGCAGAGATGGATAACTTGACTGTTTTGATTAAAGAATACAATTAATTTTGTTTCTGTTTGGAAATTGCTTCTGGACTTCACACTTGAGTTGGAAAAAATGAAACTTTGATTTGAGGTTTTAATGATCAGATAGGCTTGTTGTTATAGAAATAGCTGGTATACAATATATTATTATGTAAAAATAAAAAATAGAGGTCGTATGTTATTACAACTAGTTCTCAACTTAGGACCACAACTGAGCCAAAAATTTATGCACTAAATGAGGAATTTTGAGTGGGGAAGTGAGTTTTGCACCTTTTTATGGTTTTTCTTGCCACATTTGTTAGGTGAATCACTGCAGTTGTTAAATTCGTAACATGATTGTTAAATGAATCTGGCTTCTTCATTCACTTTGCTTGTCAGAAGATTGCAGAAGGCGATCACATGACCCCAGGACACTGCAACCATCATAAATGTGAGTCAGTTGTCAAACATCCGAATGCAAATCACGTGACCATGGGGATGCTGCAACGGTCATAAGTATGAAAAATGGCCATAAGTCACTTTTTTCAGTGCCGCTTTAACTTCAAATGGCCATTAAGGGAACTGTTGTAAGTCAAGAACTACCTGTACCTTATTCTACTGCACCAAAAAGAGTCAGAAGTCAATGCTACTCTTTCTTTTCCCTTTTATCCTACATTTTTTCATCTTCCCTGTTTTCCCCCTCTATTCTATTTTTTCTTTGTATTTCTGTACTTTATATTTTGATAAACGAATTTTAAAAAATGTAACCAGAGATTCTTTCTTCTTTATTTGAGCAGTTTGAGAGGGGAAGATGGTTCATGTAAAGAACTAGAAAGGAAAAATCCAGAGTGGGTTAAAAAAAAAGAAGGCTTGCTTCCAAATGAATGATTTTAAAGTATTTCTCCTGGTCTCTCAGGTTTTAGGTCCTTCCATTAAAGTGATCTTTTATACTATTTTTAGGCTGCAACCCAATAGCCAGTGTAGCATGTCTGCATGGTTTTTTTAAAAAAAAACATTTTTTTTAAATGGAAAAAGTCAAAGAGAAGAGGATAAGGTCCAAATACTGCTGTGTTATCTGGAATAATGAGCTGTGTATATCAACAATCATTCATAATGAATATGCAAGTTTCAATATGTATCTGGGGAAAATGGAAACGATACCACAGTTTCTGCTGTGTTATCATTTGTTAATGGCCTATTGTTTGTTATAAGCATTTAACAAAAGTATGGTTTACAAAAGCTTTTGTAACAGTGCTGTCACATGTGCCAACCCTCCAAAACTGTCCATGCTGCTGCATTTTGGACCAATTGTAGCTTCCAAATATTCCTCAAGAGTAGCCCCATGTAGACCATGTTGCAATACTCCCAAGCAGGAGATAACCAGAGAATTGAATGATTGAGCCCAAGGCATCCCTCTCCTCTGAGGCAGAGGTCCTGCCCTTCCTTTCAACCATCCATTCAACCATCCTTCAACTCTACACTGCAATTCAATCACCTGGTAAGAGGAATGTGAAGGGACAAAGCTCCTGCAGCACTTCAGTGTTAGCTCTCAGTGCCAGAAGGAGCTCTCCTCAACCCCATCCCTTTTCACACCCAGTCAACCCCACCCCAGGACTGGTCTGTCTCATCGGCCAGCAGGGGGTGAGGGGAGCTGCAAGCATATACAGAGAAGTCATCCTATCCTGACTTTCACCCAGAGGTGAGGATGCCAAACATGCCCTCCTACATTCACACCAGCAACTCCTATGCTTTCACCTTACGGGATTGCTGTTCCCATCATTTAACAATTAAAATATCATAAAATATTTGCCTAAGAAGAACATATTGCTTCATCATCATTTTCCAGATTAGTGGAAAATATTGCCTTTTCCAAGACAGGTAAGTATTACATTTCCAAAAGCCATTCCTTAACATCTACAATAATATCACTTTTCCAATTTCTCAATATCATTTTCTTAGCCATCACTCAGGCTTTAACTCATAACAGACAGTTAAACTCCAAAGCTTTGGTATACAAATCACTGTTAGATCTTTTAATATAAAATTACCAGTCTTAAAAGTGTTAAATGTTCACAAGATCATATCACATGGGTCAATGAACCCTCTTTTTTTTTTTACATCTCCAATAAAGAAAATCTGTTGTACCTGCACGCACGCGCTTGTGATGTGCAATGCGCACATGCACACAAACACACCTGTAGGTAGTAAAAAAAGTGTGCCTTTCTAAACTGCCTTTGATTTGATTCACCAAACCCTTAGAAGCAGTTTAAAGTGATTATATTCATTTGTGCCAGCTCAGAAAAGCTGAGAGCAAAGAGCAAAAATCATGGCCCCACCCTGAGCTACTGCAAGTCTTGAAGCAATAAAAATCTGCTCATCCCCACACACTGTGGAATGGGGGGGAAAATGCACGAAAAACACAGTACTCAGTGCTTTCCATATCAGCTGATCCATTATCTAGAGAAGAGGAAAACCAACAAAGTTTCTTTCATTCCTACTTGTTCCTAAAAAGAGCTGCAAAGCCAAAAAGAGCTACTGTTTAAGATCTTGGCGTTATGGGGCCCACAGCTCTGGAATCAGGAAAAGGAGAGGAAAAATAAAGTTACATCACCTAAAAGTGAACCAATTTAATTAGTTTGGCAGCAGTTTCAACTAAACCCACAGCTGAGCCTCAAATAAATCAATCATAGTCTCCAATAATGCAGACTTCATGGAGACACAGAAGTCCAAAGCTGGTTTTTGTTTTTGTTTTACAACTGCAAAATCCTTACAAGGAAATTCTTATGGGCACCAGGCCCATTCAAAATTAGGAAGTCTGTTCCATGTACCATGTTATGTATGCACTTAATTTTAGTTGGATGAAAAAGGAATCAGATTGTTTCTCATTAGCATACATCCGTTATATACACAATATTTTGAGTCTCCCCAGAGCTTACAGTAGGCCACCAAAAGGAGCTTTGATTTAGCTTTCTAAAAGTTTAATGCAGAATTGCTTTTCTTACATTGTGAAGATTCATCAACAACCTACGTAGGGGTGTTAAAATGGCGGCCCACAAGCTGGATATGTGATGCGCAGGCCATGCCCACCCCAGCTCCATGAAGGGAAAAAATGTTGCAAAATGTCACGTGACGCTGCAAGTTTAACACCTGTGACCTACAGGATCTAAACATCCTGTTTCTTTTACTTGACTGGATGCCATCCCAGTATTTTGGGATTTTAGTTCCCAGAATTTCTAACCACATGGCCCACTCAGATTGGAGATTCTAGGAGTTGTAATCCTCACATACTTTAGCTTGGTAAACAGAACAGAACAGGACAGAATAGGACAGAGTTGGAAGGGACCTTGGAGATCTTCTGGTCCACCCCATGCTCGGGCAGGAAACCCTATCGCAGTGGTGTAAAACTCAATTTCATTGAGGGCCACATCGGGGCTGTGGTTGACTTAGGGGGCCTGACTGGGTGGGTGTGGTCAACTGGGTGGGTGTGACCAGCTTGACATCACTCTCCAACCTGCTGGCATGTTTCCTCTTCACATTGGGTAGACTGGGCCAAAGCTTTGTTGGCCTGATCTTTCCTCTTCACATTGGATAGACAGATGCCATTTGGTAATAGCCCCATCTGTTAACTGAAGCTTCATCCAAAACGTACTTCAGATTCCAGCTCTGTGGTGACAACTTGATTCTAAATGAAATCTTAACCCTGCCTTATTCCATTTCAGACAAATGGTTGTCCAATCTCTTCTTAAAAACTTCCAGTGTTGGAGCATTTACAACTTCTGGTAAGAGAACATTGGTGTCCATTAAGGCAGGGTTCCCCAACTTCAGGTCTGCTGGCATTATGCAAAGTTGGTCATGGAGAAGTTTTCTGCAAACTAGCATTCTATTCCTGTCTATGTGCTATTCCCCCTTATCCGTGGGCATGAATGTGCAGAGCTCATCCTCTACTTACCGCCACCACTACCAGTCCGCAGAGCCAGAAAGTTTAGGGACCACTGCGTTAAGGTATTTGGTACTTATGCAACAGCTTCAACATCATTCTGTTAACTGAATGTTTCTTCCAAAACATGGTATCCTTCTGATATGTTGTATTATAGCTTCTGTAATTTCCAGACAGCTACTAAGTGGGAGCTTTTTAACACCTTATCCAGTGGGCAGGCAACTGAGGAAGACTCAGTTCCATTCCTCAGCAATAGACGACTCCTCCAGGCCAAACTTTTTTGAAAGGTAGGCTGTTGATTCCAAGGGGACCACAAAACCTGGGATTTCCGCAGTAGTTAAATCTGTAAGTCAGTGTTTCTTAACCTTAGCAACTTGAGGGTGTGTGAACTTCAACTCCCAGAATTGCTGCTGGGGAATTCTGGGAGTTTAAATCCACACATCTTCAAGTTGCTACGGTTGAGAAACATTACTATAAGTCACTGTCACTGTGCTAGCAAAACTTGCTGGCTTAAGAAATCACTGTTGTTCTTAAAACACAGCAATCAAGAAATAAGTCAGCATATTTTTCCTGAGAGCTCAACTGTCAGCCAACCAAAGTGAATTCCACTGCACCACCCACATGCCTTCTCTCATCCTCCCCTTCCCCAGAGAAACCACTGCTTCTGGCCTACGCAGCAGGCCAAATACCTACCCAGCCGAGCAATCTGGGGCATATCTACCCTTCAGATGAACTGCTCTGGCACCATGATTTGTTCTCATTTCAGCTTGACATTTAGGTCCCCTTGACCTTACAGTATTGTTGCAAAACACAGGCTAAACCAACATAAGATTTTTAAAACCTGAAGCCAAGGCTAGAAAAAGCATGTAATTATAAATGGAGTGAAAACCAGGGCTTTCCAGCGTTTGTCAAGAAAAGTAAAAACCATCATTTAGGTTAGAACCCATATGGGTCCTGCAAAATATTTATTCATTCAATATATCCTGAGAGAGACATGACTGTTTTAAACTTGGTGTCTTTTATCAATAGGGATTTCACTTTGAGTCACCAATTCAATTCAATTCAATTTTACCAACAATAGCAACAGCACTTAGTATACTGCTTTATAACCCTCTCTAAGTGGTTTTACAGAGTCAGCCTATTGCCCCCAACAATCTGAGTCCTCATTTTATCCACCTTGGAAGGATGGAAGGCTGAGTCAACCTTGAGCCTAATGGGATTTGAACTGCCAAATTGCAGGCAGCCGATAGTCAGCAGAAGTAGCCTGCAGTACAGCACTCTCGCCGCTGCGCCACCAAGGCGCAACACATTCTCATTGGGAAATCACTATCTTAACTAGATTGGTAATTGTATATCAATAATATACTTGCAGGATAGTATAATTCAGAGTGTAATCTATCAAAGATTCACATGACTTTACCTTCACTCCTGATAACCACATGGCTACATCCAGGTTAGCAACAATGCAGTGGATTGTCACTGCCTTCTTCTGGGATGTTTTTTAGCTACCTACTTTAGCTTAGACCCTTGGGACTTCCTAGTGGTCTGTCATCCCAGGACCAATTTCACCATATCCAACCTTGCTTGGTGTCAGGACTCCAACAAATCCACCCTCGTTCAAATCAAAAGTCTCTAACCGCATCTCAGAGAAAAGTAAATTGATTTATTAGGAGTGGCCATGTTGGTGTAAGCTGGATGCAGCCGATACTAAATTACATCATACATTTCCCCCTTGACCCTGGTCTTCCCCCCTCCCCCTGGATGTGACTTCTCCAATGGGCACATCCATCTCCAAGAATCATCCATCGTGCTCTCCAATAACCTTCTTATGCTCTACAACTTTGGGCTGCTGAGGTGATTATCTAGGCATTTCAAGAATGCCTTGTTTTCCCCCACTCCCTTTTTCTGGAAGCTAAAAAGACCAAATGAGTATATATTTTTTTAGTTGACACTTGGACTCTGGGTCCTATAGTCTAATTCACAACTTTTACAATAATCAAATATAATTTAAATAATCAATCAAATCTGTTGTTGCTCATTTTACAATAAGTTGCTTGTCAAAAAGAGACCATCTCATATAGTAATTTGATGCTGCTCTCACGTTAACATTGTATCCTTCTATGGATAGAATAATAGTATATCTCCATCCCAGACCGCCCAAATGATGTAGCCAAGGCCTTATCCCAGTGCATGCAGGCTATGTCATTTTGGATGGGGAGGAACAGGACCAAACTTAACACCGACAAAACCGAGTGGGTGAGGGTATTTGGGCCATCCAGATTTGGAGATGCTTCATCTTTTGTCCTGGATGAGGTTGTGCTTCTTGGACTTGCAGTTTTTCCTTGAGGAGCAGGTGTCAGCAAAGCCTACCTACAATTTCATCTAGCAAGCAATTGCATCCATGCCTGGACTGGAAAGTCTTTAAGGCAATCGCTCATGTTTTGATCGCCTCTTGTTTGTACTATTGTGATGCACTCTGGAATGGAATGCAGTTGGTCCAGAATACAGCAGCATGGGAGTGATGGGCGTGCTGAGAGATGCCCATGTAACCACTTCTGCCAAACATGCTACACTGCTTATACAGTAGCCTTCCAGGGAATTCAAGTTTCTGGTTATCACCTATAAAGTCTTCATGGCACAAAGCTTGGTTATCTGGGGGATTGTCTGCCATTGTTTTGTCCATTCTATGTGATCTGAACATTCCAAGACATTCTTGGTCCCATTGATTGAACAGAATTATCTCACGAGGTGCAGGAAGTATGCCTTTGCTGACATAATTCCTACTGTCTAAAATTAGATTCCCCGCAGATCTATATGGCCTGCACCTTGACCGTAGAGTAACACAGCCAGGCTGATTTTCTTTCAATACACTCATAATAAATCTTATATTATAAAACTTCTTCTTTGCTATATGTTACCCTGCTGGTCCAGGAGGATTCTGACAACTCTTTTTTGCCTCCCCAACCTATTCAGGCACAGAACAGTGGTGGGATTCATTTTTTTTTTACTCCCGGTTCTGTGGGCGTGGCTTGGTAGGCGTGGCAGGGGAAGGATACTGTAAAATCTCCAGTCAAAGATGAAATTTGCCAGTTCTCCGAACTACTCAAATTTTCCACAACTGGTTCTCCAGAACTGGTCAGAACCTGCTGAATACCACCTCCGGCACAGAACTGCATAGTTGCACTTTGGAAAAGTGCCGGCATGTAAATCTATGAGGTCCTGCCATTGTCAGTAGGAATTTATAACATCTACCCATCCTACCAAATCAAATAGAATGGATATGCTCCTCTTTCCCTTAAGCAGTCAGTGCCATGTTATGAGATATAGGAAGTGTGCTTTTTCCATGGCACCCCCTGCCCTGTGGAACACCTTCTCCAGGAAGTTTGGCAGGCCTCAACCTTCCTAGTCTTCTGAAAAGCACTTCAGACCTTACTTTTCCTACAAGTGGATGAGATGTGGTGGATGAAAAGAATCAGCAAGGGGTGGACTTAACTCTTGGTTAAGGGTGTTATATATTTATTAAGGAGAGAGAGACACACACAAGAGACAGATAGACAGACATGAAGACAGAGACAGAAAGAAAGGGAGAGAGGGAGAGAGGCAGACAGAGACAGAGAAAGAGAGGGGGATTATTGATTGGGAACCTCCCAGAGTTTAATAGGTAGCCAAGTAGCTTTCCTATACCCCAAAATTCAGATTTTTTTCCTAAACACACACAAAAAACACATGGTGTGGGATGTAGAAATGTATCCTTCCCTTTTTTGTGTAGAATTGAAGGGGGCATATCATGGGATTTTTGTCATTGTAACTACCATTCACTGAATGATAGATTGATTGATGGTTGTTGCAATCTTCTTTTGGTTGACTAGAGGGAACACCTGGTTGGCTTCTGGTGCTCCCTGCAAGGGTGCAGCTTTCCATGGTCAGTAGAAGTGAAGTTAGTGGATGAGGCAGTTTGATACAAGGCTAGGTGGACCTATAGTTATGGGGAAAAAATAAAACCACAAAACACTGAAAGATGCATATAGGAATGAGCACAATTTCAAATATTTCAGCCTGAGATATAAAAGACATAAAATAATAAGTATCAGGAAATCAAAAGTAACCTGGAAATCCACTGCCCACCAAAATAATTCATAAACTATCATACAGAACAGTGGCTTTTGCTAATGCCAAATTTGGTAGCTATATTTTGTGTCATTTAAAGTTAACTCATGCTATCAAAGATGTCATTGCAGCTTGCATTTACTCTACTTTATAAACTGGACTCACCAGAAGAGATAGGATTTCTCTTTTCAAGTGGCAACGCCTTACTTCTTCTCTAGTAATAATGAAGCTATATATGTTTACATTTACAGTAGGAATCATCCTAAGGTATTCCATTGCGTCAGACCCCAGCTGAAGAATAAAACAATCAACTGATCATATGAAGAAAAGAAAGAAAGAAAGAAAGAAAGAAAGAAAGAAAGAAAGAAAGAAAGAAAGAAAGAAAGAAAGAAAGAAAGAAAGAAAGAAAGAAAGAAAGAGAGCCAAACAACACCAACAGAAGGGTGTTCATCGTTTATTCATTGCCAAAGAAAACATTTGGGTTTTGGTTTTTCTCTGGTTTGGGATTCAAGTATATAACTGGAACACTGAACCTGTGAAATTAAAGACCGAATCCAATCTTCTGCTCCTGGAAGATTCTTTTATTCAGAAGACGTATCTATAAAAAAAAAATATGGAGATTCACAATGTTCTGCAACCTCCTACTTACTATGGATTCTTTGAAAACGTGGGGGAACTGGTACAAAGAGGCTTATGGGGAGGAAGGAAAAGTTTTTAAAGAATAATGCCTCCCTTTTCTCCCTTCAGAAATGCCTCCTGAAATAAGGGCTTTTTGAAGCTCAGCAGAGATTGAGCTAGAAACAATCCTTAATCATTTATTTTGTTCCAAGCAAAATGTAATTTAAGAGACATAATTTTATAACTTAAGTGAAAAATCTCTTGAGCAATTTCTGTTTGAGACATGCATACGTGAAAACTAAATCAGCAACAGAATTGCAATGCAACACATCTCCAATTATTTTTATCAAACAAATGCCAATACTATGTATTGCACATGGTATTGGTACATTTTGTGGTCTGATATTAAAGTTGTTTAGAACCAACATCAAAATATTGCAAAAAGTGGGGTGGCCAGACTAAACAAGCAACAACTAAACAAGGCTCCAAAATGTTGCTGTTGGTAAATGGAATTTGGAACTTTGTGTATTTGTTAAGTTATCCCTTTAGGTTAGTTAATTAAAAAGAACATATTTAATATTCTGTTTAAAATTATTTGAATAGAACACTGTTAAATTACATATTATTTCCCATAAATACTTTGCTCAATTTCATGTAACTGCCTGATATTTACACTATTATACTATTCAGCTGCCGTTCTTAATTGTGTGAGAGTCAGATGGTCAGGTATAGAACAGGTATGGGCAGGAATTTTTTTCTGGGCAGAGAATCACATCTGATCTTTCAGTGGTCTATCAGAGCCAAACTTTAAAAACTAGTAGAGCTAGAACAACTGCACACACATGCAAACATACACTCTGCCCTCACATACATTCATACATACTTTAATTAAAAGCACATAAAGACTACTCTCAAGACAAATGTTCCATCAAGTTGTGCAGCACTTTGGATTCAAAGGCAGGAAAGAATGTCCAAGTATGTGGGAGGGTTCCTGGGTTTCTTGACTGCTAGTCTTAAAACAGCTGTCTTTTCTATTTGGATCACACAGCTGCTGCTGCTGCTGCTACTACTATGCAAATCTCAAGAAAATAGAGGTTTGGTTTAAGAAGTTGCAGACAGGCATATTGAAAGAGGGGGTAAAAAAAAACTCAAGATGGAAGCTGTGACCATGTATTAAAAGCCCTGCCCTTTTTATGTGCGAGACTGGAATCTCACATTGAATATCTCAACATTCATCTTTTCCCATAGCCATTTTCTATGTCATCAGTCATCTACTGCAATCCAAAATGGCATCCATTTCTCTTCTGTCTTGTTCTCCGATTCTTCCCCAAGCTCATCTTCTATGAATTTTTAATTCCTAGTCTCCTAATCCTTCAGAAGACATAGCGAAGTTGTAGGAGGAAGAAGAATCCATTAAGCTATAGATATAACTATGGATTTTCAGAGAAATGATTTCCCACTTTACTCTAAAAAAATGCAGTCATGAAAGAACTGTAGATTTATTTTCTGTCCCATTGAGAAGATAAGAACCAGAAATGTCCCTATAATTAGTAGTGTTAATAGTAGTAGTATTTTCAGTGTCTAAGAATCCAATTAGGGCTGGACAGAACCTCTATCAGAATTTTGGTTGTGATTGTTGATGATAAGATAGATTGGTCAGTCTATTTGGGAAAGGAAAACTATAATCAACAGGTACAGGCATAAACTCAAAATATATTTTGAAAAACTAAGGAAGACATGAGTGCAGCAAACTTCTCCATTTCTCCCTTACTATGCCTAGAATTGTATTGCCAAGAGTTGGCGATATCAACATACTATTTCATATTTAAATCCCAATCTACTCAAGAATAATGGTGTTACTAAATATGGGGTAGAAATCTACATTTTGATAGGTTGGGCAGGTTATTTATCTTGTATAATTTGGCACTGCATCCTTCACAATCCAAGTACATAAATTTATTTTGCTATAACTCATAACAAGTTTATCCCAATTATGTTGTAATCAATTGAAGCTTAAGAAACAACTATTGTGTAATTTTTCCACATAACAAAGAAATACCTGACTTCATTTTATTTCCACACATAGCATGTCCAATCCGCTAAAAATTTTTTTTTTAAAGTACTGGTTTCTATTGTCTACACTAGGAACAAGATATTCTGTCACTCTGCAATGAGATAAGTGACTTTTGTTCAGGTTTACCTGTAGCTGATTGCTGCCGATAAAGGAAGCCAAGTTCGGCACATTTGGCAACATTTCTAGGGGTACACAGTTGTAATCTCAGAATGCACATTCTCCAAAAGCTATTGTAAGAGCAGCTGTAAATAGAACATTTGGTACCTGGAGACAAGAAATGGACTACAAGATTTTAACCACATCTCCAGTCTGAAGGTGACCAGTGAATCAAAGAAATCAAGATGGTGGGCGCACCAAAGCAATCAAAGCCCCATTCCTTTTTATGGCTGTCACATCCCCATTTTGACTACACACACCCCCACATTGAGTATCCCTAGATGTGACCGTTGACCCCATTCATCCTTGGATGTTATAGCCAGGTGAATGTGTATGGTGATTTTCAATCACATTCAGGTCATGGTTGTTCCAAAGGTGCTTTTTTCCAAAAGGCAACTGGACTCTCTTGGTTTTTTTGTTAAACTGAAGAAGCTTCTTGGATGAGAAGCAAAACTTTTTCAAACAAAAAACCCAAGGAAGTCCAATTTCCTTTTGGGGGAAAAAAAGCACCTTTGGGTTATAGCCAGGTGATTCTCAGCATGTAGATAAAGCATATTCTGTAAAAAAAAGAAAAGAAAAAAAAAGAAGACTTGAATAAAGTCATTTATTGCTGGGGGAATTTATTGCAAGGACATTTATTGGTGGGGGAAAAATCAGAACCATTATGTTTCTGTATCAAACTTCCACTTTATTTATATAAGTGAGTCAAGCTCATTCAGTCTCAGGGAGGCAATTCCAGATACCAATAGTTGGTGACCTTGCAGAAATTATTCCCAGCATAAGGGGGAGTAAGAAAAGAGGCTTTAGACGTCATTGAGGAGAAAATACAAGAAACTCACATTTCCTGTGTTCACAAATATTAGTTAAATGTAAAACAATGTTCATACACCTTCATAGTGAGGTATGTGAGTATGCATAGTAAGGTATGTGAGTCTTAAAATTAATAGTATTGTGTCAATTAGAATCTGCAATGCATCTTGCTGTCTCTCTATTTATAAGCAGTCAGTGAAATGAAGCATATCAACCCCCCTGACAGGTTTGAAATAAAACTAATAATTGGAATCTTCCATGCTTCACAGCATAATTCTGCTCCCCCCAGATATACAGTATATCTAGTTCTATAGTTGCATGTGTAACTTCTTCATAAACTTATTTTCAAATCCAAGTATTCCTGCCCACCTCTCCAGCCAAAGGGCTTTGCAATATTTGCAATCGAAACACCTCTACACAAAATTCAGACCTTCAAAATCCAGCCCATTGATAAGGCAGCATGTGAAGATGTCATGTATATTGCTAACCATGTGACCCTATGTGTTACTTTCAATGAAATGCAGTTCTAAGTCAGAAGTGGTATTCAGCTGGTTCTGACCAGTTCTGGAGAACTGGTAGCGGAAATTTTGAATAGTTCGGAGAACAGGCAAATACCACCTCTAACTGGCCCCACCCCCATCTATTCCCTTCCTCCCAATTCCCAACTGATCGGCTGGGTCTTTTTTTGTTGCACTACACAGGAGAATGGAGCTGGAAATCAGGTTAGTGGGATGGGGAGGGAATGGGATTTTGCAGTATCCTTCCCCTGGAGTGGGGTGGGAATCAGGGGTGGGATTCTACAAGTTCTACCCAGTTCTATAGAACCCCTTGTTAACTTTCTAAGCAGTTCGGAGAATCTTTCTCTTTCTCAGCTTAAAATCTTTTTTAGGAATAGTATTAATCTTTAAAATTCAGGTTCCAGGTACCTTAAATAGATGTTCTCCATTCAACCCGGTCAGTCAAACTTTCTCCTTTAAACTTCCTCCTGCACAATCTTGTCCGGTTGGGTTCTTCTTTGAGGTGGCCATTTCTGACCACCACTGCAACCGCCTTTGGGAAAGGGAGTGATGGCCAGCTGAGGAGGAGAGATGTGGCTCTCCTCAACCCCACTGATGGCTCCCCCTTCTTCACCACCTCTACGGGGTGGCTTCAGCCCCGAATCCGGGCAGCTCGGGGCGCTCCAGCGGCAAGCACAGATCAAAACCACAGACGATCGCGATTTCGGTCATTGCTGAAGAAGCCCAAACCGGAAGTCCCCCGGCTTGGCTTTCTTAAAGGGGAAGGGTTGTTTTAAGATTTTTACACTGCTGTTGGGAGGAAATACTTCCCTGGACAATCAGCACTTTGAAGAAATAATTGAATAATGAAGCAAAGCTTTTAGTGACAGGGAACCATGATGAGTGACATTCAGCAAGGCTTCTTGGTTAGCTAGAAAGATTGACATTCAAACATGAGTTTACATACTCTTTCTGAGTTTTGGTCTAAAACTGGTTAATTCTGTGCTTGGTGCTTGGTGAAGTTTAATCCTGTGTTTATTGATGGGATAATTTTCCCTATTCAGCTTCAACAACCAACAGCTACTGTTGTGATTTAATTATTTGTATTGTATTTCAATTTTTTCTTGCCTTATGGTTTCTTTTTCTATCTGGGGAGGGGATCTTCCTCACTGCACTGTCCTTTTGGGGTATACTTCCAAGAGGCAGGATGCAAGTTTGGCACTGATTTTTTTTACTGCCTTTCTGGTGGGCATGCGACCTTTCCTTAAATCTGGATGGTTTCCTTAGGATATCTTGTGAGGGGATTGAGACCAGCTGGTATTTTTAAGTGGTGCAAATGGATCTAAGGATTGCTTTTCCTGGGTATGCATTTTCTGGAGAGCTTAAATGACCTCTCTGCTAAAGGGTTTCACTTTATGAGCAAGAGTTGGCTACTTGATAATTATCACTGCATTTTAACTATTTTCATTCCTCAAGGTGCTCTGGCACCCTGCCTGATTTGTAACTCCGGCTTAGTAGGTATTTTTAATCTAATGATTAGTATTTAGGGCAGCTTTTTGCAAGCAAAGAAGCTTTTTGTATTTTTGTACAGGTAATCCTTGACTTACAACAGTTCATTTAGTGACCATTCAAAGTTACAATGGCACTGAAAAAAGTGACTTATGACCATTTTTCACACTTATGACCATTGCAGCATCCCCACTGTCATGAGAGGCCAGGCGAGGAGAAGCGCCCCTTGACATGAGTGATGTCGAGTTGGCCAGACCCACCCAGTCACGTGACCACCAAGCCACACCCACCAACTAAGCCACGTTCACAGAACCAGCTGTTAAAAAACCTGAATCCCTGGTGGGAATGGAGATTTTGCAGTATCCTTCCCCTGCCACACCCACCAAGCCACACCCACCACGCCACACCATGCCCACTAAGCCACACCCACAGAACCAGTTATAAAAAATTTTGAATCCTACCACTGTTCTAAGTACGCGTATATTAGGCATGGTAAAGACATTTGTTTAACGTACGTCACCTTTAAGTACCAATCTAATTCATCACATATGAATCAAGATATAAATCAAACCTAATTCAATATATAAAATTGTCCAGCATTTGTAAAGCAGTCTGTGAACAGTTTTCAGAAAGCTAAAGGGAAAACATGTGCACAATACTTATTGATAGAAACTATATACTTTAGCTAATTTTTTTTTAAATTCTACATTGAAGTATACATGAAGTACTCTTCTGTGTTGCCCACTGTTGCTTTTTGTGAGATGGGTACCTATATAAAAGTGTTTAGTAGATAAATCGGTAAAAAATATGCACAAGACTAAAAAAAAACACTAATGCAAACTTGGAAAACACATGGGTTTTTTTTGGTAAAAGGGCAAAAGATTTACACTGTCTGGAGAGAAGCCAAGTATTAAAAAAAAGTCTTCAGTTTGACAACCTTAATATATTTGCCCAGATAAGAAACTTTAGAGTAACTAAAAGTTTGCCTACCCTTTCAATATGCAGGATAGAGCTTCTGAATGTTAACCATTAAAACCACAGCAATTGAGCAAGAACAATTGTTTCTATATCTAGAAAAGTTTTACCTGCAGTTATATATGTTTGTGTATGTATATATGTGTGACTGTGTTCATACGAGTCTTGACTCCTGGCCACTGCCTGGACAGGTCCCTGCAATTTTCTTTATAAGATTTTCAGAAATGGTTTGCCTTTGCCACCTTCCTCGGGCTTAGAGTAAGGCTGTCAAACTCCTGGGCAATGGGCCGGATGCATCATGCACTGGCCACACCCATGCCCGGTTTAGCAAAGGGGAAAAAAGTCCTGATATGTCACGTGACACCACCCTGATGTGAATTTGACACCCCTGGCTTAGAGGGTGTGACTGACCCAAAGTCACCCAGTGGGCTTTATGCCACAGTGAAACTAGAATTCAGCTGGGTACCTTTGACCACTACACCACAATGAGTTTTTTTCTTTCTGTTCTTGACTGACCTCCATTTAATAGTACAGGTAGTCCTCGTCTTATAACAGCTCATTTAGTAACAATTCAAAGTTACAACGGCAGTGAAAAAAGTGACTGATGGCCATTTTTCACAGTTACAACCTTTGCCTCATCCCCATGGTCATGTGATCAAGTTCAAGTTCAAACCTTTATTGTCAATGCACAACATGTGTACAATGAGATTGAACGAGTCTCCCTTGGTGCAGCCCACCCAAGAATAGGCATTGTAAGTCTATCACGTTACTCCTGATTGTGGTGTTATGTTGCATTTAGTAGTCTAACGGCCTAGGGATAAAAGCTATTCTTCATCCTATTTTTCCGGCTGGCTATGCTTCTATATCTCCTGCCCAATGGTAGGAGAATAAAGAGACGCTGTCCAGGGTGTGAGTTGTCCCTTAGGATTTTCCTCACTCTGCTGAGACAGCGGGACTTGGCAATTTCATCCAGTGGGGATAGGGGGCAGGCCATGATTTTTTGTGCTGTGCTTATCGCCCTCTCTAGTGCCTTCCTGTCCATGGCTGTTAAGCCAGTGTACCATACTGTACACAAGGCCGCTTTCTATCGTGGACCAGTAAAAGGAAGACCTCAGCCGTTGTTCCACCTGGTTTTTCTGCAAGACCCTAAGGAAACGGAACTTCTGCTGGGCCTTTCTAGCCACCAGGGATTATTATTATTATTTTTTTAAACAAGTTTTATTAATTTCAAAAACAAACAAATCATCATCAACCATTACATATTTGAACCTTTTTCCATTATAAATTTTACAAGTCAGATAAAATCTTATCTTATACAATACAATTCTATTTTAAACCATTTCTAAATGAGCATAAAAACATCTCTTGTCCTCTATTTCTTTCTGACTTGATTATCGTCATTCTCTTTCTGTGTTTCTAAAAGGTTTCACCAATACTTCTCAAAAACATAAACAGACACAAACAAACATATAAAAAATCTTTTAGTAAAGTAACTTGGCCCCCGATACCTCTCTTTATATGGGCTTTAATTAAATTCATGCTCATCTTAGAAATCATTACCTATTTTGTTTACCATTCTGTATCTTCTATATATACTTCTCCACACATTTCACTCTTCATAATTCTATCTTATTCAATCCATCTTAATTTAAATCATTATATTTGTATCTTTTGCCCATCCTTTATTATCCCTCTATCTCATTCCTTATAATGAAAAAAAAAAGAATTTCTCCTGAAATCTCTAATCAGAGTATGATGCCTTTCTATCCTCTCCCTAAATATTAGATTAACATTTAAAATGATACCTAATATCCAATCTGATTCTGCTTGGTACATTCTATCTATTAATTTTTACTTTTAATGACAATAAAAACAGAGTAATAAATCGGAAATGTTTAAATACATAGTATCCTCCTAAATACGTAGTTAAATAATAAATCTAAATAATAAATCTAATAGCATTCTCATTGCCTTTCCCTTCAATATTTTATTACATTTTAAAAATCAATCATTATTAAACATTTCAACATTTTAATTTCTTATTAACTCTTAAGCCATTCTAATTTTCTATTTCTAATACAAATATTACAATACCATCTTATGTACCTTGCAAAATCTTTTTTAAGAAAATTTATACTTTACCCTTTATCCCTGAAAAAGATTCCTCTTTTCCCATCCAATTTTAAAACTTTGTGGCTTTTCTCCGCCTTTCCCCTTTCTTTCTTCCCCCACCAGATCTTCCTACCCCCCCCCTTCTTCTAACCTCTGTCTTGCTGGCATCCCTTCTCTGTTGCATTCCCTTTTTCTCTTGTTTGCTATCATTGTATTTATTTTGCATCATATTTTTCTCTTTCTTAAATGTTTTTTTTAGATCTTAAGTCCTTCATTTTCCTCGCTTTCTTCCTTCCTTCTTCCTTAGATAAATTTTGGGATTCATTAAAGATGGTGTCTTCGTCTTCTTCTTGCTGTCGCATTGTCTGTTCATAGTTAACCAGCGCCATTTCTAAAAATAGAAAAGCTTTTTCCATACCATCTTTACAGGCTGCTTTTGTTTGCTCATATTCATCCCTCAGTTCCTCAAGGGAGAAAGCCATTATAAATCTTTTCTTGTCTTTTTTCCCTCTTTCTTCTTACTCCAACCAAAATATTCCAAAAGAAAAGTAAGACAATCCCAAAGTCCACAATCCTCAATCAATCCAAGCCAAGCCAAAATTTCCACTTTCTCTTCCAGGGGTAGTATCAGACAAAGGAAAAAAGAAAATCCAAATCTGTGTTTTAAAGCCTTATTAAAATTTTATTTCTGTCTCCAAATCCTTAAGGCATCTCCTCCAACAAAATCCAACCAGATAAATATATTTTTTGTCCTCTCCCTTCCGACTTATCCCATAAAGCTAGTTTTACCTGAAAAAAAAAAAAAGGTTTCCCAATATCCGTTTGTTAATTCCGTCGGGAGGGAGAGTAAACTTTCCTTTCAGCACCTCAGAATTGCCGCTTACTTTCTCTTGTGGAAAGAATCATCCAAAAAGCCATCACTTCCAGGAATTAAATTAAATATATCTCAGAGTCCTGGATCGACCAAGAAGACTTTCACTTTTAAAAACTTTCTCCTCTTCCTCCTGCGCATATTTGCCCAGCTGCCGGCTTCTTTGTGGCGGCCATTACGGACCGCCGCTACGCCGTCTTGGTAAAAGGAGGTTCTGCCGGCCAGGGAGGGGGTCTGCAACACCCCCAAACCCTTTTCCGGATCCCCCTACCTTCAGCTGCCCCTGCAGGGCAGCCTTGCTCCGCACCCTTTCGGATCGGAGCCCCAAAAGCGGCTAGCGCGGCAGGGATCGCGCAGCTTCGCGAATCCCTACCACTCGCAAAGCCGACAAACCGGAAATCCAGCCACCAGGGATTATTTTTTATGCGTTATTTTTCCAGGTGAAAATCTTGGCTAAGGTGCACTCCCAGGAATTTGAGAGAGGAGACCCTCTCCACACAGCCCCCCTTGCAGTGGTGGTATTCAATTTTTTTTACTACCAGTTCTGTGGGCGGGGTTTGGTGGGCATAGTGTGGCGTGGTGGGCATAGTGTGGCATGGTGGGCATGGCTTGGTGGGCATGGCAGGGGAAGGATACTGTAAAATCCCCATTTCCACCATACTGCAAAATCCCATTCTTTCCCCACCCCACAAACCTGCTTTTCAGCTCCATTCTCCTTTGCAGGGCAACAAAAGAAGGCCCAGCCAATTAGTTGGTACTTGGGAGGCAGGGAATAGATGGGGGTGGAGCCAGTTAGAGGTGGTATTTACCAGTTCTCTGAACTACTCAACATTTCCGCTACCAGTTCTCCAGAACCTGTTAGAATTGGCTGAATACCACCTCTGGCCCCTTGATGTAGAGTGAGGCAGGTTCCTCTTTCTGCTTCCGGAAGTCCAACACCATCTCCTTTGTGTTGCTGGTGTTTAGATGCAAGTTGTTTTCTGAGCACCATGTAAATAACTTCTAGATTTCTTCCCTGTATGCTTCAAAATTCCTATGCTTGGCAACCGGTTCATATTTATGAAGGTGGCAGTTACCCTGAGCTCATGTGGCTCCCTTTGCGATCTTCTGACAAGTAAAGTCAATGGGGAAGCCAGATTCATTTAACAACAGGGTTACTGACTTATCAACTGCAGTGATTCACTTAACAATGGGGGCAAGAAAGGTCATAACATGGGGCAAAACTCACTTAACAAATGTCTCACTGAACAATAAAAATTTGGGCTGAATTGTGGGTCGTAAGGACTACTGTGATCATCCCACGAGAGCCATTGGCCAGAAATTTTCTAAAGAAAGTGTAAACTGTTAAGTTTGGAGAATAATGGAGACCAGACATCTGACCAGTGACTTCAACTCTTTAATAACAGTAGATAGAACAGAACAGAGCAAGGCTATGGGCAGCAGTAACCCTTTTATAGGGTTGGCTGCTACCTTATTAACCAATAATATGTGCAACAAGTTCAACTAATACCCAATAAGAAGTGTCCTAATATGGGCCAATCAGGGACTTGTTATGGACCAATCCTTGTTCGTTGTTTAAGGACCAATCAGGTGTGCAGGCTTTCAAAACCCGCTTTGCATTTGGGCTTAGTTACTTTTTATTGATTCACAACACCCCTCCCCCTTGGGCTCCGTTTGAGGGGAGCTGTAACAAAATCCTCAAGATAGACAGGCCGTTTGGTCTGTCTGGATGATTTCCGTGGTTCCACCGGGTTTGGCCTAAAGTCCGGTTCCGGTGGAGCATTTGGATGATCTCTGTTAAGCTCCGTTTCGCTGCACGGAAATTCCGTGTTGCTTTCGGCACGGTGGACTCTGGCTACAGTGATTCCGAGCGGTCTGAACCATTGCAGGCCTAAAAGACTAGGCCGGTCACGGTCAACGACAGTCAGTGGCAGTGCGACGGTGCGGTCCTTGAAAGAGACCTGGAATCGGCGGGACCCGACAACGGGAATTCGGTTACCCTGGTAATCTTTGAGTATAACCCTTTGAGGGTTGAGGTCTTGGCGGCGAATCGTCGGAACGAGCTGTTGAAGCGTCTTCCAGGACACCATCGAGAGAGATGATCCTGAGTCCACCTCCATCACACAAGGTTTGTTTTCGATAGCGACCTTCACTCTGATTTTCCCGGCATCTAGGGATGTAGCGTGGCCTATGGTAATTGTCTGGTGGGTCTCTTCCCGCCTGGTTTCTTCCCGCCTGGTGGAAGTGGTGGATGGTTTGTTTCTGTAGGAGTGGCTCCCCCATTGGTGATTCAGTTTGTCTCGGGGTGTGCCGATGAATCCTGAAGACTGGCATTCGGCCTGTCGGGGTTTGGAGTTGGAGTTTTGTTTGCTTCTGCAAACCTTTGCGATGTGACCTCTTTTCCCGCAAACGCGGCAGAGTGCGTCGAGGAATTTACAGCTGGATCGTGGGTGATTCGCTCCACATCCTGCACAAGGTCGAAGTGAGCGTTGTGTGAACTGGTCTCGTTCCGCTCGGAGTCGGTTGACCTCTTCCTCATCACTTTCTGACGGGGATTCTAGGTCTTCGTGGTGAGTCGATACCGGGTGTCTCTCTGAGCGAGGCGAGGTATCATTGGCGAGTTGACGTAGCGGTGCGCTGGTGCGGCGCATTCAGGCTGCCGACTTCTTGGTTGCCTCTGCTGCAGTGGCTTCTTTAAGGGCATCGGTGAGGCTGATGTCCCCCTTAGCCATGATTTTGCTCTGGATCGTGCAGTCTTCTAGGCCCAGAACTAGGTGGTCTCGGAGGGCTTCTTCTAAGTTAGAGAATCCGCAGAGGCCTCCAAGGTTGCGGAGGTCTGCGACGTAGTTGGCAAGGCTTTCGCCTTTCCGCTGGACCCTCTGGTAATATTCGTGCCTTCTGACTAAGGTTGGCACGGTGGGCGCAGTGGGCCCGTAGCAAAGGCTCGAGGAGCGTCCCAGTCCATCGCTTTTACTTCGGCTGGCTTGGCAAGTGATTTTGCCATTTTAAACATGGTAGGCCCGCAGTGGGTTAGAAATACAGCTTTTTTTTTTTGCTGGCTGTTGCATCTTTCAAGTTGTTGGTCTCCAGAAACATCTGGAACCTATCCATGTACGACTCCCAGTCTTCGGTTTCTGGGTCGAATGGAGCGGGTGGTACGGCACCGCTGGCCATGTTGCCGTTGATAGTGCGTGTTCGACCACGTGCTCTGTTGGTTGCTCTGTAGATCAGTCAGCTCTTTGGTCTCCGCATCCCACCTTCGTCGCCAGTGTTAAGTTTGGAGAATAATGGAGACCAGACATCTGACCAGTGACTTCAACTCTTTAATAACAGTAGATAGAACAGAACAGAGCAAGGCTATGGGCAGCAGTAACCCTTTTATAGGGTTGGCTGCTACCTTATTAACCAATAATATGTGCAACAAGTTCAACTAATACCCAATAAGAAGTGTCCTAATATGGGCCAATCAGGGACTTGTTATGGACCAATCCTTGTTTGTTGTTTAAGGACCAATCAGGTGTGCAGGCTTTCAAAACCCGCTTTGCCTTTGGGCTTAGTTACTTTTTATTGATTCACAACATAAACTATTAAGCACAATAATAAAACCTAATATCTGAGGACTGTTGAGTCATGGGAGATATGCAGTGTGGCAATTTTTAGAAAGTGTATATCAATCGTCACTCCTTTTTTCAAAAACAATTTTAAAAATGCCCCTATGCTATAGCTCCTTCCTCTCTGTGAGGACTTGTAATTGCACACATCAGTCAGCCTTTTTTGTAAGTGTAAGATGAGGGAGGGGAGGTAATGCTCTAAGACTGGCAGGAAAGCAAGGGCAATATCCACACACCCCAAGCCCTATCCTTGTAGCTGCCTGGGCTAGTCCTGTCCACAACCACTGTCAGGCTCCCTCCTCCAGTCCCTGCCTTTGACTCACCATGCTTATGACAGCAGGAAACAAAACCAGCCTACTTAGAAAAGGTTGTAAGTGTATCAGGTGCTGAGTTGTCTTCCTATCCAAGGAATAGAGGGAAGTCCCAAAGTATAGGGGAATTTCTGCCACCTTAAAATGCCAGGGGATGAAATCGCAAACAAGGACTGCAATTCAAAATGGGCAGCTGTGCTGGGGGAAAAAAAATGGGCTTGATTGTCCTGCCCTTGAGAGACACTGGCGTGACCTTAAACCATCCACTATTGACCTCACCCCATTCCTAAGAGGACTGTAAGGGGCGTGCATAAGTGCACAATCGTGCCTACCGTCCCTGTCCTATTGTCCCCATTTATTCGTACCTATTTCCTGTATTCCTACTCATGTTTATACTTATACCTATTATCTTGCAAGTGATTGACAAATCAAATAAATAAATAAATAGAATCCAAGGGTCAAAAGCGTCAATAAGAGCAATTCAGAATACTGACTGGAAGTGCTTTGGCCTCCACAAAACAGAAGAGGAAACAATGGCCTAGTGGCCAGGTCAGGTGGCTGACATGGATGCGAGCATTTAGCAAATTAAGGCAACTACCTATCTAAGAAGCTAAGAATACTTATGCTAAATTTATAAATTGCCCTGTATTTTAATGGGTTTGCTTTTTTCCTGTCCCTCCTTCAAGAATCAAGGACACCAAATGTTCCAGGAAGCATTTCTCAGAGAAGCCAAAGGATTTTTTTTAAGCGTTGCTGCTATTTCGCTTTGTTTTTTGTTTTTTTTAATTTCCTGCCTAGGTGTTCTGTGTAAAATCTTTGTGGTAATAAAGCTAAAAGGAAAAGTCTGAAGTTCCTGACTTTACTCATCTGCATACATCCACTGTTGAGGAAATACATTTCATATATTTCACAATATGTTGCCTCCAATAAAAAAATGTGACGTGGATTCTACCCTGTTATTAAATCATATTAAACCGTGTTGGTAATGTCAATAAATTCAGTTTAAAACTGAACACAATAAATGCTGTGTGCTGCAGAGGAATGTGGGCTTGTTTATTTAGAAGTCCTTTTGGAAGGAAAAATTCTATCTTTTAAGGTAGCCATCTCCAGACACTTTTGACCAAACTGGACTTGTACAACAAATCCTCTCAACCTGCTTGGCTTAGAACCTACGCTACCACACTGTTGATCATTGTTTCGCACCCTGGAGATTTTAAGAAGTGTAGATTTCAACTCCCAGAATACGTTTGTTATATTAAAATCAGACTGGGGTATCTACAGTTTCAATCTCTACATGGAGAGATGGCCAGGTGCTTTCACCCTTCTTCCCACAGTTGTTTTTCCATTCACACTAATATCTGTTCCTTTTTCTTCATATTCGTTGGTCTTCACATTAGACTTGCCAAGCTTAAGTGAGACAGTTTAAAAGTTAAGCACGATCTCCTCAGGAAATCTTATCCTGCTGCACTGTGTTTTGTTCCTCATAGCCCTAGTGTTCCCTTTACCAATACCTGGTCACTTTTCTCACTTTTTGTATTCTTCCTCAATTCAATGCACTTTGGATATCCTCAAGTTTAACACTCATAATCCTCAGACAGCAAAATCAGAACAGGATTAATGCAAACTATTCTAAGAGGAAAAAGGAGGAAAACTAACCTTTATTGTGATCATGGGGCGTGTCAAATTTTGCAACTTTCAACTTCCAAACATTAGGGGTGCTCAAAACTTGTGACATGTCTTGGGGATTGTAAAGATATTTTGGCTATTTTATTATAACGTAGATGTGCTTGGTAAGTAACTACATAAATATCATAAGTTTTTAATATTTTGTTTCATTTGATAGCATCAAATCTTGAATAGCTAATCATAAGCCTGCCCAAAGACCAAAGGCTAATATGCTATAGCATGGTGTTTCTTAAGCTTTTTGTCCCCTGCCCAATTATTTTAAAAATTACAAAGGGCCCCAAAAGAGCTTTTGTTTGTATAGGTTATACGTATCAATATTTACTATATAAAAATTAATATGCATTCATAGAGTATTATTTATGTTACATGAATTATGTAAAATTATATAAAATTACAATGTTAAATTCATTAGATAGTAGCATAAGTAGAATATTTTTCATAGAAAAATATTTTAATACATAAAATCTAATAATGAGATGAGTGATGTTATTTTATTTTATTTTTAAATATCTTCAATATGTGACAAATAATTTTGATTTTATGGACTCCCTTAGGAATCTTGGGGGGATCCCCAGGAATTCTCAATGCACACTTCAAGAAACCCTACTATAGCATATTGTATTTGGCCTGAGAAGATAGAAAACCTTTAATTCCAATCTCTTCCTGGCTGATGTTTGATTTTACTATACTTTCTATCAGCTTAATCTGTTTCCCAGTTTGGGGAAATAAAAAGGGAAATCCATGGAAGGGCAGGCTAAAAATTTAATTAATACTTTATGACACAAATATAAAATAATATTCACTGTTCATTGATGGATAGCTAGAAGAACCCTAACTCTTGGAAGGAACGGATAGGTGGGAATGGGAAGACGCATAGCTACATCACATCCCCAAATAGCTTGGCTGAAGGAAAACCAATGCAGTAAAGCATTTGGGTTTAATGATTCTCGAGGGCTGGAATTTATCCAGTATGACTCTGCTTTAAAAATATATGCCAAGGGACATATTTCTTTGGGAAATTAATTATGGGGAAAGCATTTTTTGTTCTTTTCTTGACTTTGTCAAGGGACAAGCAATTCAATTCCCAGGCTAGTTCAGTAGTTACTTCAACAAGATTAAGGGATTACAAGATGAGAGGGGAAATGTCATGTGGAAGCTGCTCTTTTTTTAAAATAAATGTGACTCCCTAAGACAATTGTAGGATGTTTGTGAATTTGCAATCAATTAATGGCAGCATGGATCACTTTGCAATCTTGCTGCTTTATGCAGCTAAATTTTCCCTCTGTCCCAAAATCTATTTTATATGCCTTAGACATCACCCAACTAAAACTGATTCTTAGCAGCTCACAGCATTAAAAACAAGACAACAATAGAAAAAATAGAACATAAAATAGTAAGCTCAAACTTTCTTTCAATAGAGAGTTGTTTTTTTGTCTCCACTAGTAGCATTAGAAACATATTTGATATTATGTTTTCCTGCCATGGATTTTTTTTGGTTAAATATAACGTTCACCTCTTAGACCCTTGGTGCCCACCACAATCTTTTGCCCATTGGTGAGTTTTGTACACCAATCAATTGCACCCCTGGATTTTAGCTGTCTTGCCCCCACCCCCCATCAAATGGGTTAGGGTTAGAGTTATCAATTGATGCCTGATAGTTACTTTTGCCTACTTATGTACCCCCACTGTAAACACAGTAAAGGTATTTCACCAATTGATTAGGTCCATAATGGGCAGAAATTTTGGGGACATGAGATTTGAATACTCTTGTGGTAGGCAAAAAGAAACAAGAGCATAGTATTTTTAAAGAATCTATGCAGGTGGAAGGAGTGGTACCTGGTAAGCAATAAAAATGTGGGATGAAGGAAGATTTATTTTACAGCAACCAAGCACCTGAACTAAAGAAATGCAGTCCACAAAAGTTTATCCATGCTTTCTCTAGAATCACGAACTTGTCTATAGCTGATTACATTTTATTTATCCATATTACTTTTATTATTCTCTTCTGACTGTGGTATATAATTTGAACTCTCTACAGATTTGAAGTTTTGTTGGCTAATTCTGTTCCAATACTTTATGCTTATGTAGACCATAGAGTTTTGAGAAAAGCTAGTTCATTCTAATTAGTTTGTGGTATTCCTTTCAAATATCAGATGTTCTTGAAACATAAGATTTGATTCAAATGTCTTACAGTATTTCCATTCCAGCATGTGGAGCAATAATCCCATAATTGCTCTCATCTTACAAATTTAAACTTTTAGCAGGGCAATCCTGCCACAACATCTTGGAGTATTCCAAATGTCCTACCAGCAGCAGATCAAGAGAATAGAATTCAAATTACCATTTCTTCCAAATAAAGTAAACACTTTCTGAAAGCAGTGCGAGCAAACTGCTTGCATATAACTACTCTATATTTTTAATGAGATTCAGCAACTGGTTGAATTGTTAGAATGTTCTAAATTTGCCTCCGAACTCAGAAAGCAACTTCTAACATGTCCAAAGCATCACCGAGGACTGCAGCCCTAGCTTCCTATCATTTCAAAAAGCAGCATTTGCTGTTAGGGGAAGGGAGGGAGGGAGGGAGGGAGGGAGGGAGGGAAGGAGGAAGGAATCCATGGATTCTAATATTTTAGCTACACTGAGAATTTACAACACTTTGCAACTGTACCAGCCTTTTCATTATTCTATAATGAAAACTCATTGAACTCAGTTAACTACCTAGATAATTGTGGTGCTATTCAGTCAAATTCTGTTGTATCACATAATGAGAATCTGCACCCCAGTGACCAAGCAAATAAAAATAAATAAAATAAAATAATAATATATTTAACAAATCTGTAAAATTACTTTTTTCTGCCAGGTGATCAGAAAAAAACCTTAAACTATAAAACATATAAGAGACATGTGTCACAAATCTGATACATTATATGAAGAAATGAAAGGAAGGGTGTTGCTGTTTCATCACTATTGCTAAGATTAAGGATGGTGCAAGAAAATGTCAGCACTCATATGCATATCATAATTCATTTGAGATAAAAAACCCATGAAGAGTTATGTTTGCTCTACTGGACCAAAAGTCCATCTAATTTGGTATTAAACAATGACTATCCAGATAATTCTTGTAGGCCCACAGATAAATGAGAAGTGAAGGGGCTATTTTAGCAACAGTTTGTTAGTTACCATATCTGAGTCCTCCTATGCATTTAAAACAGGAAGGGAACATTTCCCAAATCTAGCAGATTTTAAAAATACTATCAAAGCTAGCAGCTGTCACTATAATGTTTGGCTATTCCATAGTTGAATTACTTATGGTTTAAAACCTTTAAATAACATTGGGAATGAGAGTAACACTTTCATGAAATGAAGGATTGACTTAGCCTTATAACACTTTTTTAATTCAGCGATTGACAAACTTTCTCTTCAGTCCATGAAAAGGCCATCTTTCTCGATGTAATACATTTCTCATAGAAGTTTCAGCAAGTGATTGAGGTGTTTGTTTGAAGTAGATAATTCTATTCTTCCATATTGTGAAATGGATGGCTTGTTTCACCCAGATTGTGTAACAAGTTAATGTACCATCTGGAGATACTTTGTCAAAGCATATTCCTCTTGAAACACAAACACACCATCCTTTATCTGAACTGCCAGAGAAGCTTTGTCCCACTGGTTGCAATTTTTGAGATTTGGGTTAATGGGAGCTGTGTCTTTAACTTGCCTTTTGACAGTTCTTCAAGCAAAAGGTTTCATATAATGAAATGGGTTTTTCCATTGTACTTAAAAGTCATGCATATTATAATCAGAAAACCGGTGTTACATCATGTAGAGATAAATAAACTGTAGAAATCTTTTCTAAGGTTTATCTTCGAAAAGCACAAAACGTGTAAATGTGCATGTTGTAGTCAGCAAAATGAAGCTCAGCAGATCCGTGTCAGGTGAAAGCCAAAAACTTCATGTAAACCTCATGAAATTCACTTGTGTTCAGAGCTGGACTCAATGAATAACTTAATCACTATCCATTACAGCAGGGGTGTCAAACTCATGTCGTCATGGCGGCATCACATGACTCCTCGGGACTTTTTCCCCCATTGCTAAACCGGGCGTGGGCATGGCCAGCATGTGATGCATCCAGCCTGTGAGCCAGGAGTTTGACAGTCCTGCATTACAGTATTGTAAGATGACCTAAGAAAGTCTGTCCTCGAGGGCAACATAGGAAATTAAAAATGAAAGAATTAAATAAATTATGGTAATACTTTATAATGGTGAAAAGAATATTAAAGCTAAAACTATTAGCCATGAATAGAATAAATAGAATCCAAAGGTGTGTTGTTTTGTAAGTATTTGAAACTGCTTGTTTAGCCGGGGAACTGTGTTTATTATGAAGCATATAGCTCAGTCAAGAGATCATCCAGCTGACCATGGCTGTTCTCCACAAATTGAACAAGGTCAGATTTGGCTAGTTCTTAAATCAGAGATTATCAGGAAATTCTAGGGCCATAAACTGGATGGGGAAGTTGTAGAACATAGTGCTGACTGAAGACAATAGAAAGCCGTCTCCCTATTGCTACTAAGGAAATTATGTGGCTACTGTTATGTACGGTTGGTGGGTCCCATGAATAGACGAGGCTTGAGTAGTGAACAACAGCTCTTTATTAAGCAGATAGATTCTGAGACAAAACCCTAGCGCGCAGCAGCTCTTCTTATAGAGCTGGCCGCGGGTAGGCAGCCAATGACAACTCTTTGAGTTTGCCGCACTTGGTTTCAGCCAATCGCGGCAAACCCTGTATGAGCCAATCAGGAACGTTCAAGCCATCCAATCACGATCCAGCTTGTCTGGACCAATAGGAACGCAGGGTTTCAAGCCTGCTAATATGGAACAGCTACATTCATCAATTACTCCATAGGTCAGCTTGACCAAAATGAAACTTTATTTTTTCACTAAGTAAATTAAAGTTTAGCTAATACTACTGGAATTCTGCCAGTGCTCACAATCTTACTGCATTTGCATCAAGTATGGATAAATAATACTTATTTCCATTATTTATACATTTTGTAAATCATCAGAATTTCACATTTTGAAGTGATTTTCTTGCTTTTGAAGGAACTAATCACTCAATGCAAAGCATTTTTCAGAGAAGAGATTCTATAAATTTCTGTCCCAGAGGTCCTGAAACAATACCAGTCCAGGGTTCCTTTAAGCAGAAAAAAATCCCCTTCAAACCATTCTTATGGTAGGGAAGACTGGGCCTATTCTCATAGGAAATGCTTAAATGGGTTTGGAATTCCTGTTTCTCAGTGATAGTGATATAGTGATCACATTATTCATTTCAATCTTCTTTGTTTATACATTTTAGCAAGGCTATGTCCATGGTTATCTAATCAGAGAGGCCTTGCCTCCAGGAGCAGAAACCAAATGTTATTTTGTCTATAATGCATATTTGGAAGACTCCATCTGTACAGGGCCAAGATAACCAACATATACTTAAACATTTAAATATTGGTTATTTTCCTTTCATTTTTTGCAGTTTTAAAAATTACATCACGATACAGATTATAGAGTTCGAAATTATTCTGCACATTGTCAATTTTCATTGAAGCATGAACCAAAGGTGCTTTTCCAAAAGGAAATTGGACTTTCTTCATTTTTTTTTCTTTTGAAAATATTTTGCTTCTCATCCAAGAAGATACTGCAATTCTACCTCACAATTGAGAGCCTCCATAGACATTAAAGTGAGTATTTACCTCTCCGATATCTGTAATGATAATAGTGTTGGTGAAGTCTCAGGCTCCTTGTATCCATTCTGTGAATGATTAAGATTTTACGTGATTCATTAAGATTTTACGTGTTTTCAAAGGAAATAGTGGGAAACATGAAGCCCACAAAAGAACTGAGCTTGGTTACTTTATTTTCAATACTAATGGGCCTGAAGCATCAACAGTTCACTGTTTATATAGACATATTGATATATTATGTAACATTATATATTATATACTGTATAATATTAAATAGGCTATATGTTATAGTCCACTGTTTATTATAGCACTACAGAATAACTTTTTTTTTACTTTATCCCTCAACCTCTGGGTATATTCCAGTTTCAGTATGCTGCTGTGCTTGGATTGGGTGAACAAAAGCCTGTAAGACATGTTCTACTGTAAGACAAGACCAAGCAAAATTGGGGGCAGAGTTAAACATACCATCAGCCTAAAGTTATTACATTCCCACAAATGGTCCATGCCCAACCCCTCTTGAATTCAGTTGACCCTTATCTGGTGCCAATTTAGTATTGAACTTAGTTGATTAGATTCTTGCATATAGGCTTGAGCAATAAATCTGAACTGGAACTTATGTGTGATCCTGATTCTTCGTACCTGAATCACCTACTTCACTGTGACTCAGAGAAATGCATAAGAGAAAATTAATATAATTATAAAACACTCTAGCGATGAGGGTGGATTTCAAAATATCAATACCATAGATTCTATGTGATAGCTGTACTGTAGAGGAAAAAGACTAATGAACAGGGATGCAATGGGATATACTATTGAATTTTTTAAAATCATTTGTCCGATTAATACATAATTATTGATCGTCTTGAGACACATTGTTTGAATATCACATTGTCTCAGGTATGTTGGTTAACTATGCCAAATCTATTCTCGAACAAGACACCATCATATCTTTTTATAGAAAGCTAATTGTTTCTGATAACAAAATTGGAATTTTTAGAGGTAAATGCACCCATAAGTAAAAAAATATTTTAAGGGTGTGTTTTAACATAACTTATCCCTTCACTTCCTTTGTCTAATAATTAAAAGGGATCGGGTTTATAGTAAAAGCAGATAGCCATCTTTCTTTTAAAGATTCCATTTTGATTTTCGGAGCCATGGATTAAAGCAAAACTCACCATACTATTTTGTTATCAATAACACTCATAAACCGCAGCTCCATAAATACAGAATGCATATAATATCACTAATCTGAACACCAAGGTCAAAAGGCAGAAGGCCGCAAACACATCATGGACCAATATCTTAATGCATTTAGGATATTTAAGTTGTTAAATGAACAATAATGGAACTATGCCAAATGCATGAAAGTTACCAAAGATAATTAGAATTGTTGTAGGTATAATGGTGTTCAGTGACAACAGATGTTTTGGAACAAAAAGGCTACTTCCTGAAAATTACTGCAATATTTTCTCTGGAAAAAAAATAGCTCACATCATTTGCTAATAATGATGCTCATATGCCATCCATTCAGCTGTGAACTGCAGTCTATGTAATGCCTTTTTCTCCTTAAAGAAAACAGAAAAAAAGGGAAGAAGCAGGCTGTTCAAATCACCTGCTTGGCAAAGGTAGACCTGCTGCATGAGATATCAAAGTGACTTATTTCCTTTTCTGAAGCTCCTGCTTTATCAGGAAATAAAACAAGAGTTTATTTGCCTCATTTATGTCCTTTTATATATAACAAAATAGACTCTGTCCTTATCCTGTGCCAATTTCTGATGTGTGAAAAGTACACAAACAAATCTACTCCCAAGAACAGAAGGAAATTGAGAAGATACCCTAACAGTGTCAATACAGAGACTAAAAGCAACTACCATTTGTTCAATGTCTAAAGTAAACCACCTCCCTTTAAGAACAGCACATATTCCACGTATTTTATTTGATTTACTATTTGCCTACTAGAATGTAAGATTGTTCTCTGGGTGCTAGGATTTTGGCTAGATAATTTCCTATTCTTTCCAAAACACAAGAGAATGAGATGCTCAGGGATTTATGCCTATTAAATTTGCAGGCTGTAAGAAGAAAATTTCTAGGAAGATACAATGGGAAAATCAGAGTGATTAATTAGAAAATGGAACTGAGGTATTTAAGAAGGAAAAAGACAGTCTTTTTACTTTCACTTTCTACATGAAACTAATCCAAATTTAGAAATAATTATCTTTAGATACCCAGAACCATCATGAACTTTTGCTCAATATCTCCTTGTACAAGATACTGTTTATTCAACTAGGATGAATATAATATAGTGTACAAATGTTGCTGTTGTGCATTAAATTTGATCTTCCCACAGCAACAGACTTCAGCAGTCCTATTCAGATTTACCAATTTAGAGTAATAAAATTATATCCAGATCATCTAGTCCAAACCCTGCCAAGTCCAGGAGTCAATTATTATTGGGGCATCCATCTCCAGTTGAAGAGAGTCATCGAAATAGGGTATGACTCCTTTAATTCCCTGCAGTAGTCTTTCCATTAGGCTTTGGAAAACCCCAGGTGCGACGCTGACTCCAAATTGGAGTCGGTTGCATTTAAATGCCCCTCGATGTGTCACGATTGTTTGTGCCTCGCCGGTTTCAGCATCGACCGGCAGTTGCTGATAGGCTTGTGCCAGGTCGAGCTTTGCAAAAATTCTGCCACCCCCAAGTGAGTATAGGAGATGCTGGACTACTGGCACAGGGTAGGCACTCTGCTGCAGGGCATGGTTCAGGGTGGCCTTGTAGTCTCCACAGATTCTCAGGGAGCCATCTGGTTTGATGGGGGTGACAATGGGTGTTTCCCAACGGGCATGGTCGATAGGTTCTAATACGCCTTGCGCGATGAGCTTATTTAATTGCTCGTCTATCTTAGGCTTGAGTGCAAATGGCACTCGGCGCGGCTTGAGGCGGATGGGAGCGATGTCTGGGCTAAGATTGAAGGAGATTGGGGACCCCTTGTACTTGCCTAAAGTGTCATCGAAGACCTCTTGGAAATCTCGTACGAGCGTCACCTCCCAATCTTCTTCGTCTGTGTGATTAATGCCTGCCATCTCGATCCCTAGCGGCGAGAACCATTGTAATCCGAGTAGGCTAGGGCGGTCTTTTTCCACAATTGTAAGTGGTAGAATATTGGTGCGGTTTTTGAAGGTGATCTTGAAATGCCCGATGCCAGCCACTGGGATGCGGTTCCCTTGGTAGTCCCTCAGGATCAATTTCTGGTCACTTAGTTCCTGGCGGCGTATGCTGGGTATTAGACGCTTTATGGTGCACCAGGAGACCATGGAGAGGTAGGAGCCAGAATCTACCTCCATGGTGCATGGTTGGTTTTCGATACCGACCTCGATGCGTACCTTCGGTGCATCTATTGGTGAAGAATGGGCGATGATAACTGTTTGGTGTGTTTCTTCTCTTCGTGGTGCCTCATTGAATTTTTTGTTTCTGCTGTCCCGGCTCCACCGGCTGTCAGTCTGGCGGTCCCGGTTTTTGGTGGGGGTGCCATCTTGTCTTCTTGGGCTGTTGCCTCAACGCCGGGGGCTGAAATTCCTTTTATTACGGCATACTTTAACGATATGCCCCCGCTTCTCGCAATGTTGGCAAACAGCATCCAGGAACTTGCATTCAGAACGCGGGTGATTTCCTCCGCAGCCGGCACACTGGTACCCCGACTTACGACCCCGCCAGTCTCGCCGATCACGTTCTGACTGAAGTCGGTGAATCTCTTCTTCTTCGCTGTCAGAAGGGGATTCGACGTCGCCATGGTGGGCGGTGGTTGCAAGTTTTTCTGGTGTGGTAGTTGCCTCGTTGGTCAGTTGACGATCGGTTCCATTTGAACGCCGCATTCGGGCCGCTGATTTGCGGGTAGCTTCGGCTGCGGTTACTTCGGCTATGGCATCGGCGAGGGAGATGTCACCCTTGGCCATTAGTCTGCTTTGGAGTGCTGGGTCTTTCAGGCCGAGAACGACCCGGTCTCGCATAGCCTCATCTAGGTTAGCGAATCTGCACAAACCTCCGAGGTCCCTCAGGTCGCCCACGAATTCACCGATGCTTTTGCCCTCGCGCTGGTCTCTTTGATAAAAATCATGCCTCCGGATGAGAGTTGGTACGGCCGGAGCATAGTGGTTTCGGAGGATGGGAGCTAGGTTGTCCCAATCCATTGTTTTGACATCTGCGGGCTTTGCTAGCGCCTTGGCCATTTTGAAAACGGCGGGCCTGCAGTGCGTTAAAAATACCGCCCGTTTCTTGCTGCCGGTGGCATCTTTCAAGTTGTTGGATTCCAAAAACATTTGGAAACGATCAATGTAGGACTCCCAGTCCTCGCTGGCTGGGTTAAATGGTGCGGGCAGCGTGGCGCTGCTGGCCATTTCGCTGGTCGTCTCTGCGCCGTTTGCCACGTGCTGGTTAGTCTTGTTGTCTCAGAATCCCATCCTCGTCGCCAGTGTTATGTACAGTCGGTGGGTCCCATGAATAGACGAGGCTTGAGTAGTGAACAACAGCTCTTTATTAAGCAGATAGATTCTGAGACAAAACCCTAGCGCACGGCAGCTCTTCTTATAGAGCTGGCCGCGGCTAGGCAGCCAATGACAACTCTTTGAGTTTGCCACACTTGGTTTCAGCCAATCGCGGCAAACCCTGTATGAGCCAATCAGGAACGTTCAAGCCATCCAATCACGATCCGGCTTGTCTGGACCAATAGGAACGCAGGGTTTTGAGCCTGCTAATATGGAACAGCTACATTCATCAATTACTCCATAGCTCAGCTTGACCAAAATGAAACTTTATTTTTTCACTAAGTAAATTAAAGTTTAGCTAATACTACTGGAATTCTGCCAGTGCTCACAATCTTACTGCATTTGCATCAAGTATGGATAAATAATACTTATTTCCATTATTTATACATTTTGTAAATCATTAGAATTTCACATTTTGAAGTGATTTTCTTGCTTTTGAAGGAACTAATCACTCAATGCAAAGCATTTTTCAGAGATGAGATTCTATAAATTTCTGTCCCAGAGGTCCTGAAACAATACCAGTCCAGGGTTCCTTTAAGCAGAAAAAAATCCCCTTCAAACCATTCTTATGGTAGGGAAGACTGGGCCTATTCTCATAGGAAATGCTTAAATGGGTTTGGAATTCCTGTTTCTCAGTGATAGTGATATAGTGATCACATTATTCATTTCAATCTTCTTTGTTTATACATTTTAGCAAGGCTATGTCCATGGTTATCTAATCAGAGAGGCCTTGCCTCCAGGAGCAGAAACCAAATGTTATTTTGTCTATAATGCATATTTGGAAGACTCCATCTGTACAGGGCCAAGATAACCAACATATACTTAAACATTTAAATATTGGTTATTTTCCTTTCATTTTTTGCAGTTTTAAAAATTACATCACGATACAGTTTATAGAGTTCGAAATTATTCTGCACATTGTCAATTTCATTGAAGCATGAACCAAAGGTGCTTTTCCAAAAGGAAATTGGACTTTCTTCATTTTTTTTCTTTTGAAAACATTTTGCTTCTCATCCAAGAAGACACTGCAATTCTACCTCACAATTGAGAGCCTCCATAGACATTAAAGTGAGTATTTACCTCTCCGATATCTGTAATGATAATAGTGTTGGTGAAGTCTCAGGCTCCTTGTATCCATTCTGTGAATGAAAGGTGATTCATTAAGATTTTACGTGTTTTCAAAGGAAATAGTGGGAAACATGAAGCCCACAAAAGAACTGAGCTTGGTTACTTTATTTTCAATACTAATGGGCCTGAAGCATCAACAGTTCACTGTTTATATAGACATATTGATATATTATGTAACATTATATATTATATACTGTATAATATTAAATAGGCTATATGTTATAGTCCACTGTTTATTATAGCACTACAGAATAACTTTTTTTTTTACTTTATCCCTCAACCTCTGGGTATATTCCAGTTTCAGTATGCTGCTGTGCTTGGATTGGGTGAACAAAAGCCTGTAAGACATGTTCTACTGTAAGACAAGACCAAGCAAAATTGGGGGGCAGAGTTAAACATACCATCAGCCTAAAGTTATTATGTTCCCACAAATGGTCCATGCCCAACCCCTCTTGAATTCAGTTGACCCTTATCTGGTGCCAATTTAGTATTGAACTTAGTTGATTAGATTCTTGCATATAGGCTTGAGCAATAAATCTGAACTGGAACTTATGTGTGATCCTGATTCTTCGTACCTGAATCACCTACTTCACTGTGACTCAGAGAAATGCATAAGAGAAAATTAATATAATTATAAAACACTCTAGCGATGAGGGTGGATTTCAAAATATCAATACCATAGATTCTATGTGATAGCTGTACTGTAGAGGAAAAAGACTAATGAACAGGGATGCAATGGGATATACTATTGAATTTTTTAAAATCATTTGTCCGATTAATACATAATTATTGATCGTCTTGAGACACATTGTTTGAATATCACATTGTCTCAGGTATGTTGGTTAACTATGCCAAATCTATTCTTGAACAAGACACCATCATATCTTTTTATAGAAAGCTAATTGTTTCTGATAACAAAATTGGAATTTTTAGAGGTAAATGCACCCATAAGTAAAAAAATATTTTAAGGGTGTGTTTTAACATAACTTATCCCTTCACTTCCTTTGTCTAATAATTAAAAGGGATCGGGTTTATAGTAAAAGCAGATAGCCATCTTTCTTTTAAAGATTCCATTTTGATTTTCGGAGCCATGGATTAAAGCAAAACTCACCATACTATTTTGTTATCAATAACACTCATAAACCGCAGCTCCATAAATACAGAATGCATATAATATCACTAATCTGAACACCAAGGTCAAAAGGCAGAAGGCCGCAAACACATCATGGACCAATATCTTAATGCATTTAGGATATTTAAGTTGTTAAATGAACAATAATGGAACTATGCCAAATGCATGAAAGTTACCAAAGATAATTAGAATTGTTGTAGGTATAATGGTGTTCAGTGACAACAGATGTTTTGGAACAAAAAGGCTACTTCCTGAAAATTACTGCAATATTTTCTCTGGAAAAAAAATAGCTCACATCATTTGCTAATAATGTTGCTCATATGCCATCCATTCAGCTGTGAACTGCAGTCTATGTAATGCCTTTTTCTCCTTAAAGAAAACAGAAAAAAAAGGGAAGAAGCAGGCTGTTCAAATCACCTGCTTGGCAAAGGTAGACCTGCTGCATGAGATATCAAAGTGACTTATTTCCTTTTCTGAAGCCCTGCTTTATCAGGAAATAAAGCAAGAGTTTATTTGCCTCATTTATGTCCTTTTATATATAACAAAATAGACTCTGTCCTTATCCTGTGCCAATTTCTGATGTGTGAAAAGTACACAAACAAATCTACTCCCAAGAACAGAAGGAAATTGAGAAGATACCCTAACAGTGTCAATACAGAGACTAAAAGCAACTACCATTTGTTCAATGTCTAAAGTAAACCACCTCCCTTTAAGAACAGCACATATTCCACGTATTTTATTTGATTTACTATTTGCCTACTAGAATGTAAGATTGTTCTCTGGGTGCTAGGATTTTGGCTAGATAATTTCCTATTCTTTCCAAAACACAAGAGAATGAGATGCTCAGGGATTTATGCCTATTAAATTTGCAGGCTGTAAGAAGAAAATTTCTAGGAAGATACAATGGGAAAATCAGAGTGATTAATTAGAAAATGGAACTGAGGTATTTAAGAAGGAAAAAGACAGTCTTTTACTTTCACTTTCTACATGAAACTAATCCAAATTTAGAAATAATTATCTTTAGATACCCAGAACCATCATGAACTTTTGCTCAATATCTCCTTGTACAAGATACTGTTTATTCAACTAGGATGAATATAATATAGTGTACAAATGTTGCTGTTGTGCATTAAATTTGATCTTCCCACAGCAACAGACTTCAGCAGTCCTATTCAGATTTACCAATTTAGAGTAATAAAATTATATCCAGATCATCTAGTCCAAACCCTGCCAAGTCCAGGAGTCAATTACTACAGTTTGCCATCCATCTCCAGTTGAAGAGAGTCCACTACCTTCCTCTTCCATGCTTGAATATATTTTATCATTTGGAAAATTTTCTTGATCTGCAACTGAAAATTGATTCTGTAGCATTTAAGCTCACGGATTACTGTTCTGTCCTCAAGAACAACTCTAAACAATGCTATTTGTCTCCCTTGTTAAATGTGCTGTCATGTATCTTCACAGTAGTCTTCACTCCAGATTAAATATATTCTCTCCCTCCAATTGTTTCTCACAATGTTTCCTTTCAGGTTTCAAATTGCTTTAGTAGCTCACTCCTCTAAACATGCCTTGGTTTGTCACTGTCCCACCTAAATACAGTGCCCAGCACTGGACAGACAATTCTAGGTAGGGTATGACTAATGTGAAATAGACAGCAGTAATGAATTATCTTGAAACTATTTTAATGCAGTTTTAAACTGTACTTTATTTGCAGCTACATTACAGGTAGTTCTCTTTCAGCAACCATAACCAGAATCGGCCACTATCATTAAGCGAAGTGGTTGCTAAATGGAAAATCATGTGACTGTGCTGCCCCACTTACTCACACAGATAACAGTGGTTTATAGAGTGTATTAATATTCCTGTTCACCAGAAACCCAGAACTGTCCCAGTTAAATCCAGCCAAAAGCAGACCAATGCTAGTCCACAGAGCAATGGCCAATGAATCCAACAAGGTACTTGAAAATTTCCCAAATGAGATAAATCCACCAGGCAAAATTAAATCCACAGCACAAGAGAGTTCATGAAGCAAGAAAAGTCCAGAGTTCACGAGACACAATCCAAAGTCCAAAGCAAGGCAGGAATCACAACAACCAGAAAACATGTAGCTAGGAAATAAACACATTCTTCCCAGCATGATGTCTATCTGTTTGCTGTGATAAATAGCTAACTTCTGGTGCAGCCCATCAAGAGGGATGAGGCTGCCAGGCTGCCTCCTCACAAGTAGTCAGACTGAGCTTAGCTGCTCCTGCTTTTTCTCTGCCCGCTGTGTTCTCCAATTGGGTGCAGAAGGCACCAATCTTCTGACTAGTTGCAGCTGCATGCTTTCCCTACCTGAAGCCTCAGGTCTATCCTGCTGCAGCTATGCTTCAGCCAAATCTCTCAGCCAGCTACTCATTTCTCTCCCATCAACTACTTTCCCTCACTTGGACTCTTAAACCCTTCCTCATTGACCAACTTCCCTCCTGAGATCCCTGGGACTGGTTCATCCTCTTCTGACTCCAGAAAAGCATCTGGGGGAGCCATCACAGACAGCAACTATGATTTCTTTTTCCCCTGTCCCCTGCCATTTGGAAGTCTCTCTCCAGCACTGAGGTAACTAGTAAGAAGGGAATTACTACTTGTATTTTCATTCTTGGAGAAGAAGGGATCACAAGAGAGTATGCAAGGGGGAATACACATTGAAAAGGATGCAGTGACACAGTAGCCAAAAGCATACTCAGGTTTGCCTGCTTTCTCTCTTGTAATCCCTTCCTCTCCAATCTGTCCACCTTGCAAAGGGAGGAAGAAAAATTAGGTTAGGCCCAGAAGAGATTGCCTATGCTTGTTCACACTACCACCACTTGTTAATTTAAGCAAATTCTGTCCTTTGTGAGCAGGTACAGGAAAAAAAACACCAGGTAATCTCTATAGGCAATCTCTCCTGTGCCTCATCCAGTTATTTTCTTGCTTCCAGTCACAAAGCAGAGAGATTGGAGAAGAAGGGATTACAAGAAAATAAGCAGGAAAGTAATGGGGATTATACCACACAATTTGCATAGTGTACTATGGCTGCTGCCACCATTGCTATCCTTTTGATTTGTATTGTTTTGTGCTTTCTGTCATCTGTAAAATTGATAGCTCTATTTTCTAACTTCTCATCCATGTATCCTGATCGGTGTACACTTGAGGATCTTATGGCAGTATGACAGTAACGTTGCTAGTTTCTGGGCAAGATCTGTTTAACTTATACATATTTTAATCTGGTATTTTATATTTTAAATTTTATGTTATATAGTATAACTTATTTTAATTGTGATGCTTCTGACACAAATAAATGAACGAAACCCTTCATCTACATTATTCGTTTGTTAAATGGCCAAGGTCCTAGAAGAGAACCTTGAAGTATGCAATTTAAGGGCTTCTGGTATCTTGACATTTTTTTTAAAAAAATATAATAGTAAAATACAAAACAAAAAAGGCTGTATTGATTAATGATGGCACAATAAAAAAAAACTTAAGTACATTTTAGTTGGTAAACTGAATTAAACATTTTCAACTTTCTCAAGCAAACAAAAAGATTCATATAAATAAGTATACATATCTACAGTATATGAAATTAATTCAGTCACTGAACTCATAATTAAATGTGCGCATACAGCAATATAATGGACATCTTCTCATTTTCACAGCAAAAATTTAAAAATAGATAACAAACTTATTATGGATCTACTCCTTAAAATCAGGAGAATGACTATACTTAGAAATGTAATTCAATATTATATTGAGATCCTTAAATATAAAATGTTATCTCAATTCTATCAAGATAATTTTAATTTTAAATTAAAACAAAGCTATACAGTGTAAGACCAAATCATATGAACTAAAGAATCCTCAAAAATAGATTTATAGTTTAGCAAAATGTTCCCAAAAGAACATCTTACGTCAATTTCAGATTGAAGTTTTATCATATCGATTTCTCATGTGATCTGGGATCAAATCATAAGTGTTCACATATTAATAAGCAAATATGCGTAGCAGTTTTAAATGCCAGAATCAAGGAACCTAGTTTAATATATCTAGATCCTAGTCTTTGCCAAGATTTATTTATTTATTTATTTTCCAGAAAAGAAGTTTCTCCTCCTTGTTGTATACCGTACCCATTGACAATCATTCATTGGTTATAATAGTTCAACTAGCTTTGTTTTCATCTAATGATAACATTGGTGATTATGTGCCATCAAGTTTGTGTTAACTCTCAACAACCGCACAGATATATTTTATTCATGACAATCTGCCCTTAAATTTGGGGTTTTCCAACAGTGCTCGCAAGTCACTGTAAATGAGAGCATCTACCTTACTGCTGATCATTCCTTCACTTTCCTTCTATCTTTCCCAGCATTCGTGTCTTCTCCAAAGAGTTAGGTCTTTACATAACTTGTCTAAAATAGGATAACACGAGCCTGGTCAGTTGCTCCTCAAATGAGAACTCTGGGTTGATTTATTTAATCATCCATTTGCTTGTTTTCTTGGCTGTTTATGGTATTCTCAAGTTTTCTCAAACACCAAATAGTAGCATAGTGTATTTCACTAATTCCTCTTCTGGA
Source organism: Notechis scutatus (assembly GCF_049901735.1). Classification (NCBI taxonomy): domain Eukaryota; kingdom Metazoa; phylum Chordata; class Lepidosauria; order Squamata; family Elapidae; genus Notechis; species Notechis scutatus. The sequence continues at coordinate 59,043,651 of NC_142010.1, read as the reverse complement.
ACTTCATGGGAAATTTTGTCAAATGCTTTCTGGAAGTTAAGGCTTGTCATTTTGCTGAGGTCACTCTATCAAAAAAAAAAAGTGATCAGGTTGATCTGGCATGATTTAGTGCCAAACTTATAAATATAGTCTAAACGTATGCTGATTCATGTCAAATATTATTTTCTAAAAATTCAGATTGCTTAATAAACCGTTCAAGGGCCATTTAGAGCAGTTGCTTTGATAACTCAGGTCGTCCTTTTCTTCCCTTTGGAAGATAAGAACATTTGTTCTTCTCTAATTTTCTGATAATGTTCTGTATCCAAACCCCATGATTTTCTGAAAGATTCAGGAAAGGGATTCTAAAATATCTACAAATTTCTTTAAAACACTCAAATCTATACATTGCCCTCTAGTCTAGTCCATCCAAAAGCCACCATCAGACTTATTTTTGTCCAAAGCATAACAATTCCATAATTCGAGCTTCTTTATTTCATTGCTGTAAAAGTGGATTATAATCTTCCAAAACTCCAATAAGTCTTTGCTCTTTTAGGATGAATTAACCATGGTTGTGCTATAGGAAATGAGTATGCACAATGCTCATTGTTCAAAGCTGGACTGCATGCAGTTACACTGCTATGTAATTTTCCAGAGTCTCTAGCATTATTATGGTGGCCAGAGGTGTTGTGAACAGTTCCCAGTGAATTCAACCAGTTCCGTTGAAGGATCTGGTAAATCCATCCACTGTTTTTTGCTCAGTGAAGAATAGAGTGTAATTCTTTTATGACTTTCCTGACTTTCAGCCACATCCATTATTTACCTATTTTAAGGTAGAAATCTTTCGTTAGTTAGTTCATGTTGCTATAAGAAAAAAAAAATCCTCTCATCCCTTTATTTTAATACATCTGCACAAAAAACAGCCATTCTATTTCCAATCAAAATATCTAGAATTTGTTTTGACATTTCTTACGCATTTCTTGTAAAAGGCCATTCCCATTAGCTATAAATGTTAGCATATCTAGGAGAGTTTGGCTTTTCATATAGATTGCTTGATAGGCTGACTTTAATCCAAGGATGTAACACATGTAAAAAAGCCCACCGGACTTGGGAGAGATGGCTTCTTTGCAGCCATGTCAATACTGGATCTGGCCCTTTCTTTTTTATTATTATTACTTACTTATTCCTTTATAAAGAAATAGTTTCATAGCTTAATCTATTATGTTAGTTAACCAGTCCATTTCTGCCGTGCACTCCCATTTTGGACAGTGCATTAGCAGTTGCAATGCACAGTTAGCTTTCTTGATAAGAGGGTTGTGTGCAAAGAAAGGAGGGGCTCCCAGCCCTGTGGCTATGGACTTTCTTTTGAGCTGGAGCTATAAAGCCTGAACACGCAGAATCAGTTGTCTTTGCTGTTATCTTATGGTTACCACTCCCTGATTTCCCTGCTTATAATTCTCTAGTAACTTATTAGATTGTGGGCTGATAAAAATCCATATTGATGATTTCCACAGGGTCTAAGTTTATGTGAAAGCAGAAAGGAGGCATCAATAATCTCAAACTTTTTTTAAAAAGGGGGGGGGGGGTGCATGTAGTACATTTCCAAAATGTACAGAAATGGGGGGAAATGTACTGGAGCATCAAAAATGCTTCCACATTTTTAGAACTTTAAAGGTGATAACCAGCCCTGTGAATTGCACTACATGCCTATAGGAAGCCAGTAGAGATTGTAAAGTAGTGATATTGCATGGATGTACTGTGGTGGGGGTCCATAACTACTCATGCCATCTGCAAACTGTATTGGCTTCCTTGTGTAATGGCTACGGTCTGTAAAGCCCCCCATGGCATAGGATCAGGATATTTGCCAGACTGCTTACCTCCAATTTCCCTTCTCACAAGATCAGATAGAATATACATGCTTGGAGTCCTTCCTATGATATAGTACAATTTTAGCTAGATGGATCCAAGAGACATTCTTTCCCTGCATGCCCTCCAAGATTTAGATGGCTCTGACACTTTTAATCTGCTGTAAAGACTTGAAAAGCTGGTACTTTTTTCCCTGGGCATTGGCACCTGTCTTGAAATCATATTGACAATTTAAATGTAATTATGATTTAGACTTGGTTTATTATGTTGTGTTTTTCATGTTACAGGGACTGGCAACTATGTCACTAACTGAAGCAGTAACTAATGCACAGGGATGTTTGCAAAGTATGTTTGTGGCTGCTGGCACCAGTGCTTTGCTTTTAATGTATATTCCCCATTGTGTGTCTGCTTACTCTCTTGTAATCTTTCCCAACCCAATCTTTCTTTTCTGTCAGAGAGGTTAGGAAAATAAAAACCATGTGAATCATTTCGGTTTGATCAATTTTCTACACGTCACAGAATGCAGATTGAGAGGAAAAAATTACACAAGAGTAAACAAGCAAATAATTGGGAATACTCTAGGCTGTTTGCATAATGCACTTGCAGCTGTCAAGACATTGCTTTGATGTGATTTTCCCATTGTGTGCCTGCTTACTCTCTTGTAATTCTTTCCGCTCTTCTCTGCAAGATAGAGGGGAAAAAGCAGATCAAGCACAGGACCTGTATTCAAATTCAAACCTTTATTGTCAGTGTACAACATATGTACAATGAGATTGCTGAGCCTGTAAGATTAAGGGATGATGTGAAGATCTTAAATGTGGATATTAGTTATAACATTAGTTGTTTTTTCAGTACCACTGTAACTTGAAGCAGTAGCTGAATGAGACAATCAGTAAGTAACATTGTTTTATTCTGTTTTTAATCTTAGGTCATAGAGTCATTGTTTATAAAATACAAATCCCTTAAATAAACTTTTTAGAGACTTCATTCAGGCTTCTGGATGGAAAGATGACCTCAATTCATATCAGTGTAATTCTTAACTGGATTTCATGCTAAGATTGCTGCAGCCATCCTAACTTGTGATCTTTGTCAAAAGAAAAACAAGGGATGTGGGAAAATGTTTGATTCTTCTAGAGCAGTGATGGTGAACCTTTTCAGCACCGAGTGCCCAAAGTGCGCACGTACCCAAAATGCAATATGTGCACTCCACACATTTGCAGGCATGCCCCCTGTGCATGTGCACCTGTTACATGCTGCATGCTTCCATGCATGCACCCCATCCCCTGCACATGTGCGGCAGAGACCTGAAGACCAGCTGGCCAGCGGGAGGCACACATGTATGCGCAGCAGAGCTGAGCTGGGGACACAGCGTGCATGCCCATAGACAGAGCGCTGCGTACCACCACAGTTCTAGACCATTTTGAGCTTGAATACACATGTATGTAGAATAGCTTGAGAATATTAAAATTGGTGGCAAGAAATTATCAATTGATCAAGGTTTTTTTTTTCAATATTCTTCAGATGAATTTTCATAAAGCATTATGGTTAATAGAAGAAACATACTTTCATAAATAAGGTGATTCTGAGAAGCATAATTTTTTAGCTGCAAAATACAGTCATTGAATCTATGTGGAATACAAATCAAAGTGCAAAAGAATAAAATAAGACCTATAAAATATGGCATCTGCCAGTTTTTATTAAATCAATTGAAACCTACAAGAAAAGGAACATCAGCAACATAAGAAGTATGGGTTGCTGAAAATGGAAAACAAAAATGTAACTTTTAAAATATATGTTCCTCTATGTTGTGTTCATTCAACTAAATAACTAGGTAAATGATAAAAAAATGTGCCTTCTAAGTCCCAATCCCTGGCTACATTATGCTAACCTTGCTACATTATGCCATCCAAAATTGATTTCTAAAGATTTCTGTGCAATCCTATGCATGGCAAATGTATACACATGCCTATTCCAAGGTACGTGGGGACAGCATTGGAAGAAAATCACATTGAACTTAATGGGTCTTTCTAAAAACAGTTCTCCATAGGATTTCACTTGAGCTACTTACAACTCCATCAAATATAAACACCAAACTCATTTTATTTATTACATCAAGTCAAAATCTTTAGTAAATGCAAGAAAGGTTGCAAAGGTGCCCATATTTACCTGCTTATTACTTTTATGGTCTTTAAATTATTAATTCTGTTTATCATAATTATTACTGGAAATACAGTTTCATATTTAATTACTTTCAGTAATTATGAGAGTAAATGAGAAATTAAGTTTATTTTCTATTGATATAAGGTTGCTTTATATGGATCATATTTCTTTGCCTGAAAACATTAGTATGTTTATAAATTCATGTTTATTTACCTCGGATATAATATTCATAACACTGAAACTAATTTTTAAAAGCCTTTACTTCGTTAAAAAAAAAAATCAGTTTTCTTCCTAATTTCCTTAGAAATGAGAAATTTTCTTTAAAAAAAACACCTGACAGTGAACCAGGAAAAACCAGGAAACAATGGCCAATACTTAGCCATTTGACACAAAGAAGCTTACTTCCACATTTATAAGATTGCACTATAAATGTGCAACCTTTTTCATTAATTTGCAACAAGTACTATTAAACTAAGTGAGCCTAATCTAAGTAAAAACACTGGAGTCAGTGACCACTGTAATACAGCAATTACAATTTTACCAAGATTCAATGTGCTAATCTTAAGGTTTCAGAGGAAAAGAGCTAATCTCAGTTCATCCATTTTTTGCATTATGAGAACATATGGATTTTAACAATCTCTTAAGTTTAATTAATAAAAATATCTTCAAATAATGGACCTTTTTGGTCCACGCCAGAAGACATTTCCAAACTTTGTAGTTATTTTACTTGCCTTCCTGCCAGTTGGTGAAGAGATCTTAAACAATTTATCATGATTTTGAACCAAATTCCTTAAGTATTATATTCCATTCATTTGGATCATATTATTCTTATATTCCATCTTTCATTCAACTGCTCAAGGCAGAATGCACAATGCTCCCTCCCCCTAGTTTCTCCAAAGATCAGGCAGGTTGTGAGATAGGTCAGACTGATAAGAGTATGAGTCACCCAGGGAGTTTCTCTGGTTGTGAGTAGGCAACAACATCCATATCATCATTCCCTCCTCACATTGGCTTTCATTTACATTCATTTCTATAAAAAACAAAAACTATGAAGTCAAAAAAACCCACATTTTTTTATCTAGTTTAGACACGCCATAAAAATATAGCCTTAGAAAATTCCGTTCATTCTACATGAATGCAAAAGGAGAAATTTTCAGAGATCGTCAAAAAACCCTTGCATAAATTCATTAGAAAGTTTGTTTATTTATTCATTTATTTTAAGCCCCATCTCACCCTAAGGTGACTCTGGGTAATTTACAAAGTTAAAAGCAATTTTAAAAATACAAACATACAGTATATGTATATGTATATGTATATGTATATGTATATGTATATGTATATGTATATATATATATATATATATATATATATATATATATATATATATATATATATATATACATACATACAGTATATATATATATATACATACATACAGTATATATATATATATATATATATACATACAGTATATAGGAGCCTCGGTGGCACAGTGGTTAGAGTGCAGTACTACAAGCTACTCCTACTGCAATGTGACAGCTCGAATCCCACCAGGCTCAAGGTTGACTCAGCCTTCCATCCTTCTGAGATGGGTAAAATGAGGACTCAAATTGTTGGGGGCAATATGCTGACTCTGTAAACCGCTTGGAGAGGGCTGGAAAGCACTATAAAACGATATATAAGTCTAAGTGCTATTGCTATATAGCAATAAAATAATAAGCTATGATAAAAAAGATGGGGAGGGAGAGAACAAGGTGTGTAGAAGATGAGGTGGAGTCTGCTATTAGGCATCTCCCCCATTGGACCCCCAGGCCAGCTGGCAGAGCCAGGCTTTAGGCCCTTATGGAAAGCCAGGAGGGTGGGAGCAGATCTCACCATGGGTGTTAAGACATTTCAAAGGGTGGGAGCCACTGGAAAGAAGACTCTTTTCCTGGACCCTGGCAGCCAAAATTCCTTGACTGATGGGATCTGCAACATGCTTCCTCTGCTGGTGTGGATAGGGCAGGCCTGTCCCATTGGGATGAGACCGTTTCTCAAATAATGTGGACCCATGCCATGTAGGGCTTTATAGGTAATAACTAACACCTTCAATTGCACCTGAAAGCAGACAGAAATCAGTAAAGCTCACGGAACAGCAGTACAATGTGGGCCATTCTAGGGGCCCCAAAGGCTGGCCACAGCACCACACTCTGCACTGGTTGTAGCTTCTGAATGCTCTTCAAGGGTAGCCGCATGTAGAGCACATTGCAGTGGTCCAGACATGGGATGCCCAGGGCCTGAATGGGCGCAGGGAGTCCTGATCCTGATTTTTTAATAAGTTTTCAACCAATTAATCTAAATTGGTTAATTCATTAAACAATGCAGTCCTGTATTTTACACATTACTCATTAGCAATGTATAAAATAATGACTACTCTTCATAACAAAATAGCTATAATCAAGAAAAGATTATTTTGACGAAAACTGTAATTCAAGGTACAGTTATTTAGGAGTAATCTTCACTGGAAGTTATTCCCTATTAAAAACAGTCTTTTGCCATTAATCACCCATTGAAACCAACAGAACAAAGTGACTGATATGGCTGATTAATTTAATTCAACTAATTTTAATGGATTTAAAAAATAATCCTCTCCAGATTTATTTAAAACTCCTCTGACTGAAATTGTCATATAATTGCTGATGAACAAGACCACAAAGCCAGTAGGATTGAGTGACTTGCAAATGACTGGGTTGCCAGACCTGGTTAATTGGAGCTGGAGCAGAGCCACTACATTTTAAACAAAGAAACTAATCTATCATGGTATTAGAAATACTTTTGTAAGAAATATATCTGACTCCCTGATAATTATTGTGTCTCATTTAAGGATATTCTAAATGTACCTTAGAATAATTTAGAGATAATTTAGATTAGCCTGCCATTTCAGACAAGTTTAAGAATCCCATTTTTATTTTTGCCTTAGTAGTTAGTCTCCTTCAAGTGTAATTCAACTCCTGCTGGCTCTATCAGACTATCCATATGTAGCATGAGAGAGAGAGGGAGGGAGGGAGAGAGAGAGAGAGAAGGAAGGAGGGAGGGAAATAGAGAGAAGGGAGGGAGAATAACTTGGTCTGAGGAGACAAATATGCTTATACTTGTATACATATATTTCTTGCTAGTTAAGTCTCCCACAACCACGGTGTTACTGATTTGCAAAATATTAACCTATTTGCATTTTTAAAACATATCTGTATCTGTACTGTAACAGTAATCCCTTTTAATCAACTCAATGTGATCAAGTCAAAGATGCAATTAGATGTTGACCCTAGCAGTAGCACTGAAATCTTAGTACAGGTAGTCCTCAATTTACAACCACAATTAAGCCGAAAATTTCTGTTACTAAGTGAGACATTTGTTAAGTGAGTTTTGCCCCATTTTACAACCTTGCATGCCACAGTTGTTAAGTGAATCATCCCATTGTTAAACTAGTAACCCAGTTATTAAGTGAATCTGGCTTCCCCATTGACTTTGCTTGTCAGAGGGTTGTAACCCTGTGCCTCACATGACACTGGCACACTACAACCATCATAAATGAGTCAGTTGCCAAGTGTCTGAATTTTGATCATGTGAGTTGGGAGATGCTACAATGCAGAAGTGGGTATTCAGCAGGTTCTGACCAGTTCTGGAGAACCGGTAGCGGAAATTTTGAGTAGTTCAGAGAACCGGCAAATACCACCTCTGACTGGGGATTTTACAGTATCCTTCCCCACCAAGCCGTGCCCACAGAATCGGTAGTAAAAGACTTTGAATCCCACCACTGCTGCAATGGTTTAATTGTAAAAAACGGTCCTAAGTCACTTTTTCAGTGCCGTTGTAACTTCAAAATGTCATTAAATGAACTGTTGTTAAGTCGAGGACTACCTGTATCTTCTGTGAGCCCACCAGAGTGGGTCTCATCTACCAATATTGGAAGGACCTTAAAAACCATGAAAAGCTGTGGTGGGATTCAAATTTTTTTACTACCGGTTCTGTGGGCGTGGCTTGGTGGGCGTGGCAGGGGAAGGATACTGTAAAATCTCCAGTCAGAGGTGGTATTTGCCGGTTCTCCAAACCACTCAAAATTTCCGCGACCCGTTCTGCAGAACTGGTCAGAACCTGCTGAATGCCACCTCTGATGAAAAGGATACCACATTTGGGCTACAGAAATTCATAACAGGGCAGTCAAGGCCTGGACAACCGAAACTGCAAGAGTACTTTGGAAATTCTTCAAATTGCTTATAAAAGTTGCAAAACCAAAAGGAAAACCCCACTAATAACAAAAATCCAAACAGCTGATTGTTCCAAGAATGTCAAATCTTTGTGTCCAAACTCTAAGGGAGACAGGGAGAAGCATCAAAAGGAAATAAAAGTGGTGCAGTACAGAGGAAGGAAGATACATATTGCCTTTCCTATATTCTTTTTTCATTTCCTATCGAGAGGAAAGCAATTACCAAAAAGGACGGGTCGTCCAAAGCGTGGGGGGGGGGATTAGATTAACCTGGACAACCCTAAAACGGACCCCGACATTTTTTGAGGGCAGAGAGAGACCCAAGACTGTCCGCGGGAAAGCTAGTCCGTGGAGAAAACCTGCACGTGGGAAAGCCAGCGTCGGGCTGGTTCCCTAAAGGATGCATTTTGAGCACCGTCCCACCCGAAAAAACGAAGACCAGCCGTGACGCCACCCCGCACGCTTCCTATCCTTTGACAGGACTGTATTCAAATTGCGCGCATTTTCTCCCGGGTTCATCGGCAGCACGTGGAACCCTCTTTCTGGCAAAAGAGACCACACAGAGAGACAGACAGACAGACAGACAGACGCAATCCAGAGAGCCGGAGACCCGATGCCCCCGTTCCCAAACCCCTGCTCGTCCCTCGCCCGGGGTCAGAAGATAGGCAGAAAGCGGCTCCGGCGCTGCCGCTCGGGGCGCTCCCGGGTGGGTGGGTGGGGCGCGGAGGTTGACTGGAGGGCGGGGAAGTGTAGCCGCGGGACCAAGAGGCGGGGCCTGCCCATAGGACGGGCTGGGCGGGGGAACCCATGCCACTAGAGGCGAAGCCTTTGCTCCTGCCGCGTTGACAGCGTCAGGTCAGTGCGAGACGAGCGGGAGCCTCTCGCGGCGCGTTGGGGCAGGGGAGAGGGAGCGCCACACGGGCTGCGTCCCAGAGTGCCCGCCCGCCTCAGTAGCGGCTGCCACTCGCTGCAACTCTAGGAGGCGTTCGGGGAACCAGTCCGTGGAGGCACGTGTCTCTGGGTCCAGCGGGAGTGGGGCGGCTGCGGGAGGTGCGACGGACTGGGGTTGGGGGGGGTGTATCGGAATAGGGGAGCTGGCGCCGCAAAAAGGCAAAAGAAACTTTGTTTTTTTTTCTGCGGGGGTGGGGGAACCTTGAGGAGGGCCGTGCCAGGCAAGAGCAGGTCGTCTTCCCTGTCAGAGTCGGAGGCGCAGGGTTTCCTCTGAGAGTTCCTCTCCAGACTCGGGGGTTGTGATAGCGGTCGGGAGAAGGAGTTGAAGTCTTTCCGGATAGGGTTCCCGTACGCGGACTCTGTGGAAAGATAAGACTTACTATCCGGGGTTGGGGGTGGGGGACGGTGAAGGGAAGGAGAGACATCTGTACGAAAGACATGCCCGTGTGAGCACACGCGCAACAACTTATTAACTCGTAGTTCATGGATATGTCAGTCTGAGGAGTTGGACCCTAGACGAGGAAAATTCTGCCCAGGTAAAAGGAATCTGAGAAGGGTTGCAAAGGATTTTTGTGATGTGCAGATTTTGACTTGAAAGTCTTTAGTTAAAAGAGAAAAAAGATAAACGTTTCCTGGGCCCTTTAGGCATGGGTGTGCAGTTTGCTTTGCATCAGGTCTGAGTAATACATCTTGAGGAAGGAGACGTTGATAGTAACTTGAATTATATTTGAGTTCCTGATAAATCCAAGTGGGCAGGAATGGGCATTAATAGGCGCCCTCTGGGTTTGCAGAAGTAGTTTCATAGGGCTTTGTTGTACTCTAGATCCCCTTAAGCTTTTAGCTTTTCCTATGTAAATTGCCTGCTGTGAGTATTCTGATAGTAGGAAAATGTAAAGCACCTGTAGCCAAGATGGGTCCTTATAAATAAAGACAAAATGATGGGCAGGGAGTTACACTTAGTACTTAGTAATTCAAAAGTGCTGATAATTTCTTTTAAATAAATCATGCCTTTTCTTAGCTTTCCTAATCACAACAAGGAGTGTAAATAGGGTTTGAAGTATAATCATTCCACAACAGAGATTATAGATTGTGAAATACATATAATGCCTTGGTGTCATATCCCAAGTCTGCAGGAGTGTTTTGTAAATTTCCCACTGACATTTCTCCCTAGGGCATTAAACGCTAGAGACTGCAAGTTCCTATTAGTGTCGTAACTAACTTTGAGGCAATATGTATGAGTTATGATCCAGTATGGTAACAGGGTCATAATTTAATACTTCAGTAGCATTTTGGTGATAAGTTGAGTGAGGAAACACTTTTTATGGAGCATGGATGTCCACAGGTAAAAAAAAACCAACCATAATTGCTTTCAGTGATAATTTGAAATCAAATATTTCCATCGCTAGCCAAATCATAAACAGGTATATTTCATAAATTATAATTTACCAAATATATCCAGAAGACATAAGAGCCAATTTAGTAATGAGCATTCATTTGACAATAATTATTTCAAAATTCAACCCTGACTCCTTTTAAAATATGTACGGTGTAATGTTCTGAGATGGGATTGAGCTAGAAAGTGATGGTACAGTTACTTTCTTTGTATAGTGACCTTTGAACCATCTTTTTGATATAAGTGTCAAATGTTAATAACACCCACAGAGGCAGTTTTTACTTGTGAAACTAGAAAGATTAGCCATTTTCCTGTGTGTGGTAGAGTGAGTGAAAGCTGTATCTAAGAAGGAAAAAGGGAAAGGAAAATCAGACAGTGATTACAGGTTATGTAGGTTGTTATCTTGATCATAAAGATTAGTGATACTTAGTCTGGTGTACTCCAGTTGAAGTGGGACTTACCAGAGAGTTGAAATCCCAATATTTCTGGAGACTAAATTGCTGAAGTGGGTTCATTACTACATAGAAACCTTTATAAGAAAAGGGCAGTTTAGATTGTTGTTATTTAATGTATATGATAAAGTTGTCTGTGAAAAAAGTTTATTTGGAACTTAATTCTAACTCCTATCCCATCAATTAAAGTGCTTCTTTTCAACTCATTTCTATTAAGTTCATTTTGTGAAGTAATCATTCTGATATATTGCTTAAAGATATTTTGATTTCCAGAGATGTTTGTATCTAAACTACCATATTTAATTTTTTTTAAAATGATATCTGCAATAAAATAAATGGAAATAGCATGCAATCGAGTCATGCACCGTTATTAATGGCAGAATAAACATTTGTGATTTTTTTTTTTACATGAGCATGTTAGATTTTTCTTCTTTGTACTTAGATTAGCTTTGCACGGAAAAAATGTTGAATGCAGTTTGGGCAGCAAAAATTGGTACCTTGAATTTGGTGTGTGTTTTTTTTTAATGTTCCTTACATCCTAGTCTTGAATATTTTTATAATTCAGTCTTCTCTGTATTTTTTAGAAGTTAGTCTCAAAAAACTTACAAGATTTCAGGTCTAGGCTAAAGAACTTAGTAGATTCTCGGTATAATTTCCAGTTTAGTTATCTGGTTTAGATAATCAGCTCAACTTTAAAATTGAGTCTGTATGCTTACCATCAATATGGGATAGCCATTCCATCACTTTGAACACCAATTATGTTGGTTTTTATTTTATTTTTAGCACAATTTTTTTTTTTTGAAAGCTTATTTCCTGGTATCTGGGGTAACATTAAATAACTACAACACTTTGTAGAAGAATGGAGGTAAGACATTCATTCTATGTTTTCAGAAGCTGAAATCTAAAGTTACCTGTTTTAAAGTGAAGTAAAAGTCTAGTTGATATATGGATGTGCCTTGTCCTCAGAATCCCTAAAATGTTACCGTAATTCTTTTATTTATCCAAAGAATGCTACACTTAATTTTTTCCAAAATCAATGGAAGCAATAATATGCTATAGATTACATAGAATAACCAGAGAGAGAGAAATTTCTAATTTTACTAATACTTACCTAGCACTTTTCAATAAATGAAATGCATTATATGAATGATCAGATTTTTCAGTATATCTGTCAGATTCCTCTTCTCAATATTTTTTTCATGTACTGTACATATAAAAAGCTTTTTGTCAATTAGTGATATTAATACATTGCCACAAACTCTCAGTTCAAAATCTATAATAGTGAAGTTATATATAGTTCAGCCCTTTACATATCAGCCCAATCTGTTTCACTGGTTGATTATGGAAATAAAATGGGTAGAGAATTAAGTGAGCTCCTAAGACAACAATGCAATATATATGACAAGAATTAAATTCATAATATCCATTTACTCCCATGTAATCTCATTCAAAATTGTGGCCTATGTTTAAAAGTTTTGCTTGCCAGTATTGCAGATGATCATGTGCTGCTATAATTTAAAACCATCTAGAAATAACAATTTGCCACCAGAAAATAGCTGGATGGCCAGTAGTATGATTCCTTACGGTATGCATTAGAAGTAATAATGAACATACAGCATAAGGATTGTAGTGAATAGCTGGATAAAACTTAGTTTTCTGTTTTGTTGCTCTGCTTTGATATTGGAAATCAGGACAAGTTTAAAATAAAACTGCAATACTACAGCCATACTTGGAATAAGTGAAGTCAGAACAATTAAGATATTTTTGGATGAGAAAAAAAATAAGGGGGAAATCTCATAAAGACATATACAATTAGTGTAGGGATGATATGGTGAAAGAGTCTTAAATATTAGAATTAATGTGAACATGGAAAATTCAGAATCGATCTAAAGAATTGCTTCTTCATATCGTCTTAGCGTAAAGTTATGTGATTAGCACAAGGTGTAAGAGCTATGAACTCTTGACAGTTTTAAAAGAGGTGTAAACAAGGTCATGGGAAATAGTATAAACCTATCATAGCTACTGGTCAAGATGGCTGTAAAGTATTGTAAAGTCAACATGCTTCTCCATACTGTTGGCTAGGGAATATAAGCAGAAGGGAGCAGTTGCATTCACATGCTGCCTAATGCTTTCTCACAAACAACTGGTTAGACTGTGTGGGACCAAAATGCTAGATTAGCTGGGCATCTCATCTGAAATGGCATTCAGTACTGTAAGTGTTTCCTTGCTATTGCTAATGACTCATAATTAACACTTAAGAAATTGCACCAATTGCACCAATTTGGACCACTTGCACTACTGAGAAAATGCAGGCTTTTTTTTTTTTTTTTGGTTTTTTGAGAAAATGTTCTTGTGTATGAGCTATTTGATTGTGCCATTATAGAATGTGTTGTGGATGAGAGTCGCTAAGAAAGATCTAGCAATCAATAGGTCACGTCTAATTTTTGCCAGCCAGCTAGCATTATATCAAGTCACATATTGTACATGACAGTGTATTGAGTGAGTAGCTGTTGGAATAGAAAAGCTCCCCAGAAATACAAACGCCACCTCATTCTCTTATGACTAAGCATATTATTTGCATAGCCAGAACAAAGTCTATGAATTTAATACTGTGAATCCCAAAGTTCCGCCTTACGAAGCAACAACTATTTGCAGCTTTACTAGTTGAAAATTAGCAGGGTTGGAACGAAGGAAGGAGGGAATGGGATAGAAATTCTAAATAAAAAAGAAGGAATGATTTGAACTCTACTGCCTTTTAAGATTATACCTATTTGCAATTATTGGTCAGTGTTGGCTGTTTGTAGAAGCCATCACTTGATGCTGAAATTATCAAATCAATAACTTGGAGGTATGAATTCAGCTTCAATAGGAAAAAAGGCATGACTTTTGAAAAACTTATCAATGCAGTACATCAAAGTTTTGAAAAAGCCACTGGCTTTTTATTTCATATTTCAAATCAAACATTCCCATCAAAATTACTTTGGCGTCTACAATTATGGCACAATGCTTTTGAGTGTTGCGTTAATTTCAGAGTACAAATACTCTAATAGGCATTCAAATTATCCGTAGCCTGCAGTTTATCTGATTTTCTGCTTTAGCTCTCAGCGATTACTTATGTGTCTGTTTTAATGTTTTCTAGTACAGGATTGGGTGGAGCCTTTCCTTACTCTGCCACATCTACCCTTAACGAACATTGAATACCTGGGTTACATAAAATCAAACTTCAGGATGCAGCAAGGATTATCAGTTTTTAATTTACAGTGTAATCCCAGAACTTCTAGGAAGTATAGATGGGGAGATAGAGGAGTTTTTTTTCCCCTTAGATTTGGTCAGCTTGAAGTGTTCCCCAAGGAAGAAAAATGAAAACTTTTTTTTTCTTTGAAAGACAAGAATAGCTTGGGATATGAGGATTTGAACAGACATAATTAAAAGCAAGAGAAATTTCAACTCTGCTGTGATTGTGCTTCAGCGAAAACAGTATTAAGAGAAATAATCTTGTAACTTTTTATCTTTTCTAGTTTGTTTTACAGTGATAGGATTCTATACAAGTGAGATTGGATTTTGCTAAACTTCTAGACATCACCAGGAACCATTTAGCTTTCCAGTGTAGAAGTAGTTCTTGACTTACAACTATTCATTTTGTGACCATTCTAGGTTACAATGGCACTGAAAAAAGGGATTTATTTCTAATCCTTGGACTTACAACCATTTCAGTCACATGAACAAATTTTGGGCACTTGGCAACTGGTGTGTATTTACAACAGTTGCAGTGTCCCTGGGTCATTTGATAGCCATTCCTAGGCAGCTTCCAACAAGCAAAGTTTATGGGGGGAAATGGATTCACTTAACAACTGCAGTGATTCATTTAACAACCATGGCAAAAAGGTCATAAAATTGCACACAACTCAATTTCCTTACTTAGCAACAGAAAATTGGTTTCCAATTGTGGTTGTAGACTACTTGTAATCTACATTTTTAAATATTTCTGTAGACAACAAATTGTTCTTGTGTCCTGTGGTTTCACCCACTTCATATAAGCCAACATTTTTCAAAAGTTGGCAACTATAAGATAGGTGGACTTCAACTCCCAGAATTCCCCAGCCAACATGCAAGTGGTAACACTTAATACAAAGTCTTTCACACTGATGTGAAAAATACGGGAAATGAGTTGTCTTTTAAAAATAAAATGTTTGGTTTAAAAAAATTATTTTAAAAATAAAATACTTTGATTTTAGATATTTTTATTAGAATATATGCTTTGTATTACTGGGTTTTGATCTTGAATTTTCCTTTTCAAATCAAAGTTTTAAACATAAACTATTAACTTTTTTTATCCTTATGAGCCTCTGTCAAATTTTCTCCTTTTTTCATGTTTGTCCTTTATTTTTTCCAAGAAAATATAGTCACTGTAAATATAGTTCATTATCTTCCCAAATCTTCCCAAATCAACATGCAGAAAGAATATTAAAAGGCAAGAATACAATAAGTTACTTCCATATTTATATAATATGAAAATGTTTAATGAGAAATGTCTCTATTCAAATATTCCATCATTTGAAAGTTCTTTAAATATGGAATTTGAGGTATGAAAATAATTTAAGATAAGGTAAGGTAAGGAAAGTTTTTGATTGGTGGACTCACTTGGGATTTTAAGAATGCTTTGGGCACTCTCATGTAAGTGCAGGTGTACGGACGTTTCCTTCTATACAAAATGACTGCCAGTCGTGGATATGGCCAGTCATATAACCCTTGTTTTTCAGAAGGTAGGGCTGACAAGATTGCTCCTTTTATTCACCTTCACTCACAATAACCATTTTCTTGAGAACATACTAACTTCTGATCTACTTGTTTTTAACTAGAAGGATCTAAAATAATAAAGTAAAATAAACCGATGGATTGATGCCCAGATTGGTCAAGGCTGCAAACGAAGTGGTGGCCAGAGGCAGCTTGTTGCTTATGGTATTGCTAACTGAAGTGTAAAATAGCTTAATTAATATATGAAAATATATTTTCAGGCTCTGTTGTATGTTGCTCATCTAACTGCAGCTTGCAACATTAGAGTTGTTGAATATACTCTTAGCTGCTGAGGATAGTAAAGATACATTTCCTCATGCCATTTTACAACTAAGTAGTTATGATAACAAATAGCCCGAGGAGTCAGGATTCTTTTTTCTTTTCCCATGCCTGGAACAACTATAGATTGCTCTTGATCTTTATTCCTGTTAAACAAGAAAATATTCAGCTATTCCTATGTTTTTGTTACTACCACTTGAGCAACTCTTTTTCCAGGAAGCAAGGCCAGGTTTAAACATAAAACTTTTTTCTTCAGCGATTTCATTTCATCTTGTAAAAATAATCTTGCAGAAGTTGAACATTCTTTTTCTTTAGTCTTTCAAACCATTTAATCATAAGAATGTCAACATGCTTTACCATTTTGCTAAGCAGGTGATTGGTTTGTATTTTTTTTATAATAGGAAAACAAGCAGACATGCGTAATCCCAAACACACATCTTTCTATTTGAAATGATAACACTTTCTTTGGATTCTATCATTTTGATTTTTCTGAAAATATAAATTGCCTTGAGGAAATGCCAATCAGGAGAAAAGCATATAAAAGGTTTGAAAATTTATTTTTGAGTAAAGATACCTTAATTTAAATGCTTTAGATTAATCTCTAAGACATACAAAGTAGAACTAGTACAAGAAGAATATCAGGAAAAGATTAATAGAGTCAGATAATTAGTTCTTTCATTTGACATAGATCTCTAATGTTCTAGTAATGTTCTTACCTCTGATGCTTTTAACCAAAATTGAACATGATGGTGAGAATTTCTGCTTACAAATAAATATTTGGCTTTTTCAAAATAACAAAGGTGGGAGGAAGGGGAGGGGAGAGACTGCAAACTTCATATTTGTTTTCAATTTAAACAGCAGTACAGAGTTTAGGAGAATTCAGTACAGCAGATTCTTCTTTTAGCATCTTGACAAGAATGTTATTCTTTACAGCCATAATTTACATTTTATAATTTCTAAATATTCTATGTAAGCTTTAAATTATCACTTCAAGCACTTTTTGTGGGTATTTTCTGCAACTAAATTAAGCAAAAGATGCCCCAGTTTTAATGTGGGATGTGTTATTTGTTACTTCAAACAAGCTAATATGCAGAGAAAAATGTTAATTATAGGGTTTGAGAACTTGCTGGTCATTAAGCAGTAATGGTCAGAAGAACAGGTTTTACTTCCCAAGGGCAGGGACTTTGATTACCCCAATCAGGAGATTTAAAGAAAAGCAACATTGATTTGTTAATATTTATTATTCCAATTACTTATACTTGGGAACATGAGAAAACTAGCAGAGTTTAAGTCTTATTACAGTGAATAACATTTCAGTTAATTGGGGCTAACTAATTCCCCAGTTTCTTCAGTGGCACTTAAGAACAACTAACTTTCTTTGAATCTGGGATGCAAGTGTTCTATTTTAGATTCGAATGGTGAGACTGAAAAAAAAGTTAAAATAGAAGAATTCTATTTATTTATTTGCCAAGTATATATGGCTGCCTATCGCACATAAAGTGGCTCTGGGTGGCATACAATAAAACCAACAATTAAAAATGTTCTACAAACCAATTAAAAACCATAAATATGGATAAAACAAGATTATGATGGGGAAAATATATAGCCAAGATGCCGACTCACTATTGCCAAGAGATGCTCTGGCTCCCCAGAACCATGTTTTGAGGGCTTTCTGAAGGTCTAAGGTTAGGGCCAAGCTAACCTCACCATGGGAGAGATGATGTTCCAGAGGGCAAAAAAGGCTCACCTTAGTCCAGTCAGATGGAATTCTTTCACAGATGGGCAGCATATCCCTCCAACAAGACCTAATGGGTGGGATAGATGTAATCAGGAAGTCTCTTCCCCAAATAATCCAGCCCTGTGCTGGATTAGTTGTATAGTTGTATAGCTGTATAGTTTTAAAAGTTAAAACCAGCACCAACAATTGGACGTTGAAGCAAACTAGTTACCAACATAGGTGATGGAGCAGAGTGATACCATGTCTCACTCTAGTCTAGGGGCAGACATAACTGCCCCCGTTGCCTCATTCTGCACTAGTTGAAGTTTTCAGAACTCTAAAATCAACAGTAGCCCCATGTAGAATATCTGAAAGGTTATAATCAACACATAAATTCTTTTCTACTTTTAAAGATATGTTAGAATTAATTCAACATTGAATAAAATCCTGTGATCTTTTGACTATTAGTTTTTTGTATGGCATACTTTAAAGGAGCTCTGATATTCTCCCAGACATGATGGCCTGGGCTGTATCAACTCCAACAATGAAATGGCTTATGCTTATGATGGAATCCAGCACATCTGGAAGTTGCTGTGATAAAGTAGTAAACTTTATTTTTATCTTTTCTAGTTTGTTTTATAATGATAGGATTCTAAAGAAGTGTGATTGGATTTTGCTGAACTTTTAGACATCACCAGAAACCATTTAGCTTTCCGATGTAGAAGTAGTTCTTGACTTACAACTATTCATTTTGTGACCATTCTAGGTTACAATGGCACTGAAATAAGGGATTTATTTCTAGTCTTTGGACTTAGAACCATTTCAGTGTCCCCAGTCACATGAACAAACTTTGGGCACTTGGCAACTGGTGTGTATTTACAACAGTTGCAGTGTCCCGGGGTCATGTGATAGCCATTCCTAGCCAAGTTCTGACAAGCAAAATTTATGGGGGGAAATGGATTCACTTAACAACTGCAGTGATTCATTTAACAACCATGGCAAAAAGGTCATAAAATTGCACACAACTCAATTTCCTTACTTAGCAACAGAAAATTGGTTTCCAATTGTGGTTGTAGACTACTTGTAATCTACATTTTTAAATATTTCTGTAGACAACAAATTGTTTGCGATAAAGTAGTAAACTGTCTTATGGGACATAATTTAAATTTACATTTCTGGAATGACCCTTAATGGAAATGTCATTTCTGACTATTTATTTCTGTTTCCCTATTTTGACTATGGACGCAGTTTCTCCAAAGTCATTGAAGTCACATCAAACTCTTCACCCCATGCATCATGCACCATTTCAACCTTAATGTGATGTAACCTTGTGGTTGTGAAAGTCATGTGCACATCTTTCCATTCACTTTTGAGTGACAGGATGCTCAGTCTGGTAGGCAAAAGTTGAAGTAAAAATCATTTCATTAAGAAGTCACTTCAAATGTATTGCCTTGTTTTGATTAATAAATAAAAATAATAAAATATAAAATATAGCTTTCCAAAATAAGAAATACTTTTTTATAGATGGAAGAATGAACAGGGTAGTTTGAAATGTTACCAGAAATGTTCTGTAGTCACTGTTTATGGATATTTACAGTATTTTGTTTTGGAACATTAGGAATGGGGTTGGGTTCAAGAGATGTCATATAAATTGTTTTTGTAAAACAAAGTAAGGGTAAGTTAAGATTTTTGGGATACTGGGCTAATTTTCTGATGAACAGTATTGTAGAAGCAGAAACTGAAAATGTTTCTGATTGCTGGGAAAAGAGTTCACATTAGAGCAAATAAAACAAATTTAATGGTGAATTAAGGATACAGATTAATATCTTGAAAAAATGTTTTGGCATTGTTTTCTTTGCTGTTTTCTCACTAGTGAAAGCAACACCAAAAAAAGAAGTCTTCCATAATTCCCTATTAATTTGCAAGCTAGGACATCCAAATAATTTTAAAATTGGTTTAATATCCTTGTTCATAATCTGTTGAAATTGTCTTCTATTTTGGAAGAAAAGGTTAAATGTAAATCTAACAAATAAACAAATACTTAACTTTCTTTGACATGTAATGCTACTTTTTTCTAGTCTTGAGATTAAAAATGAAAGCTAGGAATGTGTCACTGATTATAACCTGGAACTGAATATAACCTGGAACTATGATTAGCTGAAGTTTTACTTATAGTACAATAAGAGAGATGGGACTATGAGTCTGGCAAAAGACTGCATACATATGAGACTCTCGGTATCTGGAGACTTTTTATTAAAAAGTGACATCACAATAGAGTTAGCTGTTAATTTTTAATTCTCCATCCATATTTGCAGCATGTAATTGAAGAAGACAAAATTAAGATTTTCACCAGTGCTTCTCTGTAATAATTATCAAGCAAGGTTTGCAAGTTGGAGAAGTCTGTACATGCTTGTACTTATTCCTTTTTTTCCTTTCTTTCTTTTGTTAATTTATGCTGTGCGCATAAACCCCAACATTCACTGGCTTGTTACAATTTGTAACAAGGGCAAACAAAATATTTTAAAAGACTCGAATTAAATAAGGGAAATGTTAAGCCACACACTGACTTTCAGTATGAGATAACCTGCAATATAATCCCTAGTCCATATATACTAGTGTAGTTATGCGGAAATTAAACCAAAAAAATAACAACTACGAAAAGTCTTGTAGGACCTTAAAAATAGCAATTTATGCCATAGTAAAATGGTTACCACCAATTTATTTTTTGCTTTTGCTGCTACCAAAATGATTATTCATCTGAAAACCAACTGCAGAATGATTGGAATTCATTCCTGAGTCGTCCTCACTCCACATTCCACAGAAGTGGATAAGTTGTAGCAGTGGAGATGTTGAATGAATAGCTCCCATTAATTTTATCTAATATGGTTAACCATCAAGGGATTATTTGAAGTGACTTTTGATTATTCTGATGCTACAAAGATGTCATCCTCAGTCCTTTTCTATTCATTCCGCTCATGAGTATAGATAGGTTTTGCACACATCTTCTTTACTTTTTGAACATGTTAATAGAGAATATAGAATAACAAAGTTGGAAGGTACCTTGGAGATCACCTAGTCCAACCCGCTACGTGAGCAAGGAGAATCTATACCATTTCAGACAAGTGGCTGTCCAATCTCTTCTTGAAAACCTCCAAGGATGGGGCACCCACAACTTCTGAAGGCAAGGCATTTTCCTGGTTAATTGTTCTCACCTTTGGGAAATTTCTCTTTACTTCCAAGTTGCTTCTCTCCTTGATTACAGTCCTGAAGGTTCAAAATAACTTCCCTTTTTTGCGGGGGAAGCCTTGTTTCAGGCTGATCATGTAATTAGGCAATATGGATAACAAAGTTTTATTTAACATTTTATCTTAATGAAAAAGAACTTGCTGCTTCTGCTTGAATTCATAATGACCTTTTTTTTTTTACACAGTAATAACAATTTGCTGTTGGTAGAAAGCAGCTTCCAGCTTGGATCAATTTATATGGAGGGAGTGAAGTGTGTATACAGGTAGTCCTCATAACGACAATTGAGCCCAACATTTCCATTGTTAAGGGAGACAATTGTTAAGTGAGTTTTGCCCCATTGTACGACCTTGCCAGTTTTAAGTGAATCACTGCAGCTGTTAAGTTAGTAAAATGGTTGTTAAGTGAATCTGACATCCCCATTGACTTTGCTTATCAGAAGTTGTAAAAGGAGATCACATGACGCAGTAATCATAAATATGAGGCATTTGCCAAACGTCTGAATTTTGATCATGTGACCATGGGAATGCTGCAAAGGTTATTAAGTGTGAAAACTGGTCATGTCCCCCTTTTCAAAGTCATTTCAGCTTTGAATTATCACTAAATGAATAGTAAATTGAGGACTATTTGTAATCCAATTCAGATTTGCAAATGAAGCTTTCTTTACTATAATGCTCTCGCTTGCTCTTTTGTTTGAAATTTCAATATGAGTTTATACTTTCTAGCAATTACATGTTCGCATGTAATTGTGCACAGTTCTGTTTTAAATTCAGTTTTACAATGGTCAAAACCATAAATTCTTTTGTCTATTTTAAATCTAATAATTGTAAATAAGAGACTATTGACTCTATATCCCACTTCTACTTATTATTTTCTTGATTTTATTTTATTTTCTCCTTTACAAAAATCTAGTATCTTACAGTAAGTTAGCCTTTCTGTTTACCTATTATTTTTTGTCTATAAAATGTTTCGTGCTGAGAATCACAAAGATGTTTTTAGATGCAGCCTGCATTAGTATCTATTTCTTATTCTCAATATGGCACATCTAACATAAAAATTTTAAAATCCACATTAACCTTGACTTTATCACTAATATCCATGCCACAAAAATCTTGGGTCATGTCCTTCTAACTCAAAAAACCTTCTGTTTCTCAGTAACATCCATTTTCTTTTATCAAAATCAAACAGAAAATTTCAAATCAAGTAAACTCAATCCTCCTCTTTCCTTTGTATCTAGTAATACTATATTTAATTTGTGGTTTTTCCCACTAACACACAAATCTGTGTATATATCCTTCTGCCATAGTTTGAATGGTGCATCAATTTTCTAAACAGTTATTGCCTGAAACAAAAGTATCATTTTAGGCAAGACATTCATTTTTTTTTGTAAATTTTATTTGAGTTTTCACAAAGAGAAAAAAATACAAATAAAACATCTTTTTTTAAAGTAGCGTAATCCCGGGTTACATTTCTTCGTACAGACACAAATTCAGGTTCATGCTCATTTTTATATTCTATTCCATATCTTATTACTATTTTACATTTTCTGCATAGCTTCTCCCCTCTTTTAATTTTCTCAATTTTATTTTAATTATCTCATCTCAATTCAAATCATTGTATTTATATTTTTTGTCTGTCCTGTTTCAATTATCTATTATCTTTTCTCATTAAACAAAGTTTCTCCTGTAGTTACTGATTGGAGTATGACGCCTTTATATTTTTTCCCTAAAGTTATAACATTCAATATAATACATAACTTCCATTCGGATTCTGCTTGGTACATTCTTAAAATACACACTGTATTCTTAAAAAAAGAAAAAGTTATAAATGTATATAATTAAAACAACATTCCATTCCAATTCAATTCTATCATTAATATTAATATTCATTAAAGTCTTAATATCTTTAACATTACTTTTCAATTAAATATCATACTTCTATGGGAACAACTATAAACTTTCCATTGTTAATTCCCCCCCCCTTCACTTATATTTTATAAAACATTAACTAATTAAAATGTTCCCGTTCCTTCCTAATTCAATTTTCTCATTTATTTTATTTCACTTATTTTATTCACAAACATTTCACTAAATTACACTAACTATTTTATCCCTCATTTTAATCATACATTGTTTCCAATTTTCTAAAGTTATTTCTATTACTAATATAACAATACAATCTTATGTACCTTTACAGAATCCCTTTTTCAGTTAGATTTTCACCCATTATCTCTAAGTAGGTCCTGTTTCTCTATATCTTGCTCCGGTCCTTTGTAACTTCTTTTCCTTTCCTTCTTCCCTCTCTTCCTCTCTGTCCCCTTTTTACCCCCTTGTCTCTCTACCTCTATTTCTCTCTTCTGTATTCCCCTTTTCTGTTGCTTTCCAGTATTATACTTATTTTTCGAATTATTTTTCTTTTCTTTGGTTGTTTTTTTAAGTCTTAAATTCTCCATTCTCTTTCCCCCCTTTCCTTTTTCTTCCCCACATAAAATGGCTTGTTCATTAAAGATGGCTTCTTCTTTGTCCCAGTCTTCTTGTTTTGCAGTCGTTTCTTGTTGTTTCTCATAGTTCCAAATCTCCATTTCTAAGAATTGAAAAACGAAACCAAAAGAACCCTTCCCTTCTTGTGCATCTTCTTGTGCATCTTCTTTGTACTTTTTAAGTTCCATTTTCAATTCATCCAGAAGTGGTGCCATTGTATAAATTTTTAAACAACCACCCGATTGATTTTAGTCATTCAAATATAATAACCAAAAATCCAAAGATCACCAAATAATCCAAATACACGCAAGCTGTTTCTTTTTGCTTTTTTTTTTCACTTTCTCTTCCTGGGGTTACTATTTAGTTACAAAGTTTCAGTTAAAATGTAATTTTTAGAAGTCTTGTTGAAGTTTTACTTTAGATTCTTTTTAATTCCAGGCAGTCTCCACCCTATTCCAGATCCTGCCCTTATTCTTTTTCTCTCCCTTCCTGCTTTTGAAAAAGAAAATTTTTAATGTCCAGAAATCTTTATTATCCCTTTGGCATTTTGTTTTATTTTCAGCTTAATTGCCTATTGATGTCAAAGCGGATTTTTCCAATTTCTTATTTAAGTCTCTTAGTTGTCAGTATAGGGAAGGAGAAGAAGAAGAAAAAAGCCAAACCTTTCCCTTTTCACTTTCCTTCGCTGCTTCAGACTCTTCTTTGGGAGCGATGTTATTTTTTGTAAGTTTAAATTCCAGGGTATCTTAGTTGTTGCTTTTACAATTTAACCCGGTCAGCCAAAACTTTCACTTCTTATCTTCCTCCTGCACATTCTTTTCCGGTCGAGTTCTTCTTTGTGGTGGCCATTTCTGACCACCGCTGCAACCGCCTTCGGGAAAGGGAGTAATGGCCAGCTGAGGAGGAGAGATGCGGCTCTCCTCGACCCTCCTGGCGGTCTCCCCCCCTCTTCACCACCTCTATGCACCTCTAGCCGGCTCAGGGCGCTCCAGCGGCGAGCCCAGACAGAAACCGCGCACGATCGCGGATTTCTGTCTGTCGCCGAAGAGACTTCAAACCAGAAGCCCAGGCAAGACATTCATTTTTATCACAGAAAATCTCCCCAAGAATGATAGTTGTACTTTCTGCCATTTTAACATGGCTTGTTTAACTTATTTAACTTTACTTCATGTCTTATCATGATTATTTAGAAATAACATACAATTCATATTTATCATTATGACATCCAAATATTTTACCTCCTTCTCAATCTTAAAGCCTGTTTTGTTAAACAATTCTGTTTGATCTATTTTCATATCTTTTGCAATATCTTCATCTTTTCTTTATTAAACTTGAAACCTGCTAATACACTAGCATCTTTTAATTTGCTTATTAATATTTCAATTCCATTTAAAGGATTGTCCCAAACCAACACTTGTTTCTTTTTGTATCACACGGGGTTTTTTAGATGTCCATTAACAATTACTTGTGCTTTCTGTGAAATATAGATGTTTTACCTGTTTTATAAAGTTCTGTAAAAATTAAATTCTTTCAGAACTTTGAACAAGGAAGCCCAATTCAACTGTGAAAGGCATTCTGTGCACCTGAGAAGATCAGTGTGGCTTGTTTTTTTATTGTATTGCTCCAAGTATTCCGAAATATCCCACAAATTTCTAATCTTATCCCTTAACTGTATTTTAGATAAAAATCTATATGAATTCTCATCAATAAATTCTTGCAAAATTATTTTCAGTCCATCAGAAAGAATCATTGGGAAGAACTTGTAGTCATTATTCAATAATGATATTGGCCAATATTTTCCTGTTAAAGTCAAATCTTATCCCTCTTTAGATAAATAGTATAATATATGCCTCTGGCCTCTTTCCAACTCTCTGGCAAATTTCCTCCCTGTAGTTTATTGTATTTTGTAAAGGTTGTAAAAGTTCATCCTCAAAACATTTCTTAATCCATCTGTCCAGGAAGCTTTCCTAGTTTAATCTTTTTTTATGGCTTCAGAAACTTCCCTTATAATTATATGTCTCTGGTCCTTTGTAATCCTGAGTAAATTTTATTTCTTTAAATATTCATATATTTTCTACAAAGATGTCACTTTATACAAATTGGAGTAATATTGAATAGTGAAATGCTTTTTGTCCATTGATACAGATCCCCGTTTTGTAATTGATACAGATCTCCGTTTTGTAATTTCAATATTTTATTTTCATTTTTGTAATTGATATGCTACTCTCTTTCCTGATCTATTTGCAAACTCAATTTTTTTCTTTACACAATTCATTTTTTTTCCATTTATTGCTCCTGACAGTTAATTGTTGTTGTAAAATATTGCTCTTAATTTTTTAAGAAATACTTGTGAGAAATACTTAAGCAGATGGAACAATAGGAAAATATGTGGCTGAAAGGATTAAACTTTGCACTGGAGATTTTTTTAATAAAATAGGATACATTGGTATATGTACCAGACAAATTTTTTAGAATACATATAAGCACTTCAAATGTATGTTGGAAATGTGAACAACAAAATGAGACATTTTATCACGTATGGTGGATATGTAAGAAAGCTAGATAACTTTGGATTCAAATGCATATTCAGAGGATTTTAATGACTAATATATAGTTGAAACCAGATATTGATCTTTTGGGGTTGATGGACATACAATTGTGGAGAAAACTATGAAAATCTGTTTTTGTACATGATAACTGCAGTGAGATTATGGTATGCACAAAGATGGAGGATTGGTTGGTGCAGATGATGGAACTTGCCAAAGTGGCTTGATTGATTTCTTTGAACAAAGAAAAGACAGTATGTACATTTATTGCTGAGTAGATACCCCTTATAGACTTTTTGTGTGAAACCAAAAATAATAATAAACTCTTGTTATGGTTTTGATGATTAAGATAATTATAGATAGTTATGAAATAACTATAGAGTAAGAGGTAAATTTATCATGGTGTTTAGAACTGCTGTAAAATCAGATTGGAAGTATCTACTTTGTATGTTTTTCCTTTTTTCTTTTTCTTTTACTTTTTTCTTTCCTTCTTGCACTTGCAGCTTTCTCTTTGACTTCTTTCTTTTTTATGTTCTTTTTTATCACTTTATATTAGTTTGTACTGGTTTATCTTTCATTTTTTAAGAAAAAAAATCTTTAATAAAAAGAATATTTAAAAAATTTGCAAGTATACACTCATCAGTTTACATTAATAGCAACTTTGAGAGGAGAATATTAATTGGATAGTGCTGGAGAGTGACCATAAGGGATTGGGGGAAGGGGTGTTTGCAGTTTCATGCCTCCATGAACAAAAGTGCCCAAATCTCTAGCTTTCAATTAAAACAAAAGATCTAATCCCCAGTCTAGGATTGGTTTCAGACTAGATCAAGTAGCATGACATGGTTGAAGGAAGCCAAGGAAGATTTGTTTATTAGATTTGCTTTTTATCATCTCTTCCGAAATAGCAGACAAGGCAACCAACAATTTCTTTATGAACTTTTTAATTGATCAGCAGTAACTCTCTAACATCTAATTTAAATATCAGTTTGCTTTCCTTATCTGAAACATGACAGCTATCAAACTAATTTTCAGAACTTGAACACTGTCCTAGGATATCTTTCCTGGATGTCTTTAGCCATAGATAGAAAGATGTTTAGATTCCAGGGTTACCAATTGTAAGAGAAAGAAGACCGACCAGCTTTTCTCCCCTCAATCCCTTATGGTCACTCTCCAGCACTATCCAATTAATGTTCTTATCTCAAAGTTGCTATTAATATAAACTAAGCCTTTCATGCTTGGGCCAATATATCTTGATAGACCTGCTGCATAGTCTCTTCAGTCATTAGTACTATTAGAATTGGTAGACCTCATATCTAGCTGCCAGACTCTATTTTATCCAATGTGCAACCACTTCCTCACCTTCAGTATATGGAGTTCCAAAACCTTTTTGTACCGCAAAATCAAATTTTTATATAAACTGATAAAAAGTAACTGGGCAATTTTATAGAATTAAATTCCAAAGGTTTGTCCAAGTATTTTTTCAGATCTCTATTAAAGAAAACATTTCCCACCAATTCCACTGCTATTCTCCACAGCATAGGTTTTCAATTTTTTTCAGACTATGGAACATGTTAACTAAATAATAATGGAAATTTCTAGAACCCTTATCAAGAGACAAACTCTTAACAGTATAAAATTTGTAATAAAATAAAACTTACTTTTAAAACTTATGAACTATTTATTATAATTTATGTATGCGTATTTATATAATACAGGTATTTGAATTTGAATTTATATAATACAGGTATTTGAATTTCACAAAAACCCATTCTTGTTCCAGAAAGTTCCTCTGTATGAAAATGAATTGTTAATTGTAATTGCATAACTATTATTTCCAGTATACTAAAATGAAACCTAATATTTCACAATTATTTGGATGGTTTCTTCTAACAAACAAATCAGCAGGTTCCCAGCTACTGGGCTACAGCTCAGTACCAGGCCTCAGCCCGTTTGGAACCAGTGGTGGGTGAGTGCATGCTTGAAGCTGCATTTGTGAAAGTAACACCTGTGTGTGAAACCATTCCCTCTTTCCCACCCATTGCCTCCATCGCTGGTCTGCCAAGCCAGAAATGTTGGCCTTAGAAAACTTATTTGGATGCCTGGCTGCATTCAAGTGAATTCCTTTTTCGCTTTTAGTCTCTCATGGAGCCCTCATGCAATTCTCATAGAACCCTGAGGTTCTGTGGACACCATGTGAAAAACTCATACCTTAAACAGTATCTTATAATGTTCCCAAGGCTGAAGGAAAATTGTGATAAATCGGGTAGAGCCTCTTCTTTGTATGCAGAAAGTCTAAGGTGTTTTATTCCTTGATCTTTCTAGGTAGAGTGTGAAAGTTTCTCATTTGAAACCTCAGAGAGCTGCTGCCAGTCATTGTAGACATTACTGAGCTAAACAGATTTGACTCTGACTCAGGATCAAGCAGGTTAAAGGAGTGTCATTTGCAGATAATATGAAGTTGTTAGAAAAGGTACTGCCGAAAAAATATCCAAGAGATCAGCGTTTTAGCTATCCATATTGTGGCAATCACATTCTATATTGCAGTTTCCCAACATATACACTCTTCCTGGAAAAAAGTATGCAAATGACCATGATAGGAGATGGAACATGTGAAGAAAAGTATACTTTTAGACATGCTTCTCTGGACTGCGACTTTTCCAAATGCAACCTGTAAGGAAGTAAAGCATTAGTGCTTTTACTCATCAGCAGATTTAAAAATGACATCAATCTGCAAGTCCCATTCTGCTCCTTCTGTCATGTGTCTGGGTATTTCTTAAATCTTCACAATGTTACTAAATAGCATTGCTGTGCCAAATGTTATCCTTCAGCACTCCTTCAGAACCCTGCTGTGTTGCCCTCTGGCAATATGGGAAATGTGATGAATCCATCAAGGACATTCTAGTTTAGCAGTCACATATCCAACTGGATGGATTTGGGAAGCCCTTGGAGAGTGACAGCCCTTTTGCATAGTTACTTCCCAGCACTATATACAGAAGGCCTGCAGAAGGTAGTCCATTAATAGATATTAATGACCTGGACACATAAATCTGTCCAGGGCCCTGTATCAGACTATCCAAATGGGCTGCTGTTGCTACAACTGCTTGATTGTGACAGGGAGAAAACTTCTCTCCATGTTACTTACATCACACATGAGTTTGTATCTCTAATCTTGTTTCCCTCTATCTGTTTTGACTCAAAGATGCCCAATTGCTGTAACCTTTTCTCATAATTCTAATGATTTCAACTGACCCTTTTTATCTCTTTTAAACTCTGCAAAATCCTTTTTAACATTTATTTATTTTATTTATTTATTTGATTTGCCAATTGTTTACATTGTGTGCTCTTGTGTTGTTATGGTTGAATGAACATGACGATACATAAATAAGGCAATGGTGATCTCACCACGGATTTCTGTTAAGGATCTTGTTTAATCAACACTTTTATTTTAGTTCCCTTCCTAAACCCTTTCGTTCATAGCAATCGCACCTTGGGTTAACATTTAAGTTACTGGTCCTATGTGTCTTATAAACTACGTCAGTGAGTTAGACTTTCCAAATTGGAGTCAGGTTTCATTAATGAATAGATCAGGTTTGCATATTTTGTGCTGATATGCTTCTGCCTATATTTGATATTTTGAAGAGCATCAAGTGAAAGTAAAATATTCTTTCTTGAATGCCATGTGTCCAATATATTTTCAGAATGCCTGGCTTATAAAAATAACAGACAAGACAAGCTAATGCAACTCCATTGGCAGAAATTATTGAAAATATATGAGAGGGTGAATGAAGCCTCTCTTTTTTAATAGTTAAAGCAGTATGTCTTTTTTTTCCAGGTTTCTATAGCTATTTCAGGAGCTCCTTCTACTGTCCTTGGGTGGAGTGGGGAGGGATGGACCAGGAGCAGCACTGCAGTGATGTACATGCACAAGCCTAGGCTAGAGCACATGCAGGTTTCCAACCACCCCCACGAACATATAAAAGGACAAGATTGAAAAAGAGCTGCTTTGGATGTGGTCTACTAGCTAGAACAGGATACAGTTCTACGTAAAACTAATGCATCCCTAAGATCAATGTATATTTTGCGCTGACTAATCCTACTAAAGTCTATGATTCATTTTTGCATTGTTACTCCATTAATAAAAATGCTTTTTTATTCATTTGAACTATATTTCTTGAGAAACATTTAAACACATCTGAGACTAGATGCAGTTATTAGTGGTTGTTTTTAATATACTAGAAATCATGTAATATCTGTCCTAAATTAAAGATTAAAAATCCTGAATTCTTTTACACAGGATTCTGTTTTGTAAAAAAAAATGCTGTAGTGTTTAGTCTATGGGAGAGTCAGTACTCGAGTTAATTTATAACTAAAGCAAATGTATCTATAAAAAGAAGAACAGTTGCATAAGTAAGTCAAGAAAAAAAGGGTAGATAAGGGCTATCTGAATCTGTTTGATCCCAGTGATTTTATGACCAAGGAATTCAATTATAGGTGTGTTGAGCGCAGCAAATCACAGATCTTTAAATTAATGGGTCACAAATACCTTTATCAAAATTCTATATGTATTCATATGCTGCAAAGTTCAATCTATCCTCCCGTAAATAAATTCCTAGCAGCTGCATTGGACACCTCTTGCTGAAACTAAATGGTTCGGCTGAAATATTTTTCAAACCTACCTACTGATATAAAGCCTAGCTTTAACTACAATAAACTAAATCAATTGATTTTTCCTTTAGATAAATATTTGATTGTGCATTGGCAGCATTTTGCTTCTGTAGGCGTCACAATAATTAGTGCTTAGGAGGCAAATGACACAATGTTGCAGGTAAATTGCATCCAATTCTATGCATGTATTGCCTAGGTTCTTTGTTCAGCTCAGATGGGTTTATTTAATATGAATTTTGCCTTATTTATTTAAAACACATTAAAGTTTACTATGGGTTAGCTTCTGTTACCAAACTTTAGGTTATTTCCTTAGAAAAGCAGTCATTTTTATGTCATGTTTGAGAGAGTTTCAAAGAGATCCTTATGGTTTCATGATTTAGTAATAAGATAGGTAATAATTAATAAGATAGTAATAAAATAAAATATATTTATAATATTACCCTTAGTGCTGTGGGGAATAATTAGGACTAATTCTGCAAATGGGGTTTCAGATTTAGGCTGTTTACAAAGAAAATTATACTCCCATCCTTTTGAAAGGAGGTACACCTAAAATTATTCCATTTACTTTGATGGAACCTAAGTAGAATTTACTTTATTGAAATTGAAGTTCTTGAGGTTACTAATAAAAATCATATGATTGTAATAAAAATTAAAATGTATGTCACCATCCTAACCAAAACAGTTCAAAAATGTCTTCGTACATTTTTCTTTATTTTTCGTTAGCACATCATATGACTTTCCTCTCGATCCCTAGGGATCCATTCTTTAGATATCTATCAAGACCTCAGTGTTGATGTACTGCAGAAATATATGGAATTGCTTTTTCCAGAATTTGTCACTGCTGTTTTCCTTATCTGTGAAGGAAGCTCAGTTACTCCCAATGGAGAAATTTTATGCTTGCTTGGTCTTAAAATAAAGTTCTTAAAAAAATCTGAGGGAAAGGTCATATCCTAATAACTATGACAATCTAAATTCCCAGGGAGTTTGAGAATGATGCTGTAGACCACAGAACTGACAGCTTTCCAGTAATAGGTTGCTGGAATGCTGCCAGGGAAAGTTATCTGCACTGAAGCAGAATTACAGTAGTGGAATAGAATACAAGCAAATGATACAAATGAGCAAATGGGTCTTCCCTCCTCCCCCGATTAACTTTTGCAATTTCTCATTGGTCTTTAAATTAGTCTTGTGATAGTGCTGTTGGCCAAAGCTCCTGGTCACTTGCATCAAGAGTTGATGTAAAGTCAAGAAGAAACATGTGTTATCTGTGGGAACAGGAACCAAAGGTGTTCACAGCAAGAGGACTCTAGCATTGATAGGAATGGAGTGGACATATTCTTGTTTTTCCTTTGTGGAAAAAATGAGGAAGTTATTAATTTATTAATTAATTAATCCTGGAGCTGTCAGTGTATCATATATTCAGAGGTTAGAGATATGGAAAAATAATTTATACAAGCTATTCTCAGATTGAACATTCCTGCTAAAATCAATGAAACTTTTTTCCTGTTATCTGCGGGGACATTTTCATTGTGTCTGGAAAAAGAAATTTTAAACATGGGTATCCTGCACATAAAAAACTACCTTCCCTTCGACTTCATATTTTAATAATTTAAAAAGCTGTTTTTACTCATTAAATTAGAACCTAGTTTGTCCATCTGATATGAAACTGATAAAGAAGCTGTCTCAGCTTAATCTACATCATAGCACTATGTTGAGCTTAAATAATATGGTAGGCTCCTAGGAAGAGTAGAGAGGTATTACGAAAAGTATTCTACTTAAAGTTCTTTAGTTTTTATTTGCTGACCATAAACTAAAATGGCATCTGTCTTTACATTGGATTTTTAATCTATATTTGTAACTTAGTCTTGGAAGTTATAAAAATAGTTAAGTTTAATAATTTAATGTAATGTATATGCATTTATTTATCATTAAATTTATATACTGATCATTAGCGAGTGACTCTGGGAGGCTTACAAGATCATGCGTGTGACGCATATAAAGACTATATTCTTATAACAGCCCTGTAAAATTGATCAGTGGTGTATTCCCATATTGCAGATAGAAAGAGTGGATTGCCTAATTTATTTCCTGTCCATGGTCCCTTAGGTACTATTCTATATTATGCTACACTAGTTCTCTGTGCTACTTATTAAACCATAATCAGCCATGCTTGAAGAAACTTGTTAAACCATAAGCTCAGGCCTGCTAAAATTAATTGTAGTGAGCTCATTGTCAAGGTTTCTGTTCATGCTCTGTGGTGTTCCTCTGTGCCCACCACATACATAGTTTCACAATTTTTTTCCAGTATGTATCATACTGCCTTCATGTGCTCATGAAATAAGCAAACTCATCTCTTCCCACTCGCTTTTTTCTTCTCTCACGTGGAAATGATTTTTTTTCCACTTGCATATCTTTGTAGGTGGTTTGATCATGATTAAGAAACATGACTATTTGTAGCTAGTAAAGTAATACACTAATTTTTTCATTGATTTATTGAACACACAGCTGAATGAAAGCTATATTTCAATATTATAAACATTCACAAACGATCAAATTTATATATGCCTTTTGATTATGGAAATTATTATTTAAAGTGGGTATTTTGCTAAGTATTGGTTACTTGCAGATTTCAGAAATCTGAAGGTAAAAAATTAAATTTAAATGTCATTAGAAAATTATTATGAACTGATACATAAACACTAAATTCTGAAGGAAACATCAAATCTACACCATGGGTAGGATTAATTTTTTTCTGAACAACATACACTCAAGAATAAACTAAAACTAGACATACATTTTTACATAATACATCATTTTATGCACTTTATATACTCTTTGGGAACAGTGCCATAATTTCCAATTTCAACAAAGATTGGGATATGTTATCGCCATCTATCATGCATTTTATTAGTTGATCAATTGATATGATTGCTTTTCTTTCTGGCATATTCTCAATAATCAAAATTAAAAGTACCCTATTTTTATCACTTGAAGTTGCAAGTCATGCCAGAGGTTGATCACTGCTGTACCTTCCTTACAGATTATAAAATCATGAACCAGTCATCTAAATGTGCCATAAAGCAAGGAAACTTTTTAAAATATTTAAATTATGTTTTCAATAATTAGACTGAAGCAACTGTTTTCCTTATCTGTGATTCTATACTGTTATTTATTCCTTAAACATCTAATCCCTCATGTCTCTAAGTCTGGCTCTCATTTCCTCCACTTTTTATTTAATATAATGTCATTATAATAAAACTGAAATAAACTATGCTAAATTCATTATGTTTATGCATAATTAGTAATTTACTCAGAATGTTTCAGTTCATTCAGTTTCTTTCCTGAGAATGTATAATACTCATAAGACGTCATTTCAGGAATTTCAGGTCAGTATATGTGGGCATAAATTCTGTTGCCTACTTTACAGGAACCAAGTTAGGTTTTAAAAGTTCTATCTGTATGTTTGTCTGGCTAAACTTCCTATTTCTATCCCAAGTTGACATTCCAGAAATGGATGACCATGGTTGGAAGCAGTTTGCTTCTTGGAAAATAATGTAAGAATGCTTGCATTTGACTTACTTTACAGGAAGGGCAGGATTTGGAATGATGTTGCCTCTAAGGACCCATGTTGAATATATTAAAAAAAATGCAGTTGGAACTTTGAATATAAAAGGAATGCGGGAAGACTATTAGCCCTGATTTCTTTTACTGTCTAAATGTAAATGCTCTGTCTAAATGCTCATCACTCTGTTCATTTAAAAGTGAGTTTGCTTTCTGTGTTTTCAGTTCTTCAGTAAGCTTTGTTCCCTCTGAAGTGCCACTGAATGATCTAAGAGATGTAATTTAAAAATCTAATACTTTCAAATAATAAAATGCAGAGTCACTTTCCAATTACATAATACAACCCACTACAACCACATGATCTTTTCTGGTAGTAGAAACTGGCATGTTGCAGAAGTAACAAAAAGTCACTGTGAGAATGTCTCAATTCCTTAAATATGCCTTCCTTAAAAGATGTATCTACCTTATATTTTTCATTGTCCCTACATTATAGATATCTAGCTCAAAAATTCCATATGTATATGTTGAAATGTGATTTACATGGAAAATAATGTTGAAATATTTCAAAATGTTAACAAATACTATGAAAGGTTTAACTGTAACAGTTGAGCTTTTCAATTGAAGTTTAGAATAGTAATACAAATTAAATATATGAAATGGGGGGGAAAGGCATAATCTTTAATACAGAAGCAGTTAACTTGAGTTCTTTGTGGCAGTGATGTGTGACAGAATGATCTGTAGTGCATGATGATAAGTGCTTCAGTTTTCTGCTGGAACTACATTCACTGTGTAGCTTATCAGTTCACAAACTGTGTGGTGACAGACATTTCTGAGATCTGCATACAGTCATAGAATTGGAAGATGTCATCAGATCCAGTTCTCGCTCAATAGTTAATTGTAATATAAGATGCATCTACTCCTACGTGGAGTATCATATACTTAAAACCATTATCGTATTTCTCATTAATATTTTCTTCTTCAAAGTAGTTACAAATAACCTGTTACATGACAATTCTATTGTCAGACTCTATATTATTGATCAGCCGGCTCTAAATTTAGGTACATGAAATGTAACTATGAACAGACCATGAAATAGCTTAGAGGGTACACATTCAACTATTTTTCAGATATCTGAACCATAGAGTATGCAAAATGCTATTGCTTATACTAAAATCTTATTCTAGTTAAATTACTGGTCCTAGTCTTATAAACCCATATTTTGAATGTCAATATGCTAAATAAAACAGCAACAGAATCACAGACTTCCTCCTTTTGACTTTTTAAAGAAGACACATTGACTTCTGCCTTGTTTGAGAAATCTGATTTAAAAGATGACTCAGGACATTGATATTATTAGAAATTTTGACTTTTGCTTAGGCTTTTACATCCTGCTTGTTATATATACTAAAATCTTCAAACTACTTTATTATCGTTATGAAAAAGAGTAATCAATATTCATTCTATCTATATGAAATGTTTAATGTTGAGTGTCTGGCATACAAATTTAAATAATTTCTGATAGAATGAGATTCATATGTCTTTTTTACATGAAAAACATACAATCTGTTGTAGACAGTCAACTCCCCCGCATATTCTCCTCACTCCCCAGTTGCAAATTACAACACTTCCTCTTTTAGATGAGGGAGAGTATAAAATGTAATGAATAATATCAGAATGACAGATCAGAACAAATAATTTGCAAGCAAAATGAGCTTTAGATAAAGCTAAAGATAAATCCTCAATAAGTATCTTTTGTCAAGCTATTGGTTTGCTCTTGTTTTAATCATATACACTGTTTCCAGTTGAGTATTCTTAAAGAAACAGACATTTGCTAAATAAGCTGAATCACTAGGAGAATAATGGGCTCAGCAGGCCATATTTTCTGGTGGCAAGCTGCTTCCTCCCCCCATCTTGGAAAATAAAGGATAGCTATCATTTTTTTCAGAAATTTGGTATTTAAATTTGCCTGCTAATTGTAACATGCCTTGCTTCTGATGAAATGAACACTAGTCAAAACAAACCTTCCATAATAACTGTTAACTGTACCAACATACCAAATGCATCTTTAAAAAAAGTCAGTGACATAAGAGAAAGATGGTTGCAGGTCAGAAGAAAAAATCTCAACAGAAGTAGTTGAATTACACTCCCACACGCATTATGCCTTTTGAAGTAATAAATGCAGTGTTGTAGGCAGATACATGTTAATACAAGTTAGCATTCTTTAGGTATAATTTCTTCCATTCAAAAGTGTGGTTGGCTGAAGAAATCTAGGCTTATCAACAAAAAGTTGATAGATTATATTTCCTTGAATAGCGCAAGTAGATATGTATATATTGTTACTGTATAGACAAATTGTTCACATTCCCTACATGTATCTGCACATGTCTGGGATCAATGACACATCAATCAAGGGTAGTGTTTCCCATCTAGGCATAAGAGAAAGTCCCATGGGAAATGTTGCACATAAAATGGTACAAATATGTATATGGAGGTGAGAAAGCAAGATGTGTGGTTATTTCCTTATGCCTTGTTTCATCTCTAGCAAGGTATGAGGAACCTGTTTGATATAGGTATAAAACTAGCTTTATGGACAGATATTGGATCTACTACTGTCAACCTGGAGATTATTCATCATCATGGTCAACTTTTAAGAATGAAAAACTTGATGATTTCCAAAAATACTGGAGTTCTCAGCAATCCCAGGGAGCCATGATGAAAAATGTTAGGAGATGAAACGTTCTAGTTTAGCAACATTGGAGCATCCATAGATGCTTAGGCAATATTGAGCTTCAGGGCTTAGCAACTGTGATCTACTCTAAGACAGCCAGGATACACCAATATATCATCCATACATGATATATTACATATCTTTTTTTCTAGATCATCTGCCCAAGAAGATAGTGATTTACTCCCTCTTGATCTTTCCCCCCACTTTGTGCCTCTTAAAACAGTGGAAAAGGAATTGCTATGAGGATGAAAGCGCTGTAACTTTTTGTGAGTGAAAGGAGGAGTTGTTTCGTTG
Source organism: Notechis scutatus (assembly GCF_049901735.1). Classification (NCBI taxonomy): domain Eukaryota; kingdom Metazoa; phylum Chordata; class Lepidosauria; order Squamata; family Elapidae; genus Notechis; species Notechis scutatus. The sequence continues at coordinate 59,006,306 of NC_142010.1, read as the reverse complement.
TAATTATTCAGGCTTAACTGTTCTTCTGCTTTGTGTCAGAGAGTGTTACATACAAGCTTTTGAATGAGTTGCTTCATATTGATATTGTTGGCTCTGGATATTATTTAAGGTATGGTTTATCTCATGTAAACTTCTAAAATGTTTTAAATAAGGGTTCTAGATGAATTTCTGATATTGTGCCAGAGTGTATTATAATTTTGGTAATTGTATTTATATCTGTTCTGCAAACTGTTTTAGTGCGATATGTTTTGTAGTATATACACATAGATAGACTATAATAACAAGTGGTATTACAAGCTTGTTAACCATAAATGTACAACTAGTCCTTGTTTAACAACCACTTATTCAGTGAACATTTGAAGTTACAACTGTGCTGAAAGAAGAGACTTTTGATTAGCCCTGTCAAGCATCTTCATGGTTATATAATCACAATTTGGATGCTTGGCAACTGGCACCCAATTATGATAGTCACAAATCCCACAGTCATGGCATCACCATTTGCAATCTTTACTGCTGTCTTCCTACAGGCTAAGTCAATGGGGGACCAACAGGAAGTAAGTGATTTCATGTCACACCTTATGACCATGCAGGGCTCAGTTAAGAATGGCAACTGCATCTACTGCAACTGTGGTCATAAGTCGACAGGATTACATGATATAGCATTTTATGACTGTGTTCCTTAGTGCCAATGTTGCTGGCTCTAGTTACCATCATGAAGCAAGGACTATCTCTAATGTCCACCACTAAAAAAGATATGGATATAATTGCAATATTGAAAATCTAGCTCATCAATAAAAATTAAGAATACAATTCCCAAGCATGACTGTAGTCATCTTCCATTGATTTGAATGTAATAAGTCAAGATAATCTTCACTTAAGACTGTTTGTTTAATGATGATTCAAAGCTACGATGGTCTTGGAAAAAGTGATTTATGACCTGTTTTTCAAGTTAAACAATTGTTCCAGCCCCATGGTCATGTGATTGCAATTCAGGCACTTGGCAACCAGCTCATATTTACAACCAATTACAGCATCCTATAGACACCTAATCACAATTTGTGACCTTCCCACATAATTTCTAGCAATCAATGTAAATTGGAAAAGCCAGATTGGCTTATTGACCACATGATTTATAATGACTATGTGATTCATTTAATAACAACAGTAAAAATGTCAAATCAGCTCTGATCACATAATGACTTAACAATTGCATCTCTTAGTGACTGAAATTCTGGTCCTAACTCTGGTAATAATGCACTTTTTGGCATTTTCCTACTTGTTTTGCAATAATTTAAGTCATTTTAATCTATAGAAATAATAAATAAATATTCATGCTTTATTTCATTTAGTTTATACTAATTCAGCTGTCTCATCCTGGCACTCCTTAGATTTTTCAGTTGGGGATTATGGGATTCAGTTGGGGTCCAATGCAAATATTGGATTGCCAGTTGACGAACTTTATTTATGATAATAATTTAAAAGTTTCTATTTTATGTAATGCTGAAATAATGTAAAACCTTTACAGTGCCTAAAGTTTGTTCCATTTGCATAGTTCCTACTTGTTATACAGAAACATAAATGATAGGAAAAACACTTTAGTTGATCAATTATGCTTTAGTATTGTTCTCTAAAAAATGTTCTGATTTGGGACTTTTTAAATACAAGTAGATCAATAAATGTGCTCTAATTTTTATCATAAGTGAAAATAAAAGTTTTAAAACTAAGCTCGAGTAAACCAAGGGTAATGGTTTAGGGAATTATGGAGATCATTCATGGAAACCAAAGGGAATTAAAAGGGGACAGGTTTTCTGATTTTATAGGCAAGCAAGAAGGAGCGTTTACTTGTGCATCTCTTGTGTATATATGCAATGATTAAATAATGAGATTTCACATGTGGGATTTAGAGTTGTACTAATTTTCTTGAGCCTATTAGTTTTAGCCTCATTCAAATGCCTTTTGAAAAATAGGTGTTTTGGCATTTATTATCTCCCCCTCCAATGTCTGCCATTTTGTGAATACGCCATATCCATTCTTTACCCATTCTTTGTGAAAGTGCTAAAAAGCACGTGATATGGCACTACATAAACATGTTGTGGATCCTAATACTAACCAATAAATGTTTCAAGCTATGTCTAAATAAATATGTGCATCATTTTGTTTTGTTAAATTTGTTCCAGAGAGAAAAAGACACCCAACATTGCTTCCATCTTGCATCAGATGAGATTGAGACAGAATCTGTCTCAGGATAAAAGTTCCAGGTGCTACTCTCTATGAATCATTTCATTAACTATTAGTAGATGTCTGCTGCATCACAGTTACGTAATCAGGGAGAAAAAAGGTTTTTTAGTAGAGACCTTTGCTCCTGTTGGCAAATGCTTAGAACTCATTGTGCCAAGCAATTAAATATGACACTAGATGTCTGTTGCATTCTGTTACCCATCTCTAAAAATTGCACTGCATTGCAAACCAAGTTATTTCTATAATTATAGTAAAACTTCACAGGGAAACTTTGTTGATGACTAGATTAAGGTAGCCAATACACAGGCTGCATTCAGCCCAGTCATAATTTTGTAGGTCCACAACAATTTCGTGTCTTAATGATCACACCTCTGAAATTCAGCAACATGGCCATTTTGATGGTGCATATATTTTTCAGCCTCCAAATGCCTGTTTATATTACTTCAAATGAAAATGCCGTTTAGAGCTCCAGTCTCCCCAAACTGAATTTTAAGCTTGATTCCAAGCTATTTAATACTTTTGATTTCTATTTGTTTCTAGTATAAGTCATGAGGATGTCATGGCATTATTTGGCTATCAATCTATCATTTTTATTTCTAAAGATATCCACTTGCCAACAAATCTAGGCAATTATTATGCAAGTGACATAAGTTTTGTGTTAGTTGGGTCATTATAGAATTGCTAAATCTACTAATAAAAAATGCATTATTAGCATTAGTGATACAATGTCATTTGCCCTCTGCAAACACCCATAACTGTGGTCCCCACCATTTCCCCATAGTCATGCAACATTTGAACAAATGGGCAATCAAAGTTTACCTCTCCAAGAAACGACTCCACACTTTTTCTATAAAAATATAGAAAAAATATAGACAGAATATTAAAATTTTCAGAACAATCTTTAATGCAGAAGGTTGTATGTGATGTTTCATGAGATGAGGGAATAGAGAAACTGGGGCATTCTTCTTATACTAATTTCTTTTAAACTCTGTTTTTCCCAACAGAGAAAAGTATTTTATTAAATTTATATCCCACCTTTATGTACACTGACAGGATTTGCATAATGCTCCCTCTTCCTATCTTCTGCACCATAGCTCTGTAAGGTGGGTTGGGCTGAACAAGAATGACTGGCCCCAAATCATCCTGCCAGCTTCCATGACTGAGAGAGCTAGACTCACAATCTCTGGTTTCTGAGTCAGCCCCTAGACTAAACTGTAGAGCCAAATTTTGACCCATTTGTGGAAATAAAAAATTGGGGTTTTTTCCTCACTTCTGGTTTTTATCGCCTCTTTGTTCCACAAAACGGGTAAGGGGACTCTCTTCCTAGACCCCCCAGTTGAAATTCTTTGACTGATGATATCTGTAGCTTACCTTCCCTGCCTGATCAGGTGATGGGCTAATGAGATGGGGTGAAGCCATTTCTGTAGGTAATCTGATCCTATGCCACGTAGGACTTTATAAGCCCAACACCTTGAATTGGATCCAGAAGCAAACTGGTACCTTGTGCAATTTGCAGAGAAAAAGTGTTATATGTGCCCTTCTCCAGGAACCCAATATAGCTTGTGCTGCCATACTCTGCACCAGCTGAAGCTTCCAGATTTTTTCAGAATTATTAAATAGCTCCATGTAGAGCCTGTTGCAATAGTCCAATTGGGAGATGACTAGGGTATGAACAACTTAGTGTAGAGAGTCCCTGTCTAGAAAAGGACATAATTGGCACCGACTGCGGAGTTGAGCAAAAACCTTCCTGTCCACGACTTCCACCTGCTCTTTGAACAGGAGCTGAGGATCCAAGAGGAGACCGGTGTAGTGTCTGGTGTAATGAACCCCATCCAAAACCAAAGATGATAAGCTCTTGAATACAGATGGGCTCACTCACAGCCACATTACATACTGTCTGTGTATGTAACAAACATATTTGAACATGAGCTCCTATTTTCTAATCATCAGAGATCTCTTATGTAGTGGAAAATATTCTTTCATAAACTCTGGAAAAGCCAGTTGGTCATAAATGGCAACACTTCCAAATACCTTGAAATGTTCCTAAAGATATAAGAATCATAATATGTTTTTGTTACTAGTAAAGCATAGGCATGAGGATTACCCAATCTATTGCATCATTATATTATGAATGCTGTAGTTATGTATTATACTTAATTCAGTGGGGGGAAAGGGTATTTCCATTTTGTGAGATAATAGATATTAATAGGAAGAAATTGTAAACATGAGAAAATGTTATGTTTACATTCCATAAATGAATTTTGTTTTATTATTCATACAACATAAAACATGGTGATCACCTAGCAACTAACCCCTGCCCAATGTCAGAATTGCAGATCCCTGGTAGATGGCCCTCCGGCCTCTTTCAAACACCTCCAGCAAAAGTGTGTTCACTTCTAAGAGCTTATAAGCATGGAACTCTTAGTTACCATTAGACATATTTCACTTGGTCTCTATTTCCTAAAACTTTATGCCCAGGGTTGGAAATACTAATCTGATCAATGCAGTGACTTTAATAAGTACTGGCAACTAAGAGTTCTATCCTTAAAAGCCAAACACACAAGTGAATACCCATTTAAATTCTGTGCATTAAGAGGAAAGAAAATTCAAGAGCTAAGAAAAATCTCTTTATAGAATCTTCTTTAAGAAAATATCTGTGCAAATAATCTAGCAAATAAGAGGATAGGATTATCTTAATTGGGCTAATATTTGGGGAAGATCAGTCCCCTCTTCCACTAGAATCTATTTTCAGATTCCAAACCAATATCACTGAAAAGTAGAATAGTCCTATAAAAGCATAATGTTCACTATATCTGATGATGCATCAGAGTACCAAGAAACCCAACACATTCTAAAATGAAGTCCTATGGGCTACTGCTCTATCCTTGTACAAAAAATAAAGACTGTCACATGATTCACTTAAAGGAGTTAATAGTTGCTTTCTCTTTCCACCATCACTTCTCCATGTGGAAATCCATTCAATTTGACCATGAATGAGTAGATTTCCTAATAAGATTTGAGGCAGTAAAATAATTTACACTGTGATTTAAATCCTTTATGTGTTTTCCTGTAAGGACTGACTAGAAGTTAATAAGGGTTTTTTTTCTTTTACAAGTAAACTGAAGTTTATATCTGTGCTATATTAATTACAGAAGATGTGTGTGGCTATTTCAGCCAATTGCTACAATTAACTTTAAAGAAATACCGGGACTTAGTAACATGTAGACTCTAGAGGGGGAAAAAGTAAATTATATCAATATCTGTATATGCCTCTGTGTGTGTGTATGTATGTGTGTTTTACTTAACATATAGATAGGATAGAATAGAATTCTTTATTGGCCAAGTGTGATTGGACACACAAGGAATTTGTCTTGGTGCAAATGCTTTCAGTGTACATAAAAGAAAAGATACATTTGTCAAGAGTCAAGAATCATAAGGTACAACAATTAATAATAGTCATAGAGCACAATAAGCAAGTAAATCATACTAGGAAACATTAAAAATTGTTAGGATACAAGCAACAAAATTACGGTCATACAGTCATAAGTGGCAGAAGATGGATGAAAGGAAGGATGGGAGGATTAATAGTAATGCAGACTTAGTAAATAGTTTGACAGTGTTGAGGGAATTATTTGTTTAGCAGAGTGATGGCGTTCGGCAAAAAACTGTTCTTGTGTCTACACAACTATCCTTGTGTCTACACAACTGTCCTTGTTCTGTAGTGCTCTACAGCGTCGTTTTGAGGATAGGAGTTGAAACAGTTTATGTCCAGGATATGAGGTGTCTGTAAATATTTTCACATTCTGATTAAATAAGTTCAAAATAACACGCATATTCTCTCTTATCCTCCTTGCTGTCTTGTGCAAGATCACAAGAGTGAATTGCTCCTCTCAGTGAATTGCTCATTCATCTCAGATTTACCATGTTGGAAGACAAAATATTTGGAAGGCAGCCCCTTAAAGAAGAATACAAAGCTGGTGAACCCCAAAGGATGCTTACCCTTTTCTAGCCATTCTGAACCATGATGTGTTTTTAAAAAATGCATTAATATGATTAGGAAAATGGAGCAGAATAGGTTATAAAAGAACAGAATATATTCTGTGACTATGGATCTAGCAGCTGATGTTTTCAGTTTAAAGGAGATTTTTAATACTGAGTGTAGTACCATCGGTACTGAAATAGAATATTTTAAACAGAAGAGAGGTTCAAATCTTTAAAGAGGTTTGTGATGGTGCAGTGCTATATGAATGTATTTGAAATCACTTTACCAAAAGCTCTTACACTGATTATTTGTTGTTTATTTAAACAATTTAGAACAATTTCTGAAAATTCTGGGCAACCTGTAATTAAAAAAAGTAGGAAGAATACAAAAAATAGTAATTGTGAAAAGGTAGAGAAATAGAAATGGTTCTAATAGAAAGAAAGCTTGAAAGGGTAGTGCACTGAAGCTGCTTCATACCTATTCAAAAACTGCTGCTGTGTTGTCCCATATTCTATTTTCGGGTAGATGAGGTAGGAATGAATCTAAGTACTGACAATGTCTCTGTAAGCAGCCTAGGATCCACTGAAACATACTCTCAAATTAATGCTGAAATTTCTATTAAACGAATAAGAACAAATTTGGAAAAGCCATTGGATCAAACTGCAGACATTTCCCATCCCTATTTCTGAAAAGCCTTTGACAGCAAGACTGTTTTTTTTTTAAAAAATCAGTTTACAATTCTACCTACTAAACCTCAAATACTAGAGTTTTATACCTTGAGAATTCACTGTGTTTAGGTGAGTGAAATCTGACTGCCATCCAGTGCATATCCAAGCATGCTTAAATCCCATTGATTTTAAACTATTCGAATATTGCAGTCCTGTACAGAAATACTCAGAGAATTTTGAGGTCCACATATCAGAAAGGAATTAAAGTTGGCAAAGAGTAATTTATGCCAGTGAACCTCACTGAGTAAAGTTTACAAATTAGCCTAATGCATCTTTAAAATGTTTATATATACACAATGGTAAAATAACTCTATAGACAATACTATCAGTTTCCTGGGGAAAGGTGGAAATGTGTGTGTGGTGGGGTGGGGCTTTTTAACAAGAATATAAAAATGAGCTTAAATGAAAAAAAAATCAGTATATTTTCAGATCTGTATTTCAGCGTGTTCCTCTAGCCAAAATAAAGAGCTTTCATTTAGTTCTATCTTTTTCCATTTCTTACAACGTTTTTGATTCAGAAGATTGCATCTAATAATTTAACTTGAAATCAAATATATATTTTTCTTACATCTGTTTCCTATTAAAGTATTTACATATGTAACAACCTTGGCTGGGAGCAGATTTCCATGTTTACTGTAAAGAATGGGGGAAAATGATATATTTCAAAAGTAAAGAAATGTGTTGGCTTTGGAGGAAGTACATGTTAGAACTTGAATGGCCTGAATGGCAAATTTTGTCTGTCATTGTGTTATGTAAATTTTTGGCCAAGTTTTCCACATTTCTTAAGGGACTGTGAGCTTGTTTTAAAACCGGAAAACAATATGCTGTCATCTGAATGGCATGCACTTAATTTGGGGTATTTCAGAGTTGTTCCAGACCCACTTTTTTTCTTAGCGCAAAGCAAATGTTCTGTCCTTGAGATAGAGTCCTTTTTCCTGCCACTGAGCGGATGTCTTCTCAGTACTAACTACTGGTGATCAATCAAACTAAAGACCTCCCAAGCTCTATACAAGGCCTTCCATAGCTCTCGTAGATTCAGAGTTTTTATACAAATTGGAAACAATTGTTTACAGTCCGAGTGATCTTATTACAGTTATGAGCTAATGGTAATGTAAAATTGCTGGAAAGTTGGTCAAAAAATAACAGATATTATTTGGTCAATATTTGGTCAAAATATTTGGTCAATATTTGGTCAAAAAATGATACAAAGTCCAGATTATATTTTGATAATGGGAAGTCTGTGAATCTAGGTTTACACAATGTAATAGAATTCTATGGCATTTATTAATACAAGCCATGTTAATTGGTGATTTTACTTGGTGGGAGTTTACAAAGCTATAATCAAATGAGTGGTGTTTCCTAAATAGTACTATATTTAGGAGGAAAAGTACTCCAAAAAACTATTATAAAATGCTACCATTTTATTTTTATCTGCCCTTTGAACTGCAATAAAATATGACTAAAAACATACACATCTCCCTTTCCTATGTAATTGAATGTGTCAGGTAAGCTCTGAGTAATGTTGTGCTCCCTCTGCTGATTTTACAGTACCACAACAGAATAGCTGTGAAAGGGAATTGTCTTTCTGAAATAAATGCCCAGAAGAAGATGCCATGTGTTAGGGGAAAGTATACAACCTGAATCACTAGGGCTACACGCAGCCCTTGGGTTTGGTTCTCAAAGTCCTCCAAAGTTTGTTACCAAATTATAATTTCTAATAAGGCAGAAAATGATGATATACTTGACTGAAAAGTGTAGGCATCCATACAGGAGACAAGAGGCAAAATATTTGTCATGATACAGTTGTAACATTTGCCTGAGTTGAGGGGAAGTGGAAACATAATAGTTATAATAGTTTTTGGAGTACTTTTCCTCCTAAATATAATACTATTTAGGAAACACCACTCATTTGATTATAATAATATTATATAAGAGGAAAAGGTGCTTTGGGGAGACTAAAAAGTAGCAACTGTAAGAATACAGTTTTTCTCTTCAAATTGAAAGCACTGTACAGCACAGTTAACTAATCTAACTTAAATTGCCTTTTTAAAAAGTGATTAAAACTAGGCTTTGGCTTGGCACCATTAACTATTGTGCGATGCGAGGTCCATGCACATCATTCAAATCCACACATGGCCCTTTGATAGGCCAAAGAATTGATCAATCAACTCTCTATCCCCTCGGTTAAAATCTTCCTTATTCTACCATTTGTTCCTCCAATGACATAGATAAATCAGCCTTCTCCACCTTCGAGAATTCCAGAATTTCCTTAATTCCCAATGCATCTGGTTGGGGAAGACTGGTAGGAAGTGATAGCTACATATGTGGTGTTCTTGTGTATAGTTTAAGGCAGAATAAAATCCATAGAATTATATTCCCAAAAATTCTAATGTTTATTTTTGCTTAATTCTCTCAGAATTTCTTTTTGTGTATTTTTCCTTTCTTGGTTTTGTACAACCAGTGTGAAATTAAGGATGTGGCTGCCCATGTTCACAGGTCTAGTGACAATGTTCTGTTTGGTGAAAATAAATTATGTCTAGAATGCAGTTCAACAGGCCAATCAGGTTAGCAGAAGGATGCTTCTTCATTGTATAGGGTAAACACTGAACAAAATGTTGTTAGCTTATTTATTATTTATTGCCATAGATAATGCCCGCCAGATAATAATTCCCTTAATTCCTAACTGGTTTTTTAAATTTAAACACACAATTAAACCATGGTAGAACTACACATCTGCAGAACACAGGTTTCAAGAAGGTTGCCATAGACAAAATATGGGAGTCCAGGGGATTATGGGGAACTTTTTTCCTATGACCTAAGCCAGTGATGGCCAACCTTTTTGTCGTAGCGTGCTGAAAGTGTGTGTGTGCCTGCACCAATAATGCAATGCATCTGCGACCCCCCCCCATGCCCCTACGCATATGCGGCAGATACCTGACAATCAGCTGGCTGGCAGGAGGCATGCGTGCATGCGCAGTCAACCTGATCTGAGGAGATGGCTTGCGTGCCAGCAAAAATGGCTCTGCGTGCCACTTTCGTTACACATGGCTTAGGTTCGCCATCACGGATCTAAGCTCAGGGCACTTCAGCCAAAGCATTTTAAATTACTGTTATTTGGGGAGGTTAATAACATTCCAGAGCTCTGTGATCCTGTGAACTAATTTATTTCCCAGTTGGCTGTGGAGCAGTTGAAACAAGCCCAACTAAAAGGAGCACTGGTGAAATTGACTAATGTTAGCTAGGAACTGCCATACAAAGCACCAATCTTAAATTGTTAGTTGAGTTCCTCTTTAACATGGAATGAAAATGATGTTGTTGTGGCAGTCTTGTGGGTCTGCATCATCTTTGGCAATAGAGACAGTAATTTTTATTCTTTGCCCTCAGCATTTTGTAAAGCAACTAATAACCTGATTTTTTTCTGAGGGCTGCAGAAGTGAAAACAAGACAATGTGGAAGTGTGTGTGGCCAATAGGATAGGCTTGCCTTACCCAGCCCCATGGTCACTTTCAAGAGTGCACTGGAGACCCGTCTGCAGTTTTTTTGTTTTTGTTTTTATCATATCCTGTGTTCCCCTTATGTGACTAGCAATGCACAGTTCTGTCCTGTTCATTGCCCTTTCTCTATTCCTTGAAAGTAAAAAAGAATAAATGAAACTCGTTTCCTCCCATGGGTACCATACCAATTCATTTGCACTGAGCATATTTTAATTAACAGTGACAGTGTGGAATAAAAGGTACTGCAATTGAGTTAAAGTCTCCTGGGGAATCTTTGGGATCTACTTACCCATTTCCTTTTCACTTAAGCTGAGAATGGGACTGTGGAATGGAAAAGCATAAACTATAAGCTTAGGAACTCAACAGAGATGGGAATCTCATCAGGACACTGTCTTTTGCCTATTCCATCTATCACTGTAAATTCTGGTCTTTCCTATGAATGGAGAGAAGCAAATTTTGAATTAGAAATGCCTAGTTTTCAGTTAGAAACAGCTTTGTTTTCCCAGCGTGAAGCAATCGTTTTATGTTTCAAGCAGTTTTTTTGTGCTACTTCAGTCCTTTTAAAGGTGTTTGAAGTTCAAAAAAGCTTCTTTCAAGATCCAGATACTTCTGAAGTTAGAGAAATTATTTCAAATTCAAAATGGAACAATTTACATTTGAAATGATTTGTACACGCATACATTCGTTGCATGGCTAATTTGGGGGAGTGTGGTTATTACTTTATCAACATATTTATATGGTAGTGAAGTGACTGCTAATCATGATAAAGCTTTGCTTTATTCTTTTCTTTCTTTTTTTATTGTCAAAGGATACTGGATCACCTTATGTCAGACTTAGAGGGCACCACATTTACCCATAGTATTATGCATAATTTATTTTAAAAGCCACAGATATCATAGACCCAAAAAGTCATCTCTTATTCTTGTGTTTAATTATTCCATAGAACAACACTTTTATATAACAAATTCCAACAATATTTTCCTCTTCTAGCAACAATTAGTAAATTTTATTTCTGAAAAAGTGTTAAATGTCTCCACAGTGCCTTTCATGTAGACTAGCGAATATTACAGACAAAATAAACCAGAGGAATGGAAAAGATAGGAATATTGTTTTTTCGGTACAGTTTTTGTTTTTGTTTTTAAAAAAGATTATTTCTTCAGTCTGAAATACTTAGAAAATGTAAAACTGAAACAGTTTACTCAGAAAATATCAAGGAGAAAATTCTCTTACCAGTTTCCCCAAAATGTGTCAAAGAGGGCATGCTTACTGTATTTTCATCATAGACAATTCTTAGTTTTCACATTATAATCTGAGAAAGCATTAAGCCTAAAGTTCTAGGTGGCACTTTAAACACTAACTCTTTTTTGTTCTGGTCAAGGTTTTGAAGAGCTGTAAAGTTGGCGCCATATACTTATGGCACCAACTTTAGCTAGTTCTCTTACTGATGCAAAACCATAGGCAAATAGCTATTTAATCCTATCTTTCTCTGTGTGGAAAAAGAACTGTGGAGATTTTGACATAGCATTCTAAAAAACATTTGCCTGCTTCTTGGGTTGTGCCAAGATCAGTTCTGATGCAGTTTCAGTATATTGGAAGAGAGGAGAATTAAAGGGTTTTTTATCAGGCTGGATTCAGACACTGCAAACTGTGGTTTGTTTTTGAATAAGGCATGGTGGTCTGGGTTACACAATCCTAAACTATAAAACATGGTTAATAAATCACAACATATGACTTTGTTTATCCTGTCAAGCCAAACCTAAGCAAGACAAGTTGTGCCTTAAGATCATGAATAATGCATCATTGAATTATTGTATGTCACCCAGAGTCACTTTCCATGAGATGAGTGGCCATATAAATGTGATAAATGAATAAATATATCAATCCACTATAATTGGGAGACAGTTGCTGGGGGGATAGTTTGATCTCATTAATATTTTTTTAACACAACAGGAAGGTTTACAGTCTCAAACAATTGCAGCAGCTGGTAAATCCATACATAAATTCTTACATATTAATTGTATTCTTCTTTTCTGGGATAAGCAACATTATATATAGCACAGATAAGGAGTAAGAAATCATAAACCAAAGGAATTAAGGTATGAGATGAGAAAAGGAAACACAGCTAATATCAGCACCATTCAATATGTTTTGCAACCTTGGAATTTTCTAACATTCTCAAACGCATTCTCATCTAATTTTCTTGAACACTAATATTCACATTCATTCTACCCTTCAATCACTATAATTCTTGTAAAATCTCTAATGCACACTGTCTACCATCCCTTCATTTCAGGTTCATTCCAAATCATTTCATCACTTTTATTATTTTTAGTTCCATCCATTCTGCTAGAACTCTTCCTTTTTTCCTCTTTACCCATTTCCAAAACCAGAGGCTCTCTGGAAGCCAGAAACGGACCCATTTCCAGACTTCTGGAACTTCCGGGGGGGTGGGTGTTTTTCACCTCTCTGAGCTTCTGCACACACCCTGCACTTACCTGTATCCAAAACAGGCTGCGTGGGAGGGGATGGGTAGGATGGGCGGGGCCAGCCAGGAGTGGGATTTGGGGGTTCTCCAAACTGCACAGAATCTTAGCTAGAGGCTCTCTCGAACCCCTGCAAACTCCCAGCAACCCACCCCTGCTTCTAACTTGAGAAAGTTCAAATCTAAAGCAAGACAAGGCCCGTTGCAATTGACTCTTGAATTATCCTGTGTTGAATTGTCCCTTAGCAAGCTGTTTTGTGGCGAGTCTGCCAGGGCGAGAGAGCCAGGACAAGTTGGCCAGAGCAAGTTGTCCTAGACCTCAACAACCCCAGAAGTAGGTGGGGCTGAGAGAGAGTGACTGACTGCCCATGTATTCCTCTGATTTTCTCATACACACACACACACACACACACACACACACACACACACACACTTCATTATATGATATCTGTATCAGTGGAAATTTCAATTGTTTTTCAGTTGAGAATATTGAAATCACTTTTTTAAAAGGACTTTTCCACCCTGCTAAGAAAATTATTTGCTCAGTGGAAAATACTGATGGAGGAGGACGGGGGGGAATTGCCAAAGAAGTGTGCTGAGGATTGCATGCCCAGACTCACCCAGGTCACAGGGTACATCTTTTACCAGAGCTGGGACACCCAGGGCCACTGATATGTTTGCATATGTCACTGAGGAAGTTAAACGTTGACAAAAGCCTCTCCTCCCGAGTCTAATGTGATTATAGTCGATAGACCATTGCTGCTATTTTAAAAACCATTTTTAGGACAGAAGGCAGGGTAGTACTGGCTGGTTCAAAGTAAACAGAGCCAAACCAATTTTTATTACATAAAGGTGTAAAGTCCATGCACGCTAGCATTCCAAGTTTCAAATCAAATATCAAATCAAATACAGTCAGCTTTCTATGTTTATGTGTAGGCATGTATATATATCGCTATGGCTTATAGTTCTAGTCTATATGTATGTGTGTGTATGTGTATCATATCATATATCTCTGGTACGAATTAAGCAGTTGCCTACTTCAAAACTGTATTATATATGCCTAAAAGTAAGTGTTCACTTGTGGCCTTGGAAAGGAATTGCTTTCCTTCCTTTGTCTTCCCTTTTTACAAATAGGATATACAGTGTGTGTTTTCTTATTTTTTAGGGTTATTAATAAGATCTAGTCTGATCCTAATTTAGATATGAGTATTTTACCATTCCAGACTTGGGGAACAGTTACTGGATTTCCAGTGCAAGGCAAATACAAAAATTTAGTGATTGTTACTGCTTTTATGGAGTCTGTTCATTTGTAATGAAGTCCAAAGTTGACTCTTTACAGTTGTAGGCAGCATTCTGTCTGAAAAAGTAATTCTTTATGAAAGAACAATTGTACTATGTACTATGGGCCCTATTTAATTCTGCTGAGCAAAATGATTTAAATCTTGCAATAACAAGTCACCTCCTAGTAAGTATCTGGGACATCTATGTAGTTTTCTTGGTAACTATACAGAATTGGTAAGCCATGGCCACCTTCTATGATGATGTTTCTACTTTCGAAACCTAGTCTATAGGTTTTTTTTAAAAAAACTGCAAAAGCATCATTGGGGATCTCAAGCAAAGGTCAAAGGAATCATTTTTTATCGAGTGACAAAGATCAAAAGGATCATGGTTTATAGAGTGACAACAGTAATAATGCATTTGTAGAAGAGTTAATTTAAGTAATATTTGAAGGCTTCTGAACATATGTAAAGTGTACATCCACAATCAGCCATAATTGCACGTCATTTTAGGGGATGGTTTTCCAGGTCAGTGTAACTTTCAAATAAACAATTAAGTAATATCCACATTGAATGTAATCTACAGGAAACTCTCCCACACAATTCCCACTAAAATTAATTTTGCCATACTAATGGTAATAAACTTCCTGGTACCTTAAGTATTTGCTGATTATTCATCTCCTCCCTAGATTTATTGGATTCCTTTCCCTCAAAGGAAAAAAAAATCCAAAATACCACTCCTGATATTAATTAAAAAAATAACATCACTAAAAAATAAAAGATCTGCAACCATTCACACATTATTAGTATGTGTTTGTTTTTAAAATCTTGACAGAACTGTGTCAGACCAGCACTTCTGAGTATTTGTGACTCTGTTCATTATTTTTTCCGGATGTAAATGTAATTGTAGTAATGTAAATTTTTATTTTATAAATACTGAGTCTCACTTTTTTTCTCTGTTTCTTTTTGATTTCAGGCTTTACAATGGTTGATACCGAAATGCCGTTCTGGCCCATGAGCTTTGGTATTAGCCCAGTTGATCTTTCTACAATGGATGAACATGCCCATGCATTTGACATAAAGCCCTTCAGCACCGTTGATTTTTCCAGCCTTTCTTCGCCACATTATGAGGATCTCCCTCTTGCAAGAACTGACCAGATAGCCCTTGACTATAAATATGATGTGAAATTTCAAGATTGTCAAAGTATGTAAACTTTTTATGGCTTGATAATTGTAGATATTAGAAGAGTGTTCAAACACCATAGCTTATAAATTAACTGGTGAACAGCTTTAAATCAGGGGTTTTCAGGTTTTCAGGTTGTGAAACCTGTTCGTTTAAAAAAAAAAAATTCCCAAGACCCCTGATCAGGAGGCAAAGCTCCATAAGTCTCTTACAAAACTCCATCAACTGAACACAATTTGAAAAATCTTGCTTTATACAATCTGGGATACAGATAAATATACATTCTTCTGTGGTAAAAGGCCCCTGATTGATTGATAGGGAGTTGATAATTTATATGATATGAATTCCTGGTTTTTTGCTATGTTATAGCAACAACATGAATTTGTAGGCCATTAGGACCTTCAAAAAAGATTCTTTGGTACAATCAATCATATTTTAAGATTATAGTTATTTCCTTAAATAAAACAACCTGTTGCTTGGCCTTTGCAATAAAAAAAAGAATAGAACTATCATTTTGTGTACACTTAATCAATTTAAAAGTTTGGGAAATGAATTTTATGATTCTAAAATGATGTACATTTAAGTGACCTGTAAAGTATATCAAAGATAAAGCCAGCTCTTCTGTGGTCCTTGAGTCCCCATACCCATTTTTAATCTCATATTACTATACCTTCATTGTTTATTCCGTTGTTTAATTTTATCATTTCACTATTTTGATGCTGTTATTTTTACTTTCATTGCTCTCTTTTTACTGTTGTAAGCCACCCAGAGTAGCACCTTGCAAGGTGGGCAGAAAATACATTAAGCAAACAAACAAACAAATAAATACTAGTTCATAGGTTGGTAATCTTAGCTAAGATATGTTCACAATATTCATATCCCACCCCAATCGGAATAGTGTGGATGGGACACAAATAACAAAAATCAGAATCAAGGGTACAAATCTTTAATCTATACCTATGGTAGCCACCATCCTTTAATCAACTGTGGTTGTAGCCTCCTGAAACTTCAGCCCAAAAGAGCGTCTTAGTTGTTTTGGGAAATGCTAACAAGGTAATTGCCATGTTTATCTCTGATGAGGCGTATGTTCCAAACCGTGGGAGCTGCCACAAAGCCTGTCACCCACATATTTCAAATGGAGGTAGTGCATCAGCAGAGCCTCTCTAAATGTCTGAAGTGGTTTCAATTCTGGCAAGAGAGAAGATGAAATATAAAAGATCTGACAGTATAGATCTGTCAGTATAGAATTCATGGGAAACTACTGCCTGTTGAAAGATACACTAAGAAGCAGCATTAGATTTATAAGTCTTTTTTATCTTTTACGGTTTACTGGTTAGTTTCAAAATCAGTGGAATAAAAATATAAACAATACAACAAATACTTTTCATTCTTGGAAATAATGTACACTAAAACAAAGATCATGTAACAAATCTGTGTAATATATGAAGCAGGATTGGGAGAACTGACAGCCTGCTTTCAACTTCATGGTTGTATAACCATAGGGTTTTTTTTACTCTGAGCACAACTTTTAGAAAAGAATCAGTTAGTGGTGCATGCTAATATCTGCGGCAACACAGTCTTGCCTTTGCAAAGTATTAGATGCCACTTAATATTTAATATGACCAGAATTTGGAGGCATAATGGCTTGGAAAATCAACAGCTTAATGGCATGCTCCTTTTGAAAGCCCAGGTTCCAAAGGGAGCATGTTGAGTGTTACAAATCAGCCAAAACCATGCTTGATTTTATGAACTGAGACATGTATAAGATGTTTAATTGAGGCCAATATGTTTATCATGCTAGACAATTATTTCATGGCACTTTCTATAGCAACCTGTAGCAGTTATAGAGATGTAATTATTCATTTTGAAAAGTCCTATTCATAGTTTCATAGTATATATAGTATATAGTATATTCATAGTATATAGAAATTCTAAAGGATATTATTCCCGTGTTGTAGGATAGGGAGCTAGCATGAGAAGTATCAGCAAGATATATGGACAAATCACAACTTGTAGCTCCTTTCCCTGGACATTGGCCTTTTTAGTGTTTGCTTCACAAAAATTATTTTAAAAAAATGAAAATATTGTGTTTATTATAGTTGAAACTATGTTTTGAATTGGATTTCAAATTCTGCTTTAGAAATGTAATATATAGTAATTTGTGGCCACCGATGTTTTACTTTGGCTTTTTACACTAGAGTGGCATAAAACAAGTCCTGCATATGATACACGAAGAAATATAAAATGGACTCAGAATACATTTGGGGAAAACTAAAGGAAGGATGGGGGTGGGGGTGGGGGTTAAAGCTCATTCATGAGAATTAGGTTACAGTATGGTCAGTGAATTGTTTAAGGTCTTTCGGGACTTCATACCTGAGATATCTATTAAGCACGGTTAGGTAATAATTCAGACTCCCATTCGCTGACTTCAGTAACTATGTATATCTAACTCTTGTATATTTTTAAAAACATTTGAATCTTGAATGCATTCAGATTGATAATACTAAGTAGAGGTAATTGGTAATAATCAGGCATTTGGTTAATTCTTCTTTTGAAATCTTCCTCTTATTCAGATGCAATTAAAGTAGAACCTCCGTCTCCACCATATTTCTCAGAAAAACTTCAGATGTATAGTAAGCCTCATGAAGAAGCCTCTAGTTCTCTCATGGCTATTGAATGCAGGGTGTGTGGGGACAAAGCTTCTGGGTTCCATTATGGAGTACATGCATGTGAAGGTTGCAAGGTAGGTAATTGTAGTAATGCATGATTCGTTCAAAAAAAATGTTTTATTATCTCTTTAAAATTCTATCAGCTTTTACTGTAATATCAATAGTAAAAGATAAGAATTTTGAATTCACAAAATTCAGGAGGGTCATATACTTCTAGTTTATTTCTTTTCTAATATATGTTAGAACATGCTGGTCCTCGTTATTTTGTATTAATAGAATCGAAAACATCATCTGAGTTAGTTTTAACTAAAAATGTCCTTGTCTGTTTTAAGTAACAGTCAAATGACAATAAGGAACTTACTTTTCTAAAGTATGTTTTGTTTTATATTTGTCTTGTTGGGATATTGCACTTCAGCTTTTATCTGCCCCTTAGTATACCCTGAGAGAGCAAGCACATTGAGTTTTTTTGTAACAATTCTAAGAATGTGATTTAAATCACATTTTTAGAATTGTTAGAAAGCTAACTTTCTGTTGTTAAATCACATTTTTAGCTAACTTTCTGTTGTTAAATCACATTTTTAGAATTGTTAGAAAAAAGCTAAATTGGTAAATGTGCTTGCTCTGTCAGGGTATACTAAGGGGCAGATAAAAGCTGAAGTGGAATATTCTAACAAGACAAATATATTTCAAACAGGAAGTAAGACAAAGTAAGAAAATGTTTCTGATGCACTCCATCCAAGCTTGTGAAATAAATACAACTCTTTGAGCTTTGTCATTGTAGACTCCCCCAAAGCATGTTCAATCTTAACATTTTGTCACATCAAGCAATTTATTAAAAAGGCTTATCTTGTAAACAATCACATCACTTTTCCAGAAATGATAATTTAATACAATTTATTAAGTATTTTTTGCAGAATTATAAATAAGAAGGTAGAAAATTATTCCATATGCATGCACACACAAATACTCTATTTGGTATACTTAACTCTTATAGATATTTTAACTAAGCTACAATGAACTTGCCATAAAGTAAATTCCACTGGAATTAAAAAGAGTTCCTTTTATGTTAATGCAATATTTAAAGCACACACACACACCATATTGCTTTGTTCTGAATGAATACTGAGAAATCAGATTTAAAAAAATATTACAGATTGTGATCAATCCACAATAAAATGAAAATATTTCAAGCCAAAAATACACGTCTTTCAAATTAAATCTGATATGGTGGGAAATTCCGTGAGGCTAATATATTTTGTGTTCCTTTATTTTTATTGAAGGGTTTCTTTCGCAGAACAATCCGTTTAAAATTAATCTATGATCGATGTGATCTCAACTGCCGCATTCATAAAAAAAGTAGAAATAAATGTCAATATTGCCGATTCCAAAAGTGTCTTGCAGTTGGAATGTCACATAATGGTAAGCATCTGAATTTCTGGTTAGTTGATTGGTAATGATGTGTCAAGGGAATGGATTGCATCTGTTGTCTATGAAAACTTTCTCCTCTTCTGCAATTATGAGGCTCTGTGCATTTTGAATATACACAGTTTATAACAGGGTTCAGCAGCTCTTTCTATAGAATGTGACATCCTGTGCAACCTGCACACATAACTACTGTTTAACAGTTGCCTGAAAATGTGTGCAATTTCAAATGTTTTAATGATCTCACTTCTATTATATCACATAGAAACATAGACATGTCATGAAATGCTAAAAGAGTAATTAAAAATATTTTTTAATATAATCTGGATGATCCATGGATCCTTTTGCTTACATACCCTATCTTGCCAACCTCCAAATCAAACCAGGTTAAAAAAATCCCTTAAAATGGACTACCAGCCTGAAAATACTGAGAACGCATTGCAAGATCTAGACATACTCTCCTTGGAGTTTGGCACTTCGATGCAATGCCCATAGAAAGATGTTTAGTAATGTCAGGGGCTACAAACCATGATAATCCTTCCTAGTCATGCAAAATATTTTCTTACGACCTCAGGACTAGGGCTGCTGAATGTGAGCAACAGCTCTTCCAGTCCTGACAAAGGAGCATTCTCCTTGGAGTGCTGGTTGATATGATAGCTTAAGCAAAATGATCTTGCTGGAATGAAGAAGCATGTTCACCCAGCAGAACAGCTGGAAGAAATCTGCAATTATCAGCTGGTGTTTTGGTTGCTATGTCTGTTGCACACAATCATTGTCTACCTTTGTATTCCCATTAACTATCACTGTTAGTTTTCCCTAAATTATTTTATGTTCTCCTTTACCACACTATGCCTTTTGGTATCCTAGCCATATTTTAGAAAGAAATATCCTTCTAGTGCGGTGTTTCTCAACCTTGGTAACTTTAAGATATGTGGATTTCAACTCCAATGGCTGGCTGGGGAATTCTGGGAGTGCACACATCTTAAAAGTTGCCAAGATTGAGAAATACTGTTCAAGTGTCAGTAGAATATGATATTATCAGTAACATATGAAGTGATTGATAACGTATGAAGTTATTTTATATCCATCTGCATATAAAATAAAACTCCATGGCAATGTTGTCCAATACTGTAACGTGTTTGTTGATTGTTGGGAGCTTGTATTCTAGGTCAGCCCTGAGCACTGAATTCTTCCTATACTTTTTGGAAAATAGGAAGGTTACAATAAAATATAAATATCCTCTTGAGGCACAGGCTTTATGTGGTTTTTTTTTTTCAAACAGTGAATATTTGGCTTAAGTAGGTTATTCAGTAAATATTTGGCTTGAAAAGCTTTGGATTGCTTATTCTACTTCCCTGCCCCTATTACTTCTTCTTCCATTGTTACATCTTATTGTGTTATTAGCCTTGTCTCATTTGGTTATTTAGATATCATTTTATTAATTAGCATTATATAATCATAGGTTTTTCTGCCTGTGAGTCTGAAAGCCCTTTTTGTTTCTGACTCATACCTTGCTTTGCATCATATACTAAGTACATCATTCAGTGCAATAACATTAACACTTCCAAAATCAGATGTTTTCTTTCTTTCTTTCTTTCTTTCTTTCTTTCTTTCTTTCTTTCTTTCTTTCTTTCTTTCTTTCTTTCTTTCTTTCTTTCTTTCTTTCTTTCTTTCTTTCTCTCTCTCTCTCTCTCTCTCTCTTTCTTTTTCCTTCCTTCCTTCCTTCCTTCCTTCCTTCCTTCCTTCCCTCCCTCCTTCCTTCCTTCCTTCCTTCCTTCCTTCCTTCCTGAAACTTATTTCACCTCTGTGTTACGTCTGGGGCAATATCAATCCATTTTAACTGTGGTGAGATGAAAAGGTTGTGACTTTTATCTTTCATATGTATAATTATTAATGAAGTGCCTAGCTTTTGGCTGAATTAGATTTTTCTTCTTCCAAGGAGTTGAGAGATAAAGAGATGAATGGCATTTCTATACAACCATTACCCCCATAGTCTTTCCTGCATCTTTATGCCACTTCATTAATAACCTAGATAGTTGGCCAATGCATGTATATGGTCACTGAAAGAGTGAAGAAAACAGTACAAATGGCTAGTATTGTTCAGGGGAGAGAACAGAAGGGACCTTCATTGCAGGAGGGAATGATAAAATCCATAGTACCAGAAGACAAGACAAGACTGGAATTCTTGCTATTGGGAAACCACTCATGGTACAATTCCAGACGAAATACAGCTAAATGATCTTCACAACATTTCTGCTTCAGTTAGAGTTAGCAGCTACTTGGCTTAGCTTTCCACTGCCTACTTAAGTCCTACAGTTTCATGGGCTTATAGTTGGTGCCATTCTCAGAGGAAAAAAGTTACAGTCTAATGCCATTTCACCCAGTCTGAGGAAAGAAAAAAACATCTGATGTCTTTATATTGGTTTTCCAGGAGAGCAGAATTATTCTTTGCAATGTGATTGCAATGACTATAAGCTGGAAGCACTTGCGATAACATTTTTTGGCAAGTAGTCTCAAAATTACGTGGTCCGGGTTTGAACTATCTGAATTTGATCTTGTTATAAGAGTTCATGAAGTAGTTTATTTGCTGCTACTTATTTATTTATTAAAAGTTATATGCCGCCCATCTTTCTAATAGGGTATATTCTGGGTGGCTAACAGAACATAGAAAAGGAATTAAAAGTTTTAAAACTATGCAAAAAACTAGAACCAAGGAGACAGATAGGATGGGGATAAGGTCTTCTGATCCCATCAATCACCTCCAGTGTCTCCCTTGTGGTTCCAAGCCAACTGGCAAAATCAAGTTTTCATATCTTACTGGGAGGCCAAAAGAATGGGAACAGTTCTCGCCTACAGTGTTCCACGTGTCAGAGCCACAGAGGAAATGGCTCTTCTCCTTGACCCTGCCTGCCAGAATTACATAGCAGACAGGGTCTGTAGCAGACCTATTCTGCTGGAAGCCTTGACAATGTAGAGAAGTATTTCTGCTAAGGGGAGTTAATGTTGTTTCATGTATCCTCATTGGCAGTCTGATAAAGGCAGATCTCATTTACTCCAAAGCATTGGGATATTAGTACACTCATTAAATGATTCCAGTCAGTAGGGAGAGAAGGGGATGCCAACAAAACAGAACAGAACAAAAAAAAAAAATAGCTTGGTTGTAAATTGCCACAAAAGGGTGAAGAGGTACATTTCCTTTTTTCCCTCCATATTACATTTCATGTTCCCCAAAGTCAACTTTTATACTTGTAATTTTTAATGAGCAAAAAAATCAGGAAAAAACCCTATTTCTATTTCCTTCTTGCTCATGTTTTTGACATATTCATTGGTCAGTCTTCTTCAGTTATAAAATAATGCCTAGTTTTTCTGGGCTGCACGTTTATTCTTCTATTTCCTTAAAGGAGTCCCCATTGACTTTTAAAAGAATATATTTGAGTACAACATATGTTTGGCCCTTACGCAGCTTGTAAGAATGAGCTTGATAGATTTAGGAGATGAATGTATGATATGGGACAATTTAAAGACCATTTAAGTTCATGCTATAAATTTATGAGAAAATATTTAATGTTATAATTCTTGAGAAAATGAATTCTAGTGAAGATTGTGTTCTCTCTCCTGGCAAAGTCAAATGAAAACAGGAATAGAATGTCATAACAGAGTCTTATGTAATTAAAAAAACTAAAGAATTGCAAACATTACTGGGAAAATATCTTCTCTGTGGTTTTTATTTTCTCAGTATAAAATTTAGTTTCCTGACGCCAGAAGAAACTCTTAACTTGTTTTTTATTACCAACAAATAAATAGTTATGAGAACTATTTTCTCAAATCTGATGTTATTTTAAAGGCAAAAATATTGCTGTGAAAATATTTTTATAGAACCTCATATGGACTCACACATTTTGCTAGTTAAGCTCATTCTGAACAGTATGTATTATCTATTATGGAAGAATAGTGAAATGTATGGGATTTCTCAAGAAAGGATAGAAATACACGGGGCTCTAATATACATCTATATTCAGTGACCTGAGCTTTTTGAGGTATCAGATTCCACACCATAAATGATCCATCCTCAATAATTCTGTGAATTAGTTTCGCATAGCTTTGCGTAGCCTTGTTTTCCCCAGAAATATTGGATTGATTTCCAATTAATTTCCAACCAAGATAGCTAAAGGCAGTTGGAGTGAAATTGGAAAAGACTAATCACAAACACTGTCAAACATTCCTCTTTGCACCCTTGACCGGAAAGAATTAATTCAAGGAACAAGAATCCAAGAGCAATAATTAATAGTATTTTTATTAGAATTTATTAGAAAGTTATAACACAAGAATTCAAGCAAGTGCCCTACTTTAGATAAGATGTCTATAGTCTACATTAGCAATTCAGCAGCAAGAGTCTTGTCTGTTTCCTCCTGTTTTGTTGATGTAGAAAAGAAATAATTCTCTCTTGTGAAGATGGGACAGTAGGCATTTCCTGTGTTGATAACTCTCAGCGCTTTTATCAATGTGAGAAATAGTTCTCACGAACAGATTTATTTAACAAAAGATAGATATCAGAGCTTAAAAATCAGACCGCCTCCCAGTAAAACAATTAAGGCCCTTCTGAATTTGCATAAGACTGAGACTGCTGCTTACTGAGAAAAATTAATATTTTTACATTCATTTTTAAAGAAAATATAGACCATGTAAACTGCTTAGACTATAAAACACTATGAAGCGATATACAAGTCTAAGTGCTTTTGCTATAGTCATTCTGCTAAACAGGATTTTATTCATTGATGATTTTTGCATCAGTACATTTCTTACAGATATATATTTAGTTCAGGTGCTGTGGATATTCTATTTTGGATGCATAATGTTTATCTCATTTAGCAAGAATCCACCTGTAATATTGATCTAGGGCTGTGGGTGAATTCCAAACCTAGTGTTGCATGGACCACCAAACTCCTTAAACTGGTCCTACACAACAACCTTACTTTACATGTTGAAAGTAACAAAGAGTTTGGATTGTTGCATCAGTTCCATCAGTTATTTTAGGCAATTCCTTTTCCAGTGTATATACTTCCTACCTACAATTGCGGAAGAAAATCACATGTTTTGGAGGTATAGCTTTTGTTGACCTCCAGAATTTATGATTTATAGCACTAATCTAGAAATTCTCAGATTGTTAAAGATGCTGTGTGCTTTACTTGATTTTATTGTAGGTAAATATGGCTGTGTAACATGTTAAGGGCTATAAAGCTTGGCATCCACGGAAACATGCTGTACAAGTGAGGATTATAAATAATACTGTCTCCCTCCATAGGACTCTTTGATCTTGCAAAGAATAATCCATTTCATTCTAATTCATATATTACAATCAACATCTTTCATTTGGATTTGTTTCCACTCTACTACATGCATTTTTAAACATGAGCAATTTGGACCCTTTGCCCCAGTTTCTAAATACATGGATATTGTTAGTATTATTTTCATTACAAAATGAGTTATCACCTTATGATCACAATTGAGACCGAAATTTCTGTTTTTTGGCTGTACATTGAGTCAGCTGCAATTTTACAGTTTTTACGATGGGCATTAGGCAAATCACAGTGGACAATCATGCGGTTGTTAAGCGAATCCAGCTTCCCCAATGGCCTTTTTTTTTTTTTTTTGCCAGGTATCAGCAAAAAACAAACAAAACCATAAATCACGACCATTTGATCACAGTACACTATAACCAGATGTAAATGCAAGTGTCAGAATGGCAGTCACATCACCTCAGGGGTGGTCTAACAGTAGGAAGCTCAGGTCTTAAGTCACTTTTTCCAAAGCCAATGTAACTTTAGAACAGAGATCTCCAAACTTGGCAACTTTAAGACTTGTGGACTTCAACTCCCAGAATTCTCCAGCCAGCCTAAAGTTGTCAAGTTTGGGGACCCCTGCTTTAGATCATCATTAAATGAACAATCCTAAATAGAGAACCATTTATCTGTGTGAATTTTCTACACAAAAGATCACTGTGGAAGCTTTGATTCATGCCTTCTTTGAAGAACTTGTTAGATTTTTATTCTTCCTTTTTATCTCTTTATTTTTTAATTATATCTGTATTTTTATCCTGTTATTTTATTAAGGCAACAAGCATACCTAATTCTCCTGCCTCCTTTTGTTCCCAAAAAGAATGCTGTGAATTGGGTTGAGTTCAGCGAGACTGGCCCAAAATCACCTAGCTGGTTTTCATACCCGAAGAAGTTGTAGAACTCATAATCTGCTGGTTTCTAGACCAGTATCATAATCGCTACATCACTTAAAACCACTAATTCCTAAAACATAACAATTTAGTACACTTATTTGGTGCTTTGGCAATTTTGAACTTTCTTTCTTTCATGCTTTTAACATTCGGCTAATAAAGGAATGGAGTAAAATGTTCTGCTTGAAACTGAAGAACTTTTATCTTTGTGATGATAGAATATTTTCAATTCTATACAGAAAAACTGATTGCAGCGTATTACACAAAGATAGACAAAACAGATATATGAAGACAAACACACATACAGATAATTCTTAACTCCTAATATTACATGTCAATATGTTTTAATCTATGAAACTTCCTTTGAAAGCAGTGAAATTCTATCAGGTTAAACTTTTTATCCCTTCAAATTATTTATGCCTTCAGCATAGAAAAGAAAAATAGCCTTATAGTTAAATAGATATAGTTTGGAATGTTTAGCCTACATTAACCAACACTCTGAACATGCCTAAAGCTATTCCTCCAGTAGAAGATCAGTGTAGGTAGCTACCCTCTTTATTCAAATACAGAGTCTTTATACAAGGATGTGTGGAAAGACATTTTTCTCAAAGAGAAGAAAGGGGGTGATTTAACAATGATTGATCACTAGTGATGGTGATACAGAGCTGATCAAACACATGCATAGCTTTTCCACTGACAGGAAACATTATATTGCAGTTAGAATTCAAAGCAAACATTTTTTTTCATGATTTTCATTGAAAGAAATAGAGAGGTAAAAAGAAAGTAATTAAATTCACTCTATACACTTCTACACTCTAGGGATATGCTGGTTTTCTTTTTTTCCTAACAATGGTAATGGGCAATGGATAATGGGTGAAGACATTTGAAATATTACATTTGCTATAATGAGCTGGACATCAGTAGTCTGATGGGATCAGTGGCCTGGTGGGAAAACCAGTGGTGGGATTCAAAAGTTTTTACTACCGGTTCTGTGGGTGTGGCTTGGTGGGCGTGGTGTTGCTTGGTAGGCGTGGCTTGGTGGGCATGGAAGGGGAAGGATACTGTAAAATCTACATTCCCTCCCCACTCCAGGGGGAAGGTTACTGCAAAATCCCAATTCCTCCCTACCCCACTAACTTGCTTTCCAGCTCTGTTCTCCTGTGCAGGGCAACAAAAGAAGACCCAGCCAATTAGCTGGGACTCGAGAGGCAGAGAATAGATGGGGGCGGGGCCAGTCAGAGGTGGTATTTGCCGGTTCTCTGAACTACTCAAAATTTCCACTACTGGTTCTCCAGAACTGTTCAGAACCTGCTGAATACCACCTCTGATCAAAACGCCACCAGCGTCTCTTGGCTTGTCCAAATGTCCTAAATAAGCCAACCAAAGAGACTGTCAGAGTCAAAGTTTAGTGCCACCAAACTAGGATGTCCTTGTTCCCTCTTCATTGTTGGTACATTTTATGAGCTGATAATTTTCCCTCATTATTTTCAATGCCCTGTTTTCATAGAAGAAATCCATCCTGTAAAGTTGTAAAAGGTGGTGGAGGGAAAATGCAACTACAACAGAATGGAGATCCGTTAGGTACAGTTTATTACTGTTGCCGTTTTCCTTTCAGCTATTAGGTTTGGGCGAATGCCACAAGCTGAGAAGGAGAAACTCTTGGCAGAGATTTCAAGTGACATCGACCAGCTGAACCCTGAGTCTGCTGATCTGCGAGCCCTGGCCAAGCTGCTCTATGATTCCTACATAAAGTCTTTCCCCCTGACCAAAGCCAAGGCAAGGGCAATCTTGACAGGAAAGACAACAGACCAATCAGTAAGTTCCATCCAGTTGTTTTTTTTCTTCTTAGAGCAAAAGGTCTACCATTCTAATGGAGCATATTGTGTGTTTTTTAAAATACATTTGGTACTTAATATATTTCAAACCAAAGCTGAAACACAGGAAATGGGATGGGATAAGTAAACATTATTTGGAAAAAATATAATAAAATATTTGAATCCCTTACAAGTATGTGTAGGTCAACACAACTTGTCTTCCTGAATAGTCATTCCTTTTTCCATTGGTAATCACCTAAATTATCCAATGGAGCTACTGTATCTCTTAAACCATCTATGTTGGGCTACAGTTCTATCCCTTTCTTGGCATTAGCCTGGACATTTTTAGTTCCCTGGTAGAGAGGATAATTTAAGGACCAGCCACATCCTTTTGCTAAGGTTTCTCACCCATGACAATAGATATGTAGATTCAGCTCCCAGAATTCCCCAGCCAGCATGCCTGTTGGATAATTATAATAATTGAAATCTATATATCTTAAGATTGTTCAAGATTGTGAAACTCTGTGTTAGAAGAACAGCAAATTCACTTTTTTATTGTTTTAAAGCTAACCCATCTAGTCCCACTGATCTTTTTATTTTCAGTTGTCAACAAATGTCAAGTGTTCAGTTCTTCCTTCCAGTATTTACTTTACTTTCTTATACTCTACCTGTTTAACAATTCATTGTAACTTTACTAGTTCTATACTCATGAAAATCCTTGTTTACATCCTTTATTGCCAGCTTGCATTAGATCTGAGCAAGTTTATTTTTGTTCTCATTTGAATAAAATTGCCTTGGTCAGAAATAACTCTTGTACTTCCTTGATGCTAGGTTATGACCTTGCATATGTCCTCTTGTCTCTAATGGTATGTTTTCTGACTTACGATACAGATATTAGTTCATTCATATGATCCTTCAGCCTCAGTATCTCAGAAGGTCACTAGCTTTGCATCTTCCTGCCAATCATAAGCTGCATTTTCACAGCATCTCACAGGTGCCCTCTTCCTTTCCTTCTTGAACTGATTGATGGTGGAAGATAGGGGTGAGCAGGAAGGACAAGGAGACCTTAACACCTAGGTGAAGGGGGAGAGAACAAGGCAGAAGTTTTTGCCAGTAAGTCACTACCTGCTCTGCAACTCCCAAGGAAGTACCGTACTGCCAAATTGTTTTTGGAGCATTTCCTCTGGAACAGGAGTTAAGGTGATATTTAATCGGCTTGGCTTTTCCAGTCGATGCTGCTCTTCAAAGGAAAGAAATCTTTGACAGAAATGCATTGAAAAAAAAATCTTAGTTTGTTTTTCTAGAGGAGAAGACACAATTATATCCAGAAAACACAAAAGAGTGGTCGCTTTGCAAAATGCCCCTCTGAAATAGAATATTGGAAAGTCCTCACAAGATGTTCAGCATTTGGCTGGATATAACCAAATGTGCTATTCTGTAAGACGTGAATGTGTTCGCACTATCTATAGTTGATGTATTGAGAAAAGGATGGACTGCTACTACCAAATAGTTTTACAGGATCTATGTGTGGTTTATAGATACGCTATCTTCATACATGGTGGGCTATGTGTAGATGTAGCCCCTGTTATTTGCAGAGGTTCCATTCCAGCCTAACAACTGTAGATAATGAAACAAGGTTTATTTTATTGTGTGTTAGCCCTATATGACCACCCATCTTGTAAAACAACTCTGGGCAGCTCACAATAATAATAAAATCACAAGCAATAAAAAAGTATATCAGGTACCTGACCTACAATCTCCAATCCATGACTCTGTTCAGACCTTGAGTTCCAATCTTGCTCTATCCCATCACCCCGGGGGTGGCGGGGTGGGGAGGGAAGCCAGCCCTTTACAGCTTTCTGCATGGCTAAAAGTGTGAGGGCCTGCCTGTTCCCAGAGGGAAGGGTGTTCAACAGGGCAGGGGCTGCTAAGGAAAAGTCACATGTGCTTGGTATCTTTAATGGCAACTTTTAAGGGATGGAATCTGGAGATTTTTTTAAAACAAACAAACAAACAAACTTTACACATATAAAAGCAATCTGCACACATATGTAAACATTCTCTCGTTCTCTCTCTCACCCACACACACTTGGAAAGTCCTCCTTCAAACAGAACCAATTCTGCTGATATGCAATAGCCCTTATTAGGGGTGGAATTCAAAAATCCCAACAACTGGTTCTCTGCCCGGTTGCTGAGTGTACCGGAACTTCCAGGAAGGCCGTTTTTTCACCTTCCCCAGAGTCCGGAGGCTTCCCTCGGGCCTCTGGGAGGGCGAAAACAGCCTCCCCCGGGCTCTAGAGGTTTTCTGGAAGCTAGAAACAGGCCCGTTTCCGGACTTCCAAGAGGGCCATTTTTCACCCTCCCAGAGCCTCTGCACGGACCCTGCACTTCCCTGCATCCAAAATGGGCGGCGTGGAGACTCCTAAGAGGGGCAGGTGGGGTGGGTGGGGACAGATGGTCAGTCCAACTACCAGTTCGGGGAACCAGATATAAATTTAACATCCAGTTCGCTCAAACTGGCCCAAACCGGCTGAATCCCACCCCTGCCCCTTATTGTGTTCTACTCTGCAATTGCTGTGTCAAATATTGGATTATGGAACTGCTGTATGAAGAACAAATGAAATGAGAGGAGCATGGATGAAAGAGGACCCTTCAAAAATAGAATGTTGTTTACTGATAGGTTTTCCATCAGTAATCCTGCATAAAATCAGATGTTTTTTTATGGTTGCGTACAAAAGATCACATTTTGATAAACTTTAAATAATATTTTAAAATGTGAATTCAAGATAAACATTATAATAGGCAACCATTTTCTACTTATTCTCTGAATAAAGAAAAACTGAGACTGGAGACTCTTTGAAACTGAGCTTTCACACTATGAGTCTGATGTGCTAAAAATTACATCTAAACTGGCATTTTTATGTGTGTTCTTGGGACCGTGTTTACCTATCCATAATTAAATTCCAACTATCAGGATAGTTTTGCCGAAATAAAAACTAGAAACAAAAACCGCATATAAAACGCCACTACTTTCTTGGCCTTGCCTTTAAAAAGAATGAGAATAAATGTGCTCATTCAGTAAATAATGTGTAAAACAATTTTATTATGCATTTTGTGATGGACTTTGGGTTCCCAAACATTAACATGTTTATTGTGGATACAATTCTCAACTATGTTCCTTCTCAGAATTGTGGGTAGCACTTCATCATGTGTAAATGTGTAAATGACTGGTAATGCTTAAATAAGTTGTACAGTTTAAAATAATTATGTAGACAGTTTTTCTGAGCCATACAGTGCCTTTGTAAAATACTCTATTAAGTGACAAATAAACCCATTTCAGGTCCTCTAGCTTCCACTAATTAGCATTTTGTGCAATTTTTAAAGAAATGCCACTTAGAAAACAAAGAATATCAAGGAAGCACTGGAAATAATAAAGTAGCAAATAACACCTCCAGCCAAGAAGATCAGCAGACACAAAGCTTGAATTGCAAATTATAGGCAGAACTTCCCATTTCAATCCAATCATAAATATTTCTACCAATCCATCAATGGCGATTGGAGTGAATCAGATAGTACTGGGCACGCCAGTGGGTTCCAGTCTTCGTGTACTCATGCGTGCCACACACACTGGGGAACTGCTCTTCCAGTTTCTGATGCTCCCACATGCACGTGTGTGTGCTCCCATTTCGGCACTTGGTGCAGAAAGGGTTCGCCAACACTGAGATAATATTTGGCAAGGAAGAAACAGTATAGTTCTGTGCACAGAACTTATTGAAAAAGTTGTCCCATGATTATTCAAACATCAAAAACATCTGCCAGGCAATCTCACAACTTTTACATGGATGACCTGAAGCTGTGTGGAAAAACATCATCTGAAATAGAATCGCTGCTCGACACTGTCCAAAGTATTGCAATGGAGTTTGCACTGGACAAATGTTCTACCCTTACCATCAGTAGAGAAAAATAGTGAAAGCTGAAGGATGCCCTACAGCAGGAGTATCAAACTCAATTTCATTGAGGACCACATCATAGTTGTGTTTGACCTTGGGGGGCCGGGGTGAGTATGGCCAACATGACATCACTGTGGTGGCCAGAGCTCTCTGCCAGCAGAAACAGACTCCCAAGCTCAGTTTTTGGCTGCAATGGTCTCTTGCAACCCTCTGCCAGGGAAAACGGAGCTCGGAAGGGCTGCACGCAGCCCTCGCAAGCTCCATTTTTGCTGGCAGAGGCACCGTGAGCCGGTCCTTTGCTGTTTCCAGGCTGGCCTCGCGGGCCAGATCTTAGCACCCCGTGGGACAGATCCATCCCCCCAGGCCTTGATTTTGACACCCCTGCCCTAGGGAAATAACATAAAGAGTCTAGATGGAGATCACTACAAATACCTGAGTATACTTCAGGCTCAAGCACACTGAAGTCAAGAAGAAGGTTAATAGTAGATCATCAGAAGAATGAGCAAGATCTCAGAGTTCCAATTCATTTGTAGAAATACCATTAAGGCAATTAATACCTGGGCAATTCCAGTCATTAGATACACAGTTGGAATAATGGATTAGACTAAAACTGAACTAAAAGCCCAGGACAAGAAGACCAGAAACACAATAACATTGAATCATGTCCTTTATCAGTGCAGTAATGTTGACAGACTCTACTTACTAAGGAAAATAGATGGGTGTGGAATGTTGTAAGTACACCAGACATTTGAAGAAGAAAAAAGGACATTGGAAGAATATCTGAAGGGCACTGATGAAGATACACTGAAGCTAGTACACTATGAAGGCTCTCTGAATACTGTATAGACCAAACTGGCCTTCAAGAAAGACCAAATGAAAGATAGAAAAGAGACATGACAAGGCAAAGTGGTATTACATGGCCAATACATTAAAAAATAGCAGGCAAAGCAGATAACAAGAGTTGGCAACACCTAAGAGCAGGAAAATTGAAGATAGAGGGGCAAATTCTGGCTGCATAAGATGAAGCCTTAAGAACAGGTGCATGCAAGGCCAAAATTGAGAGGACAGCAACTGATATATTGCTGATATAGTCCTCTGAAAAGAAGTTGAAGAAAAGCTTAGTTAACTGCTAAAGAACAGACTGACTGTACACAATGGCAGGACAAAGTAGCAATAATGGTGCATTGGAACAGTGGTCACCAACCGGTGGGTTGGGTCCCTGGGATTTAAAATTATGAGTTTAGTGGTCCCTGAGGTCCAAAAGGTTGGCGACCCCTGCATTGGAATATCTGCAAGATATACCATTTGCCTGCCAGCAAGAACTGGTAGGACAATAAAATAATAGAAAATGAAAAAACCTAAAGTGCTCTGGGACTTTAGAATTCAAACAGAAAGGCCCTGGCCAGGTAATGCCTCAGACTTAACAACTCTGGATAAGAAAGGCAAAAAATGTTTGGATAGTGCATGTTACAGAGTGATGTGGTGCCTTTATTCTAATCCTTATATAGGCAACAGATTTGAATTTTGTCAATCCTCTGTAACAACAGATCCATACTTTTTTGGGAAGTTCAACCTTTTGAATTTTAAAGAGCTTCAATGGGTAAGGAAGAAAAGCAGAAATCAGATCCTCCACCTTCCATCCTATGTATCATTTTCCATGTCTGCCATTCCCTTGATTTTAAAAAACAGTTCTTCAAAGTCCAGTTGAAGCAAATAATGCCCCAGCACCTTCTACTTTTCATCCAACTAGCTGCATGGTTCATTGTGATGACTTTAAATACATTCTGAGCAAGCATACTCTTTATGAAATGATCATAATCGTGTTGTGAAACAGCCTTCTGTCTGTCTGTCTCTTTGTCTCTAGCTATCTATCATCTAGCTAGTTATCATCTAGCTAGCTATCTCCTGGCAGTACAATCAGAATTGTTTACATGTTTTTGTTTTAAAGAATCAGTGACTCAATCATAAGTATTATTGATGATGGGATAAATTCAATAAAATATGCTGCACAATGCTCCTGCCTTCTACTTCTGTAGGAGTAATGGATTATCTTCCATGTTGTTTCATGAGTTTTAGAACTAAGGTACAAGTCAGCTTTTCTATCTCAGCTTCCCTTCTCTATCATTGAGGATGATGGTGGTACTTTCCAGCCCTGCCGTTAAGAACATTCAGTCAATGTCTGTATGATTGGGGGGGGCGGGGATCAGCTTAAAATATCCCAATCCCATGTTATACATTTTACATGAGTTTTATTGCCCATTACAAATCTATGGCAAGGAGATTCAGAAAGCCATAAAAATACAGGCTTAGTGATAAAATATAGGAGTCTAATTGCCAGTATTATGTTGGTATAACAAGTTTTCAAAATGATAAAGCAGATATGCTATTGGCTTTAAATGATTGCTGCTTCTTAGCAATTTACCTTGAGGGGAAAACATAGGGCTTTATTTACCAAAACAAAGTGGTTTTTCTTCAGACTATGTCCTTGAAAACTGAGGGACCTATTGCAGCTGAGTTCTTCACATTCATACACTTAAGTCTATCTTTTCCAACCTGTTTTTCAAAGTCATTGTGTTTTGTGTCGCAAAAATCCTGTACCGATCATCAACTGTATCTTCTTCTTCTTTTTAGCCATTTGTCATTTATGACATGAATTCCTTAATGATGGGAGAAGACCAGATCAAGTGTAAACATTTGACCCCCATGCAAGAGCAAAACAAAGAAGTGGCCATACGTATCTTCCAGCGCTGCCAATTTCGCTCGGTGGAAGCTGTTCAGGAAATCACTGAATTTGCCAAAAGCATTCCAGGTTTCGTGAGTTTAGACCTCAATGACCAAGTAACTCTCCTGAAATACGGAGTGCATGAGATCATCTATACACTCCTAGCCTCCATGATGAATAAAGATGGCGTTCTCATATCCAATGGACAAGGATTCATGACTCGGGAGTTCCTAAAGAGTCTGCGGAAACCTTTCTGTGACTTTATGGAGCCAAAATTTGAGTTTGCTGTCAAATTCAATGCACTGGAATTAGACGACAGTGACCTGGCAATATTTATAGCTGTCATTATTCTTAGTGGAGGTAAGTGTGAGAAAGTTTCATAGTTCTCCTTGATTTGCAAAGATTTTAGCCAAGGTTCATGACTTATGAGCCCCCCAAACACTCCATATTTAGCACACCAGCCTTGTACTTTGGTCTTCAGTTCCCACTCAGAACATTAAAATAGAGACTAAATCCCTGGCATAGTTACGAATGCTTCCTGAACTGCTTTCAGTTGAATCATAAATTGGGCGGACCTGATTTGAAAACTATACTACCGTATTATGGATAGGCCCTTGTCTCCCAAAGTCTAATTTACATATGTGCAATGATCCTTTTAGAACAAAGATTCTTGAGACAATTTTTCTCACTCTACTATATGCAGTTTGGAAGATGAATGAAATGAACAATTGCCCTTCATGAAAGAGTTTACGTATCCAAAAGAGTTTTAAGAGTCTTCCAGAAAGTATACGTCAGGAGTCCTAGGAGGAGTAAAGGTCTCAATTTTTGGATCTATGCTCCACATCCAGTGACTGCATATTAGCTGGTTGGACTAACTCTATTCGTGCTGGTTATTGGATCCCCTTGGGAAGAGAAGATACAAAAATCTTTGTTTGAATTAATTCTTGCTTGACCAATATGATCTTTTGGAGCCCTGGTTTCTTTCTGTACACATTCACTGCTGTTCAATCTGAACCTCTGCTTGTATCTTAGTTCTAGTTTGTCCTTCAGTCCTTATTCTTTGGTCCTGGCAAACTAGTTTTGTCCCTTTTCTCCTGATTCCCTTCAGACTGCTGTCTCTGAACAGCCCTGACAGTTCAATCACAAAACTAAGGCCTGGAAAACTATCCTATACCAGGACAAACTATGAAACCCAACATTATTATTAATAGCTGTTTGTCAGAGTCTGCAGCAGAAGTCTTGAGATTGAACATGAGGCCATGTGTCAACAAACAAGTGACAAGTAGACCTTTGTGTTTCTTTGCGATTTTTTACATCTCCAGGGTGACCCTACTGAGTTGAGTTGCTGCTGCTTGTCACCATATGCACCGCTATGTTTTCCTTATACAGAACCAGATGCCACCACCCTTACATAATTTTATCTCTCTGGTTGCTTCTTTCTCTCAACTACCATTTGAGACTTGCATGATTCAACAAGTGTCAGGATTAAAGGAGCTTAATTATTATTTGGCACTTTTCACTTGGAACTGCAGCATTGAGGCATGTTGTTCGTTAAACTAAAGGCTCATTTAGCAAGAATATATACTTCAATTCTATGTAAGAATTCTTGATAAAGATGTTGGGAGTGGCTCTGAATAAAGGCAAAAATCAAAGTTGATTTTTCTTTTGAGAGCTGTTTCCAGCACACCAAATTTGGTTCCATTCTGTTTTCAGAGTATTATGGTACTGATGGATAAAGTCCTGAGCCCTCTTAAATATTTTCTTTCCAACATGCGTTTAGATTAGAAAGAATAAAAAGCTGTATTAGTTCAAGAAAGATTTAAAAAACAAGTTACAATTAGTCACAGATGCAATAAGACAGGAGTTCTCAGACTTTGCAGTGGAATGAATCACTAACATTTCTCTTTTCCTTCACTTTTTATATGACAAATTTAAGAATTTACTCTAAATAATACAATTCAACAAAAGTTAAATTGAACGCTTTGAGAGAAGTACAGTGTCTTGGAATGCAAGGTTGTCAGGGGAAAAAAACACCTTCCATCTTAAGAAATTCCTTTAGATGATACTTTTTGATAATAAAGGTTAGAAAATGTCTTCCTGCTTGCTTTCCTCAAAACACTGAACACATAAGGAAAAAAGAATATCTGTATACATCTCAAGTATGGATGTTTCAGATATAAATACTTTTTAACCTTTTTAATTTAATTTTAATAGATATTTAGAAATACAACCAGGGGAGGGGAACATGAATGTGAAGATTTCTAGGGTGTAAACAATTGAATAAGAATTTTCAAAGTAACATTAAAGATAATTCTAACTGTTAGTAAGAGCAAATCAATAGCAATTACCAAATGCAATTAATAGGATAATCAATCAGAAATATTACGAGTTTATAAATTAAGAAACTTTATCCTTATTGTAACAAAAGGCAATTGTTACTGATATCTAACTGCAACCCATCCTTCTTTTAATATTGCTAATAGATGGATAGACAATTAAAACAGTTTTAAAGGTTATCTTAGTTAAG
Source organism: Notechis scutatus (assembly GCF_049901735.1). Classification (NCBI taxonomy): domain Eukaryota; kingdom Metazoa; phylum Chordata; class Lepidosauria; order Squamata; family Elapidae; genus Notechis; species Notechis scutatus. Next base: position 58,969,592 of record NC_142010.1, on the reverse strand, counting down.
AGGCAATAGCTGCATTTCTGAACATGATGGCAAAACACTCCTGGTCAAACTTGATTGCAATAGTTCAATGTTGTGTCCAAAAATTCACTGTGTGTGGGATGGAGTGTGAGTGGATGTGTTTACAATTAATAATCAAATTTATAATCAGACCAATTGTAAATTACATTTTCAAAAGGATTTAATATGTATTTGTCTATAGAATGTCCCAAAACAAAGCTCCCACAAAATGGACAATCTGCTGTCTTCCCAATCTTTTAAATCTTCTTCAAGCACAATCCAGCAGAAAGTACATTCAGGGTATTACATATTCCCAATAATTGTGCCTGAAGTTGTACAGATTAAAGTTTTCAAGTAATAATTGCACTGTAGTTTGAATAATTGTAAACTATTGACAGTAGGAATAAATGATTTTGAAGATGAGCTTTCTTCATGGTTTGATCCAATTTTCATTCTGCTACCAGAATTCTGCCCAAAATGGTCTTTCCTGTGAGACAAGAGGAATGAGATAATCCTTGCCAGTTTTGTTTCACTGAAACTTCATCACCACTTTCCCTGTTGCTCTGGGAATTTCAAAGAAAAGTGGAATAGTTTGCAGTAGGAGAGGGGATCAGAAGAGATTGCTTCCCCCTTTCCACTGGAGGATACCCACACTAGATTAACGGTCTCCTGTAGAAAAAAAAAGCCATCTGCTAAATACTTCTGCTGGATCCAGTCTAGTTGAAAATACTGTTTTTTTCCAGGGCCTGAACTATTCTATCAGTATAGGAATTGCTGTTTACAGATTGAAAAAGACAAGCTGTCATTTAAAAGGACAAATCAATCAAAATTTTGAGGGATATTCCACCTATTAAGAATTTTTATATAACTTTTAAGATATTGGCAGCCAGTTTCTTTGGATTTAAAACCTGATTTGTTCTGTACTCATTAAAATCAGGCACGCAACTGCTGAGTCACACTGACATTATGATAAGAGTTCCCAACCAAATGCTTATTCTTGTTCTAAATGAGCTTCAGTAGCAATTGCTCTTAAGAGATAAGAATACATAGGAATTTTGCAAGTGTACATAGAACATAAAATAATTGTTATGAACATTTTGTACGTGAATGATTAACAGAAACTATGGTTCTCTTTGAGAATGTTAAAGAATGAAAGAGACTTCCACACTGGATAAAAGCCTATCTCTAAATATGGTCATCTACTTTGGGAACATTGTTACAGCTTTACATTTCATGTAATTATCAGTCTTTCAAAAGTAACTTTGATATTATTGATATTACAATAGCAGTACTTTTAATGTTTATTTCTAGTTAACTAAACTATAGTTTAATTTTAAACGAAAGGAAATAAATAGAAGTTCATTTTCATCAAGTCTCCAACTATTCAAATTCCAACTAGGCTTTCATATATATTTTTTTAAAATGCTTCAGCATCATAAGCTTGGCCTTGATCTGGGAGTACTTTTAAGAGGGAAGACTCTGAGATAATGCATTATGTGGGTTTTCTTCCTTTTCTTGCATTTTTCTCAATGATAAACAAGAAAAGCAGTGAGAAAATAAGCAACAAAGAGGACATCTGGATCCATTGATAAACCCAGGAAACAAAAATTATTCTGGAAAAAAATCCTTTTTTATTGTAGAAAGAACCTATAAAATTCAGTCTGTTTTTATATCTGCTTGGGATGAAAGGAAATTATTTTAGCCAAATTGAATAGTATGATATTGTTAACAATATTAAAAACTGACTGATAGTGAAGCAAGCAAGGGATTTCCTAGGATTTCAAAAACAGTAGGAAAAGATGCTGCAGACTTTACCTTTGGTTAAATTTTGTGTTTATGCACAATGAGTCATAGCCAGATGTTTTAGCATTTGCAGATTATCAAAATGTTGTTAAAATCTATGTAATCTCCCAAAAACCAGACAAGTAACATTTTTTAACATATTAATTGCCACATCTCTAAAATGTTTATGCACACATATCCTCCATATATAGCAGACAGATCTAAAAGTTTTGAATACATACATGGGTAGGCTTCTGTTTTTGCAATATTACATGAGCAATGTTTGTCTCTCTTTTCTCCACCTTTTCCTGCAAAAATAAATAAATAAATATGTTGTGCTCTTCCAAGCTTCTTGAGCAAATTTGGAACTAGAAGGAGGAAAGAGGTGAAGTCCGTTCTAACTGCAGAATCTCTTTTGCTGGCAGAAAGGCATCATAGGATGTAACTCATAAAATAATGTAAACCCTGTAAATGCCTACTTCTTTTTGACACAACTTTTCTGTGTGTCCTTTTTCATACTCTATGTCAGGGGTGTCAAACTTGGCATCACATGACGTATCATGACTTTTTTCGCCTTCACTAAACTAGGTGTGGGCGTGGCCAGTGCATGACGCATCCCGCTCACGAGCCGCAAGTTTGACAGCCCTGCTCTATGTTATTCCTTCCTCATTTTATTTAAAAGTAGAATGATATTTTTTTGGTAACTAACTTATTGATTGGGTTTAGAATTCTGTCTGCAATGGTAGTTATGACCTTGTGATTTCTGAGAAAAATAAAACATTTGAGAAAATGGTTCTATATTCCTGTTATGTAAATATTTGGGAGGGTATAACATTTCCTATATATTAATCAGTGCATAACATTTCCTATATATTAATCAGTGTGAAATATAATGTAAAAACCCAAGTTATGAAGGAACTATCAAGTATATCAGTTTATATGGAATGCTGCCTTTTATTTTTTGACACCTAGAGTAAATAAGTCATTTTGTGGTTTATATAATCAGGTTGTAAATTCTAACAAGAACTAGTTCAGCCTACGTGAACTCCTTTAAACAGACACAGAGCTGATTTCTTGTTTTCGTCTGTTATTGTTTTAACTTCCTTCACTTAACATCATAGGATTTCTATGACCTTGAATAAAATCGTATTCCACTGACAAAACTCAGAACTTAAACCTGGCAATGTAATTAAACAGCTTTACTTAAATAACTTAAAACAGCAGTCAGTTTGGGCTTCTGAAGTTTGAGCTGCAGGCTTAGTTGATCAAGGAAGTTACCCTTTCATGTTTAAGAATTGTTCTACAAAAGCTGCAGGAATGGCCACTGTGAGAAATCTGGTATCTATAACCAAACCTGTAAAATCACATTGGGTTATCAAAGGATTTGCACGACTCCTAAAGTCATCCTTTGTTGATTTCAGTCTTCTTCCCTTTATTCTTCGATGCAGGAACTTTCTCATCATGTGAGGGTGTCATTTGCTCTGTTCCCTCCTGTCTTCAGGCTGTAAATCCTAGACAATTACAGATCAACCTCCTTTTGTTGGTTTTGTGTGACTTGTATCATCATTATCATTGTCCCCATGAGCATTCTGAATAAGACAAATGGAAATTTCTTATGGCACAGCTGGAGGACACTAGATTAGTGAAATCTGTACAGTACAGTACACCTTATCCAGACATCTGAGCCTGTACCCAATGCCCTCATCTACAACAAGATGACACCCAGCTTGTCCACTTACTTGAATGACAAAGCAATTGTTTTACTTATTAACTTTTGCCTTGCAGCATGAAGCCAGTGGATTCTGGTTATTGTGGTTTCACATGGCCAAGTGAGTTTAAGAGATTATATATTAGCAAGAGAGGCAGCAATGGTCACTTGCAGATGTTGTCAAAATAGGAACATTGTGCACAATTATTAGCAACATTTGGCTGTTTTTTCATCCCTTTTGCTTATAGAATTATAGAGTTTCTCAATTTGTCCAAAAGTTCAACATAAAGATTGTGATTTGATTTTAGTATTTATCTATCTATTTATTTATTATTTTTTATTTGTCTTTTTAGGATATAAGGCTATAGAGCAGGGAAAATTGAAGGAACTAACCCAAGAAATCTCATAAAACATTGTGGTGGTTTTGATGGAGAGCTAGTAGAATGTTGTCAACAACTTAATGTTAAATAAAAATCATAAACAAATCATAAACAAATGGCAAGAAAAATATAATGAAAAGAGGGGTACAGGTAAATTTGTGTGTGAAGGAAAAATCAATACTCTGAATTGAGGCTAGGAAATATCTCTGATCCTAAAAAGTAAGCTTTTGTGACAGTCAAAAACTTATGGGTAATTCCAGTTCAGATGGCGCTTAAAGGTAATTTCCATAATGCTAGAACTGATACAGAAACTTTTATAATTCAGTTACACCTATGGATATACCTATATACATTTTAAAACTAATGGTTTTATTTGTTTCTAGATCGCCCTGGATTACTGAATGTGAAACCTATTGAAGATATTCAAGATAGTTTGCTGCAATCACTAGAACTCCAGTTAAAGCTGAATCACCCAGAATCATCACAACTGTTTGCAAAATTGTTGCAGAAAATGACAGACCTCAGACAGATTGTAACAGAACATGTGCAGCTGTTGCAAATTATAAAGAAGACGGAGACAAACATGAGCCTTCATCCACTCCTACAAGAAATTTACAAGGATTTGTATTAAGGGTCATCAGATTTCTAATTCATTTACATAAGTACGTTCATCAAATTGCACTATTTCTTTAAGAGGGAAAATATTACATACCTAAGAAATTACTGTGAAAAAAACCATTTAAAAAGAGACAGAGCTTTACTATTATAGATCTATTTTATGCATATTGTTTATAAAGATACATTTACAATTTGCTTTTAATATTAAAATGTCTTTATCATCAAAATGTTGACTGTATTTACCAGATTCTTTTTTCCTGACTTATTTGATATAATAGCACTGCTTTTTCGATCTGATTTAAAAATAACATTGGAGTAAGGGTATAGTTCAGCTTCATTGCAAAGAAGAGTAATTTCTCCCTCAAGGGAAGTTTTCTGGATCTTGATGTGGTTGTGAATCAACAACAATTATACAGGTCACTGCATTATATACATCTAACTTTTAAATATGTTTTTCAGAAAGGTGCAAAAGGGCCAGATTTTAAAAAAATAATTAGTTTGCAGGTTTTTAAAAAATATTCCTGACATTTAGCTGGGTTTGAAAGAGACCGCCAGAAGAATGAATATTTATGATTTACATTTATATTAAATAAACATATGTACATTTCAAGGTGCTCAGGATATGTAGTGCAAAATTAGTTTTATGCTTTTTTTATATACTTTCATTTATATTGTGTGCTGATTTCAAATGTGAGCTGCATAGCTGTTTTGTTTTTTCTCTGCTGCCTCTAGCGGTAGTTTGTCACAGGACCAGAAACTCAGATTTGCCCTGAGATGTAAAACACTCCCTCTGTGTGGTGGTGAGGGCGGCAGAAGCAGGCTCCTTTGATCTTGGCAAAGCTGGCAGTGAGCTCCCTCATGTGATTGCCCTCAAGCAAGTCAAACATTGCAAAGCAACAGGGCAGATTTTATGGGACTGCTGTTTGGATTAGTATTTCTAGGGCAGCAAGTTGGAACAAGATAGCATTCGTCAACTTCTGACTGAGAAAGGAAATAGTTCTCCAACTGGAAATGCTTGGTGACTACTGGTATCACTGTTCAGACAGATCGTGCATCGGTCCTGTTTTGGGGATCCCAGGAGTTTGGGAGGCTGAGCCAAAATGGAAGTATAGGAAGCATCTTTATCCCTTCACTCCCCCTAGGTAAACATGCTGCTAGTGCTGAAGATTTGGAATGGTGTAAATGGCCTGAAAATAACACCAATGCAGGCAAATTACTGATCACCAGGATCTAAATACTATGGCTCAGGGAAATTCTCCATAGTGAGAGTGAATTAAATCAGAGTTAGATAACAGGTGGTCGTTCAGATATTGCTGAATTAGAGCTTCCAGTCTCCCAAGCCCATCTGGCTAGTGGTGAGGGATACTAGGAGTGATAGCTTAGCAACTTCTGAATGATGTAAGTTATCTGTCCTTACTATAAACTGTGAACAAACAATCCTAATCAGGTTTCTGATCCACTGTGGATCTTCAAATCTTCTCTCAAAAATTATCTAAGGAGAATAGATGGAAACAACAAGGAATTTACTAGTCTCTGCCTTGAACACAATTGTGGTTCCTTCCAGTAGAAGATATCTCTCCATTGGCTGCTCCTAGAATGGTACTGCCAGGGATCGAAAGTCAGAGTCTTACACATTTAAACCTCTGGTTTGCTTCCAACACAATGAACAAAACCGTAGCAGGAGATATGGACAAGTGTACATTCAATCAAACCAATAAGACTGCATATCTAAAGCAACTCAAATGTGAACTGTATTTATTATCTAAACTGAAAAGGAGAGTTATTCATTACACCCTGATTCCCTGTGGTTTATACTGTGTATTGTATATTTAATCAAGGTACAAAGCTTAAACATAAAGTGTGTTCTTAAATCCTGCAACTTTGTAACATGTTGCTAGACAGAATTGGCTAATGCTGATTCCATTCTGATGAACTGGTTTGGCAGGAGGTTTATTCTATGTGGAAATGTGTGTTCAATACTTGGCAAATGTTAGTAAATAACTAAGATTCTAGAGTATCTGCAAAGGAAATTTTATGACATTGATTTCCAGCTGTTCCTCACTTCTGCTTTTTATGAATGATTTGTGAGTGGGAAACGCAATATTTAAGAATTTAATGAGAGATTCTCGATCAATGTGCCTCAAATAACATGCCATTTTCAATTTCCTTACTGAAAATAAGGAAATTACCTATTTCAGATTTTGATTTCAAATGGTGCTAATAGCTTGAGAAAAAATGAAAAATAAATAAAATCTATATTATAGTTTAGATATCATATTACATTTTTCATATTAAAATTGCTTTTTAATTTTCTTGCCAAAATGATATTCAAGAACTTAGGCATTTGTCTGTTTAAAAGTGGCAAGCCGAATTATGAATGAGGTACAAGAAATATAACATTTTTAGCATGTATCAGGGTTTGAAATAAGAAAAACAATTTTTACCATGGGCTCTGTACTTAATTAGACCATTCACCCACTTCAGGGAAAAACCCTTTTTCTAAAGTCCTAGTATTTTCTCATGTGAATTATAATCATAATTTTGGTTTGAGTTTAAATATATTCTGCTTCTATGGGATTTTATTTATTAAAAAAGCTTGCTCATGTCAATTTATGTAGGCTGTGTTATTTTCAGAACCTCAAGGGCTTTGGTGAAAATATTCCAAATCGTAAATCACTGACTGTTTTTTGAAAACATGACTCTAACCCAAAACATTTGTTAACTTGAACATGTGTTCTTTTTTCTTTTATTTTATTTTCTGAATCTTAGCAGGTATATATTGTATTATCCTCTTCTTTTTTAGAATAGCTATTACATAAAACGGGCAAAATTGTGATTGAGCAATTCAATTCAGTTCAATACATTTGATTCTGGTTTTGTATGTATGTATGTATGTATGTATGTATGTATGTATGTATGTATATGTATGTGTGTGTGTGTGTGTATATATATATATATATATATATATATATATATATATATATATATATATATATATATATCTTTTTCTTAAGTTTTCGTGGGTACTTACATGAATGGTATTCAGCTTGTTTGGGTATTTTCCCACGTCATTATAGTTGTGCTTTTAAAGTTGTAGCAACGTTTCGGCAGAATCTCATCTGCCATTATCAGGCTTCTGTATTGTGTTCGTCTGTGAGTCAGACTTTTACAGTTGTTTCAGTTTTAAATTTGGGGCTAGCCTACTGCTGTGCCAGAATGGTTTTTTCTTCATCCTGATTGGTGGAAACATTGCTACAACTTTAAAAGCAAATGCAGTAAAAAAGCTGGACTACACTTCCTCACTAGTCGAACACATGAAAGCCACAGGTCATAGCATCAACTTCAATGGCACCAAAACCCTAGCTACTATACAAAACCCCAGCCACAGAATTATCAGAGAAGCCATAGAGATTGAAAAAAGACTTGAAAGCATGAATAGAAGAGATGATTCCACCAGACTGTCAATCATTTGGAAGCCTGCACTCACAAACAAAAAAATCTCCACACCACTAGCCAGGCAAACACCTGGGCACAAACAGATCCCCCCTGATACCTCCAGCTCAAACACACCCCAACCAGGCACCCAGATGAAACCTAGCTTCCTAACAAATGATAGCCGTCCATTTACTCGGAGCCAAGCTGCACTAAAAGCCTCCAATACAGGAACACCAACGTGCCTACCGTCCCTGTCCTATTGTTTCTCTTATTCTTTTATTTTTCTTATATGTACCCATTCCATATATTCACAACTATGTATACACTTGTACTTATTATCTTGTAAACAATTGACAAATCAAATAAATAAAAAAATAAATAAATAAAAAACACAATGTTGCCAGCCAATCAAGACACAAAAAAGCCACAAAACAGACAGAAGATATTAGAAACACCAATCAAGCAGAACACAGCAAACTCCAAGACCAATAAACACAGACCAAGACTCCTAACCAATCAGGATGAAGAAAAAACCATTCTGGCACAGCAGTAGGCTAGCCCCAAATTTAAAACTGAAACAACTGTAAAAGTCTGACTCACAGATGAACACAATACAGAAGCCTGATGATGGCAGATGAGATTCTGCCGAAACGTTGCTACAACTTTAAAAGCACAACTATAATGACATGGGAAAATACCCGAACAAAGCTGAATACCATTGATATATATATATACACACACATATATATATACTATTTTAATAGATGATAAACAAAATAAAGTTTAAGACAAAGTTAAAATATGTTTATAAAACAATCTAACCAGCATGCATAAGATCCATGATGCACTCTATATCAAATTATAGTGTGCACACCAAAATTAGTGTCAATATGTTTCCCCCTTGTTTGAACAACACATGCATGTGCACATACACAGCCTTAAACTTCCAGCATAAAAATGTTTATATGCTTCTATGCACATTTTTACGAATGCCATAAACCACTGGAGATACCAATTGTGTTTGTTGAATATTAATGAATATAGTTTGTTTAAAATTATTTTCTTGTCTTCAGATTGCTAAAAATTTAGTAGCATGTTTCAGAAAGAAAGGCAGTCTTTAATTTCACAATTGTAATACATTGAAAACTTTGTAGAATGTCTAAATTCTTATTATTTTTAGTAAATATAATTCATATCGCTAGATCTATTACTCACTGCTTGACCACAGGTTGAATCTATTAATGGTAATGAACTAAATTTGTAAACCTAAAACAGGAATCCCCAAACCCCGGTCTGCAGCCCAGTACCAGTCTGCAGCCCATTGGGAACCAGGCTGCACAAGGAGCGGGCGAGCGCACGAAGGTCCATTTGTCTAAGGGCACATGTGTGAAATCAACACCTCTCCCCCTTGCAGATCCGCACAGCCAGAAAGGTTGGAGACCATTGACCTAAAACAGCTAAGGGAGTACAGGAGCCATCTTTCACTACCCTTGAACTCTTCAAATCTATGGAAGACTAGACAGGCTACATGTGATTGGAGCTGAAGTTCATCCCATCTGGCAAATGCTCATTGGATGGAGCGTTGAGAAATCTCTCCTTAACCATTATGGAATAGGAATTGTTGAGGGGATTCAGTAGTAAAACGGCAAAGATTGAATTACACATTCTCACCTCTGGTCCATGCTTCCTACTCTATAAGATTTAAAGCCCCTGTTGGACTATTTCTGTGGAATTTAACAACTTGAATTATTTTTCTGAAAACAAAAATGCTTTAAAAACAAAATCAATAAATGTGATGCAGATGTCATCACAAATGTAAGTATATAATACTCGCTGGGTTGTGGACCTATGTAAAGGGCATACATATTAAGTATTCTACATTGATAAACTAGGCAAACACACAACAGCTAAAATAACAAAGCTGTTGCTAAATCTTGCTCTCGGGCAATTATTTTAATAGTTACTGTCCAGAATTTCACATACCTGAATATAATGTGCCTTGTGCGCAAAAGCATGACAAAACCATTTCACAGAGAAAATGTTCTCTTCATGCTCACAACAACCTACAGTAAAAACAGTGAAGTATGGGGTCTTTTAGAAATTGCTGAACCATAGCTGACAGCACTCAGCATAGCCAATGGTGACAGATGATGGGAGTTGCAATTCTGTAATATCTGGTAGGCTGAAAGTTCTCCAATCTTGATCTACATAATATAATCCTCCAGCAATTCTCTAAAGCAGTGTTTCTCAACCTTGGCAACTTTTAAGTTGTGCGGACTTCAACCCCCACAGATACCCTTATGCTGCACTGGCTGGGGAATTCTGGGAACTGAAGTCCACACATCTTATAAAGTTGTCAAGGTTGAGAAACACTGCTCTTATGAAATGAAGTGGGTTTGAGTAAAACAAGATAGAACAGAAATTACAGTTCTTCCTGAAAACGGACTGAACGTGCTATGCAAAGCCTTCCGCTCAGGATGAGAAATTCCAACATTTTGGATTTAGCTGTCTTGTGAATCATATGACTCTTGCAGTATAACAATTGGGACGTTTGTGCCCATTCCAGTACAACTAACATCAAACAAATAAAGGTGGGAATAGAGGCAATAAAACATGGTGGGAGGGGAAAAAGGAAAACTATAAGCACATTGTGAATTGACTTGCTTTTTAAAAAAATCCCACTTGCATACACTTTGGATAGCAGTAAAAACTGAACAATCGTGTGACAGATAAGCTAACTGATAAGTTTATGAATTTATTTTGCTACCTGAAGTAGAATGGAAAATGGTGTTCCTCCTAAGTGCTGGATAACTAAGATTTTACTACTTTTTTATGGCATTCAGATTACCTATCTGATGCACACCCTCTTTTTCCTGGTTATCTCATTTACTCCCTTCTACATCATCTACTCCAAAATAAAGCTCTATCATTTTTTTAAAAAATTCAAAATTTGTTATTGCTTTTCACGGATGTGGGACTATCAGAGCAGATTAAATACATGCGGGGAAAACCTCAGGGCACAGTTAAAAGAATTAAGATGGCAGCACTGTTTCAATCACACCATTTTGGCTGCTATCATGGCTTTTTGACTGTACCCTGCAGATACCTCTGAATTATTGTAAATCTAAGATAAAAGATCTGAGAATTCTCTTACACTACAACTGAGGTTTTGCACAAGACTGCTACCCAACCCATCCATCCTCAATGCCTCTTTGTGTCTATTAAAATCTCCAGATTTTAGGAATAAATCTGGGATTGAGTCAAACTAGAAAATAGTTCAGGGGAAAAGTACAGATGTGGTCTTTCTGCTTCAGGGAGAAAGAAAGGCCTGAAAAAGTCACCAGGTGGATCTTCAAGCGAGATGCAGAGCAAAGTTAAATGTAAATAAAATTTGATTCAGGTCGAATGAAGTTAATCCTGCAGAGCAGTGGGGTATGCTACTGGTTCGGCCCGGTTCTGGCATACCAGTAGCGCCGAAGGTCAGCTGGCAGAGAACCAGTTCGCTCCGAGTCTCTCCAACACCCTGCAGTTGGGCCCATCTGTCCACGCGGTCTCCCATACTGACCTTTATTTCCTGCTTTTGAAGCGCAGCTAATTTGCTCAGCACAGCAGATTGCCGCACGTCAGCTGTTGAAGCTACAGGGAGAATGCAGGATTGCAGGTGGTGAGTGTGAAAGCCTCTGTGCGTGCACAAAGTGCATGTTTAGTGCACATGTGCGCCAAGTATGTGCGCACGCGCAAAGCGTGCCCATCAGCCACACCCACCAAACCGGTGATAAACCACTTAGAAACCCACCACTGCTGCATAGTCTCAATTAGGGAAAAATAAAACAGCTATCCATTGTTCTTTAGCAGCTAGTCTTCCACAGATTAGAAATATACAAATCAGTAATCACTGATTGTCCCGCTGATTTCAAAGGCATTGTGATAAACTCAGAAGTGGTATTCAGCAGTTCTGACCAGTTCGGGAGAACCGGTAGTGGAAATTTTGAGTAGTTTGGAGAACCGGCAAATATCACCACTGACTGGAGATTTTACAGTATCCTTCCCCTGCCACACCCACCAAGCCACACCCACAGAACCACAGTAAAGTAATTTGAATCCTGCCACTGGATAAACTATAATGAAGTTTGCACAGTTTTGGCTTTACATCTCTGTGAATTTATAGAGTTTATTTGATACTGGTAGTCCTCTTAAACCATTGATTTAATGATCATTCAAAGTTACAGCATTGAAAAAAGTAACTTATGGCCTTTTTTTGCATGACCACTGCAGCGTCCCCATGGTCACATAATCAAAATTCAGATGCTTGCCAATTTGTTCATATTTATGATAGTTGCAGTGTCCTGGAGTCTCGTGATCACCTTTTGTGACCTTCTGACAATCAAAGTCAATGGGGAAGCCACATTCACTTAACTTAATTCACTTAATGTTACTAACCTAACAACTGCAATGATTCACTTCACGTCTGTGGCAAGAAAGGTCATCAAATAAAGCAAAACTCACTTAACAAATGACTTGCTTAGCAAATTTTGGGCTGAATTGTGGTCGCAGGTTGAGGACTATATGAATTTCTAAAAGCCTCAATAAACAGTTCATCGGGTGAACTCAGTACATATGAAGTCAGTAAAAAAAAAAGTTTCCTCTAAGGAAGTGTAGCTAGTATCCAGTGCAAGCTATTGAAGCGCTTTTAATTTTGGCTACAGTTCTTCCTACCTGCTACATAAAATATGACATATGTTTGAATATAAATAAATCATCAACATTTTGGGTCAAAAAGGAGGACTGACTTTTTTCAAAATCGAAAATAGAATTCACCAAATTCACTATCTTGAGGTCTTCCAAAGGTTTCAAAGATTGGGACAATATAGGTTATTCTTTATGCTGAGTTGCACCACTTATGTAGGTTGAGATAGAAACATGGAAGCTGCTTTGGCTTTTCAAAGTTGGCCTGCACTCTCACTTCATACTATGCTATAATCGTGCTTTGACCTCCAGAGAGGCTCTTAAGGAGACCAATCTGTTTCAAACCCAATTTATTTTGGAAAAGGCCCTATATGAATTTGGATTTCCTCAGGACAAAATAACACTATCTGCCCAAATCACAAGGCAATAGATCTGTGAGTGTTTGTGTTCAGAGTTAGAATGCTCCGTATAACTGACTACAACATTTAATTTCACTTAGAACCACTTAATTATGTGTGAAGACTTCAATGAAGCCTCTTAATAAAAACTTTGGTGCTGGAAACTGTTCTGCCTGAGCAGAAAATGGTTGATGATTGCCCATTGATTATTAACATGGCAATGAAACGGCCTGAATTATAAAGCCATTTGTCTACCACTAGTGTGGTGCTCAGTTTGTGTCTTCATTACCTCTCCTTTGTCTCAGTGAAACTGCAGACAAAGAAGGTTTTGGTTTAAACTTATGCGTTACACACCTTTTCAAACCCAATAATGTTTGACAGCTGAATGGATCTTTATTTGACAACTCATAAGGTATATTTCACCTTCCATAAAATCTACATCTCTTAAAGGTTCAACAGAAAGCCTGTCAAACTTCATGTACCGAGATCTAGTAGTCTGTGCCTCTTGTTAAAAAAAAAAAAAAAAAGACTTGATAGAGGATTTACTGTCTAATGCCAACTCTGGATTGTTTATTAAACCACAGGTTGTGAGATCCTTCCAAAACTTCCAAAAGCTAATGCAAGATATGACTGTTGAAAATCCGTAACACACGCAAACATAAACGCTGAAGTGATACAATATATTTAATGAAGGATTGTTCCAGAGTTTTACAAACTGTCCAATATGTTGATTCCTTAAAGCAATAAATGCATTTGTACAAACACACACATACACTCCTGGACTGTAGTGAGTACACTCTGTCAGGTCACCTGTTATCAGACAGGTCTTCATTCTGCTTGGACAAGCTGAGTGCCTGAATAAGCCAAATGACTTGTGCACATATTGTAAAGCTAGTGCCAGTCAGATCATACACCACATGTTGGGTCTGTAAACCACAGCTAGATTGCTGCCAGACCATGCTGTAATGCTGCCTGAACAATCTGACAGCTGGAGGTATGTCTGTGATCATTTAACCTCCATTCTATTATGACATCACTTGATCCTGCTAAAATACTAGATATATCTTAATATTTTTTTAAAAAATAGGTACTGCAAAATTAAAGCAAGTTTTTCATTCATGGTGGGTCTCTTTCTTAAACACAATTAGACTGAGATTTCTTCCCCTCTTCTCTGGGACATGTTCTATCTTAATGTCTACCTGTGCATTTCAAATGATGCTGTCCAAATTGGAATTTGTCACAACTACAATATACCTCACCCATATACTATACCTCACCCATATACAAACATTTCACAGATTTTGCACATACTGTCATTTTTGTAGTAATTCTGTTAAAGAGTACAATCAACAACAATATATGGATTGCAAACTTTCAAATGACCACTAGCTGGAAACAAAGAAATATAGAAAACTGTAGCCCAGTGTTGCCATCTAGTGGGTGCCTTGATTTTTTGCAGCCCAGGTAGTGAACTTGTACTGTGTCTCTTTATAACTTGTGTGCTATGATAATGCTCTCTATGTAATCTATATCAGTAAATCATTTGAAAGGCTAAACTCCATCTCCATCTCACATATGAAAGATATCAGAAAAATATCGCCTTCAAATCCTCCATTTATCACTAGTGACTGGGTGGCCTTGATGACGCATCCTGTCTCATCTCAGCCCAGCATAGGTACAAGGACTGGGAAAAGTGGCAATCATGCATGCAGCCTCGCTTTCCTCAGAGGAAAGGTGAGCTAGTTAGATAAATGATGGTGCCCCAGAATTGAATACTGTATTATTTATTTATCATACTGCACTTAAATTCATCTGGCTTAATGTAAGATTGCCTTCTTTTAGAGGAGTGTTAGATAGATTACAGACATTTAAAAGAACAAGGAGGCATAAGAACATATGTGGAGTTTGAGGTTTTAAAGGCCTTGTTTTCATGTCGATGGGCCATTTTTCATACTCTTGTGTGGCAATGCTGAACATTTATGGCTCGTTTCATAGAACATGGTTACCCAAGAGATCTCTCAAGCTCAGTGGAAATTTCAAGGAAAAAAAGGGCATTCTCCAGAGACAGGGGAGGGAAGGTGAAGCAGGAACCTCATTGGCTCTTTCAATGGGAAGAGCTGGCAATGTACTGGAGTATCTTGTCCTTCGTGCAGCAAAAATGATTAAACCCGTTCTGTTGTGTCAGCGTATCCTCAGTTTGTTAGTGTTAAATCTCAGCTGGCTGATGCTTGCCAGAAAAAGAGTGAAGGAAGCCTGCCAAACAGCTTAACAAAAATGCAAGCCTTAAATATAACAAATGAGGTTGAATTTTGCTGTGGAAATATTTCCTGAAAGATTTAAAAAAAATAAAGATGTGGACAAGCTGAACAGCCATGTACTTAAGGAAAGGGAAACAGGAGCTGACGAAGAGAAATCAAGATACTCCATTCATCTGAAAGCCTGTTTAGACAATATGGGGTTCTAATTATTTTGAAAGCCTCCCTGCTAATTTAAGGTGCTGGAATCATACCTCATACTTTGGCCTCCTATTTTCCTCGCAACAACAACCCTGTGAGGGGGGTTAGGCTGAGAGTGAATGATTGGACCAAAGTCACCTGGTCATATTTTATGCCTGAGGGAGGACTAGGATTCACCCTCCCCTGGTTTCTAGACCTTCACCACTATATCAAACCCCAAGTGATGGATAGGGTACATTCCAAAATTAATGTGATGCATTTATCTAGTACCTAGAGTTGCCTATATTTAAGAATAATTTGGAAGAAGTGCCTCAGAGCTCACCCATGCCCAGCACCTCTCCACTTATCTCTAGTGCCCTGCCAGAGCCTGGAAGAAAAGGGCTGCAGCTGCTTGGAGAGCTGTTTTAACTCTATCGAACTGACTGCTTACAGCAGCTTTCTTGTTCCAATCAGTCTAAAAAGTCTTCTCCAACCTCCAGTCAACAATGTTCTTCTTCTGTCATATTCACTGTCAACTTTTTGAGCTCTCAGCATCCACTTGTAGCCCTGGGCATTTCTACCCTAGAATGAAGTCTTGCTCTTCCAGGATGCTTCCAGCCTCTGTTTTATTTTGTTTTGTTTTTGCAAACACAGAATATTACAGATGGTAATACCATATTTTGCCAGCACCTTTTATTTCTTCCACTAAAGGAAAATGCATTTGATGGTCTCTGGTGATAGGTCAGAAAACGTATTTGAAGGAGATCTCCTTTATTGATATGGACTAGAGTAATAGAATCTTAAAAGCCTAACTGTGTTTTCCATCCTTTTTACACCATAGGAAATTAAGGAAGAATTAATCTGAACCCATTTTCAGGCTCCAATTCCCTTGCTTAACAAATCTTTTCCAAACATTAGTTCTATCTAGTTTCTTCAAGATCATCTCTATGACTCCAAAAACAAAGATACCTTTTTTTTATTGGAAGCACTTCACAGTTGTGCAAAATCGCTTTTTCTAGGTTGTGTCTTCAATATATCTCAAATTCACAGTATGTAATCAACAAATTTCTTGGTTTCACAGAAGTTGTAGTTCAACACATGGCGGTCTCAGCTGGCTTTGCTCAAGAGTTCCTAATGTTTGCTGTGGAAAACACTCATGAACCGCAAAGATAATGCATGGGCTTCTAAATAAATATATAAATAAATGCTAAAATCTCATGAGATCACCAATAATGCAAGATGTTTGTATTCTCATTCAAAATGTTGCAAGATTTCAGGAATGAATATTTTAAATCTCAGCAGAATTCATACTTTCACAAGTTTTCAACATTAAAAAATAACATATTGGTATATCTATTTCATCAGTTTTTTTAATTTAGGTGGGTTTTTTTGCTTTTAAATTAGTTGTTCTTATTTAGGTTCTTATGGGAGAAACAAAACATCACTATAAAACTTAAAAGAGTTTGATGTAGTGATTAAATTTCTGACTTAGAAACAAGGAGATGGTGAGGTTTCCCTCAGGCCAGATGGGTGACTTTGAGCCAGTAACTTCTCTCAGCCCAACACACCTCACAGAGCTGTTGTTTTTGTGAGGAAAATAGGAGGTAATGTACACAAAAGTACACATTCCTAGACACATTAGTTTAAGGAAAAATATAAACACATATACATATAGAGTATATAAACATTAGGGGGTTTTTAACAGCCCTTTTTGCCATCTAAATTTTTAACCACAACAGTTTCCCATACATTTGAGTATCTCAGTTAAAAATATATTGCATTTTATGTGACTTATATGTTTGTTTTACAGAAATGGACAGAAACCACAGCAGATTTCAAGGGAATGTTAACCCCGCTAACAAACATAGCATTATATACTAATTTATTTTTAATCTGCAGCACAATCTAGAAAGGTTACAATTAATCGAGTGTTAGCTTCAAGGTCAGTTGCTGAAATAGATTTATTGGGAAATGTGTGCTACAAAGTAATCCAGGTAGATTCTTCCAATGTCTAAATCCTATTCAGATGGGCATTTTGCCAATCCCAATTGGGATTTTTCAATATGTGTACATACTGGTGCCTCAGGTACCATATTGCTAATCACTATGATAATTCTCAAAAGCCAGAATCTTACTTGTGTAGAAGAGGAAAACATTGGGGACCACATATAATAGCACTGACTTTTGTGAGCTTTCCTGTATTTCATCAGAATTTATCAAGGCCACACAGTGTTTCAGAATTTCTCATAATTCCCTGGAGCATAAAAACCACCAATTTGAGGGGGTTGTTTAGCTTTGTCCAGACAGTGCTTGGTATCTGCTGACTTGATTTTCAAAAAGGAAAAAAAGGGTTAAATCAAAAGAATGCTTTACTTCCATGCACAGTGGGAACAATTTAGGGAAATGATAGTCCATTTGGAATGGTGTCAAAGATTCCTAACTGCAAATTTGTTCTCAGAGGCAGGTACTGTATCTTGAACTTTGACAACATCTCAATTTGAAAGGAGGGGTTGTTTGCTTTGTTTTGCATAATGCCTAAATTGTTTTTTCTCATTTCAGTAAAAAAAATCAACATAAGGAAAGGGATGAATCCCAAGGTGCAAATCAGTCCAAATGGCTTTGTTGTATGTGTGTGCAATATTGATGCAAACACCCAATGCCAAAGCAGATAACCATGTCCTGTTGGGTCATTGTTTCACAGATATTTCCCTACTTAAACAGAGAAACAGAGTGAAGAAGAATGGGCAAAAAAGCAGGACCAACTTTCAACTTCCTATCAACTTCCCTACTGAATTTCCTTATGGGAATCTGGCAAGGAGCATCAGAAATCCTTCTTTCCTTCCTTCCTTCCTTCCTTCTTTCCTTCCTTCCTTCCTTCCTTCCTTCCTTCCTTCCTTCCTTCCTTCGTTGCAAGTAAGTGGCTTGCTGCTGGATGGGGGAGTATAAGGGATTGTGAGACTGGCTGGGAAACTCTCACAGAACATTGAAAATTAAGATCATACGATTGCAGCAACAGCCAGTAGCACTGAAGCAGCCACAAATTCCCCAAATTTCATTTCCTTGGGAGTCGCGTGTCCTAGACTTTTGAAACATTCTGTAAGTTAGCCCATTTGAAGTTGTTGTTGTTAGTTGCAAAGTCATGTCCGACCCATCGTGACCACATGGACAACGTTCCTCCAGGCCTTCCTGTCCTCTACCATCTTCTGGAGTCCATATAAGCTCACGCCGACTGCTTCAGTGACTCCATCCAGCCACCTCATTCTCTGTCGTCCCCTGCCCTCAATCTTTCCCAGCATTAGGCTCTTCTCCAGTGAGTCCTTCCTTCTCATTATCATTTGTATCATTTGAATTACCTTATCATTTGAGGTACCTTGGCTCAAAAAGTGGAGCCCTGTGATATATCATACTGCTCTAGTTAAAAGTCATGAGAACAAGAGGTTTAGTAGCATATAAATATTTTTTTTGCTGTTAAAATGGTCAGTTATCAAGACTTAAATTATGCCTTGATTACTAACATTTTTCCTATCACTATTAAGTAACAACATCTCATCTTCAAATACCATTTATATCCATCCAAAATAAAGAAAAAGAAAAATGTTCTTATGGATTGGAATCTCTCTTTTTCCCCAATTTAACCAGATGGAATGCTGTAACTTGAGGCACCAAACCTCAAAATGTATTAACATTCCATTATGTTTTAAAGGAAACGTAAAAATGTTTTCTGGTGTGGCTTCTAAAATAACAAAGATTGTAGGAGTGTAATTCAACTTTATCAAGAGTAACCTGTACCAGAATTTGCTGTCTGAATTTTTGGAATCCTATTTCCCATTTATTATATTTTCATATTAACTTATGCTCTGACTGTCTTCCTATCTGTCCATCAGCCTGCCTGCCTGCCTTTGGTAGATAGGATCCATAGAAAATTACAGGGAGTGCCATGAAGGAGGAGACAAAATGACAAAGATTAATAAAAAAAAAAAAAAAAAGAAGCCACTTTGTATAAGCTCAAGGATGAGCTTCACTTTCATGCTCGCTTTTACTTTTAGAAACAAGCCATGGCTTTTTCAATGAACCATTTCAGTGTGGATAGTTTCAAAGTTAATATAAGCCATACATGCTGCTGAAATGAACTGTTGTCATTAAATAATCCATATTAATGAAGGGCAGAAGCATTACATGAATGAATTAAAATAGGGACTAACTCTAATCTTGGTCTGTTTTTCATCCCTTGGAGCTCTTTGAGATTCATAGCTAATTGGATCCTATCATGCATCCACCTCTTTCTTCCTTAACGTGTCCCATTTCTTGGAGAGGTCAATTGAAAAGGGTAGACCAGGTCAGCATTGGGCCATCTCTACCAAGTCCAGTGAATATCGCTGACATATCTGCAATGTTTCAAAATCATTTTGAAACCAGACACTTGTCTAGTCAATCTCTTTGGTAGGCTGAAACTCAGCAATGTCTCTCCAGAGCACAGAGTACTTCATTCCTAAGAAATCCTGGGGACATTATGACCCCCTGTTTTTATAATAAAGGAGCAGAAAATTACAAAAGCTGTAAAGAACAGTATGTTTTAATAACATTATTTGCCATACATGATTTTTTTATATCTTTTGAATATATCCCTTGAGTATTTCAGGAATTAAGGTCAGAATGAAACTAAGAATGTACAGAGAGCAGAAAGGAAAACAAGCATACCTTTTGGTGATGCCTGATCTAAACCATCAACTTGACTTTTTTTTTTTTTAGTCCCATTGACATATCACCCCAAATCCAAACACTATCCTTGGCCCAAAACTGGCATGCATCTCTGTCTTCAGTGAATAGAACATCAATGTATGAAATACCAATTGAAGAGGATCCCCAAATATAGATTATCCATTCCCAATATTCTGAGTAATCTTCAAAACTCCAAACCAAATCAAAAAGAGTTCTCACTTTAGTATCGACTTGTGCTTCTTGTGTGAAACAACAACATATTCTGTTAATATACTAACACTAACACAAGCTAGGTATGATTAGAAACCTGCAGAAAAAAATGGACTTGTTTGGAGAATGAAATTCAACAGCTACTGATTTAATGAGCCAAACAGTGTACCCAATGTTTCAGTAATATCTGTTCTATGAGACAACTTACAGGAAAGTAGTGTAGAACAAAGAATGAAATGTGTTGATCATTTTGGTTTTCTGCTTTTTGTTTCCTAGGCCTACAATCCTACATTTATTTAACTATAAAAGTTCAGTCCACTGAACTTTTGAATGTGCAAAATGTAATATTCAGGATCAATTGCACCTAAACAACAACTCTAACAATCTATATTTATTCATTTATCAAACATATATGCCACCTGACTCAATGATTATTATTTGCATGTTACTTTACTTTTTCTCCTTGAATATGTTTTTCTTTTTCTTCTCTGTAGTCACAGCAAGGCTAGAATAAAAAGGAAAAAAAATTCAAATAGTAGACAAGCTCAACATACACCAAAAAGTCACCATCTCGGAGGCAAACATATTGTAATCTAATTTTTTGTGCTATTTCTTTGAAAAGAAGCCTTTTGATTTTAAGATCTTCTTTCTTGCTGTTTCTCCCATTGATTTCTGAGATAGCTTATAGCACAGGGGTGGGCAAACTACAGCCCGCGGGCCACATCCGGCCCGTTGGTCTGTCCAATCCGGCCCACCCTGAAAAAAATCGCTGGGCCCCTGAAAAAAATCGTATTGCCCTGCGCCGCATGGCCCCCAAAGCTGCAAAACAGTGCGGAGCGCTCTTGGGGTAGGAAAGAAAAGAACTTTGCAAAGGCCTCGGCTGGGAGTTTGAAATCACCTTGAGTGCGACCTCTCCGAAGGTGAGTCCCCGCCTAATCCCCCCTTTTTCTGGGGCTTCCAGGCTTAAACTTTGCAAAGGCAAAGTTTGCAGGCGGGAGCGTCTTCCCGCCGAGGAGCGGGAAGGGTTCCGCCGGCGGGCAGGCGGGCTGCTTGGAGCGGGCTGCTTGGAGCCACCTAAAGCTAGGCCGCTGCTGGTGGAGCCTTGCCCTGCCTTGGTGCCCTGTTTCCCGGCTCGGCGGTCCTGCTCGGGCGGCACTTTAAAAGCCTGCTCCCAGCACCCGAGCAACTTCCCAGCAACTTGCGCCTTCCTTTTTCCTCGCGGGCGGCGCCTGGCCCTGAGCCGCGCGGTGGAGGGGAAGCCTGGCGGACGGGCGGGCTGCTTGGAGGAGGCGACCGCGGCACTCCGGGCTTCCTCGTCGCGCTGTGCAAAGTTTAAGTTTAGAAGCCCCGACCCGGCAACTTCCAGCACTTTCGGCTTCCTTTTAACTCAGCGGGCGCTCGCGCCTGGCCCCAAGGTGCATGGCGGAGGGGGGAAGCCCGGAGCGCCGCCGGGTCGCCTCCTCCAAGCAGCCCGCCCACCCGCCGGGCTTCCTCCGCCGCGTGGCTCGAGGCCAGGCGCGAGCGCCCGTGAGTTAAAGGAAGCCGAAAGTTGCTGGGAAGTTGCTTTCGGGTTTCCGGGGCTTCAGGCTTAAACTTTGCACAGGCAAAGTTTGCAGGCGGGAGGCGTCTTCCCGCCGAGGAGCGGGAAGGGTTCCGCTCGGCGGGCGGGCGGGCTGCTTGGAGGAGGCGACCGGCGGCACTACAGGTTTCCCTCCGCCACGTGGCTCGGGGCCAGGCGCGAGCACCCGAGAGGAAAAAGCAAGTTGCAAGTTGCTGGGAAGTTGCTCGGATGCTGGGAGCCGCCGTCGTGGTGAGCGGCTTGTCGGGCACGTCAGCACAATATTTTGCCCCCCTTTGCTCCCCCCTTCCCCCTTCTTCTCCTCCTTCCCCTCCCTCGGAGGCCCCTGAGTCAGGAGTTGCTACCGCCGGCGCAGCTCGCGCGCTCCAGTACCGCGTTGCCTTGGGAAGGGAAAGGCAAAACCAGGAGCCGCTGAGCCTGAGCCTCCGGTGCCGCTGCTGCTGTTGCAAAGCACCGCCGCAACTCTTCCTTTTTGCCTTTCCCTTCCCGAGACAATGCGGGACTGGAGCAGCGCGGAGCCGCGCCAGCGGTAGCAACTCCTGACTCAGGGGGCCTCCGAGGGAGGGGAAGGAGGAGAAGAAGGGGGGCAAAGGGGGGCAAAAATCTTGTGCTGACCCGGCCCGTCTGTCAAATTTTAAAAGTCAATGAGGCCCCCGAGCCAAAAAGTTTGCCCACCCCTGTTATAGCACATTAGAACAATAATATAATTAGTCAGAAGGTTCTGTCTCTTGCTTTACAGTCACCATAATTCTTGATAGACTGACATGAGTGATAGAAGTTGAGGTCCATCACATCTGGAGGCCAGAAGTTTCAAGAAAACTATGTCAATGTAGAAGAAGCCAGAACATTATTCTCCTCATGCCTCAAGCCTAAGGCAGAAGTCTCTCTGAAATTGGTCCTTAAAGGTTGCTTGGATTTTGTCTGGCAACAGTAATAATCAGACAAGTCTTCCCTCTGTCAGATGTTCTCTTTGAGGAAAAAAAAGAGAATGTATCTTTTCCCAAATATTCCCAGGAGCTGCCGAAGACAACTGTATGAATCCACAAGAAGACACAATTGCTTTAATGAAATACAGAGAGATGTTCCTGCCAGCTCTTACTGTTTTTGAGGCCCTCCACATTTTTTTCATCTTCACAATTTGTAGCTGTGCTTTACTAAAATATCAATCCTTTGCAGCTGTGGCCATCTAGACAATATCAAATTGGGGAGGGATGCTGACATAAACAATACACGTATCTGTATTTTAACACTTTTGTTGCTCAAACTATAAAAAAAGATTTCTGCTAATAATCACTGGAATCTTGCATTCTATTTCACACACCATACATGCTCCATACATGCTTTGTACTAATATGTACAAAAGATTGCAACTCACCAAAAGCTGAGGGAACATACCAAACCATCAGAGAAGTTATTGGGCTGGTGTGATTTGACTTCCTTATGTGCCAAAATACAGGAGTAGCAAATGTAGAATCAGAAGACAAATACCTATAACAGAGATAACACTGCCATTAGTGAATCCATCCACAATGGCACTGAACCAACATGGCAATAATATCATTCTGAAGGTACAAAGAGAAAACTGAAATTATTGTGGGGAGGAAAGGTACATAAGCACAATAAATTCTGAAGAGAATCCAAGACTCAATTTTGCCATTAATACATGAAACAAATATGTAAATATAACACAAGTCACAGCACTGAAAATCACACTACCATACAGGGTGACAGGAGTTGTACCAATTCTAGACCAACATTTGACCTGGCATAAGGGAAGATTAATATGATGAAATCTTTGGAATCTGGACTTATTTATAAATTGCCAAGTTATTTTTCCTGTAACTATACAAAGGAGTTACACAGAAGCAACAGTTTGCAGTCATGCTGTGCTTGATTTATTGTAGCATTAAATTGTTGGCATCTTGAGGAACTTTCATAATAGGAGAAAATGAATAATCTGTTGTTTGAGCAAAGAGTACTCATTTGAATACAGCTACCCATGTTTTAGCCAAGTACATCAATGCAAATCCAATTCTAGCTATTTGGAAAGAGGCAGAGAACTATATAAAAGAAAAAGAAAATGTGACTGTACATATTTAGGAACTTCTAGTTAAAAACAAATGGCACATTAGCAGAACCGTCCAATTAAATAAAGTATATTTCCACGCCACTAAAGTTTCTACTCTCTCATCCCAATCCCTTCAAAGTGCAGATAACCCTTCCACAACTGGGACCAGAATCTTGTTCGTTTAGTGAAGCAATCATTAAGCAGAATGTCCACATGACCACTTTGCCCAATGACCATAATTTCAGCACTCCTAGTTGTGGTTATTAAACAAACTTGTGGGTCATTAGGCAAAGCCAGGTAGTTCTTTTGCTCTGATTTCAGCTCCATTTATGTCTCTGGGAAGCTGAAATCCTCGGGCAGGCAGCTCTTTCAACCAGCCTCCGCACACGTGAGGGAGTTCTTTTGGCAGGCAGCAACCAAGCATGCAGATGTTGATATGCTTTGTTTTCAATCATCAAAAGTGCTTTATAGGATCATTGTTTTTGAGACTGTCGTTAGACAAACAGTCATAACTTGAGGACTACCTGCATTTTCAATCTGATCCGTAAACCTCTTCTTCACTCACAGCCAACTTCCTGGGTAAAAATAAATGAAATAACAATAGCAATAGCACTTGGATTTATATACCTCTTCATAGTATTTTACAGCACTCTCTAAGTGGTTTACAGAGTCCGCATATGTCCCCCAACAATCTGGCTCCTCATTTTACCATCCTTTTTCCCAGGATGGAAGGCGGAGCCATCCTTGAGCCAGTTAGGATCGAACTCTTGGCAGTTGGCATAATTAAACTACAATATTTTAGCCTATTAGCCTTTAACCACTTTGCCACCATGGCTCATCAGATATAAATAAAGTTTTCCTTCATCCACTCCAAGCAGGGATGTCTTCAGGATGTGGTTGTTGTTGTTTTTTTAAAAAAGTCAAGATGGCACACATGCACATTAAAAACAGACAGAACTCTAATCACACCATTGTAGTCACCATCTTGACTTTCTTGAACATGTCTTCAGATATCCGCAACTCCAAGTAATGACAGGATGATGCAGTGCCAAGTC
The DNA here is from genome assembly GCF_049901735.1 of Notechis scutatus. Lineage (NCBI taxonomy): Eukaryota > Metazoa > Chordata > Lepidosauria > Squamata > Elapidae > Notechis > Notechis scutatus. The sequence continues at coordinate 58,944,522 of NC_142010.1, read as the reverse complement.
CTCTACAGCTGGGCTGTAAAGCAAGAATGACATCCTTTGGGGCAGTGTGATGCCTGGATGGGCCCTTTGATTTATGTTTGTCTCCAGCCATTCATGATCTCTTTTGTTTCTTTTTAATTGTAAGCTGCCCAGATCCATTAGGAGTCAGGCAACCTTTACATTGTATAAATAATGGAAATCAGTGATGGAAATCCATAAGCCTTTTTTTTTTTGTCCCATCCCTTTGAGTCATCATTGACTCCTGACAATTGCCTGAACAGGTCCCTGCAGTTTTCTTGGCAAGGTTTTTCAGAATGGTTTGCCTCTTCCTAGGGCTGAGCAGGTGTGACTGGTCAAAGGTCATCAATCTGGCTTCATGCCTTAGGTGGGACTAGAACTCAAAGCCTACATGAAACCCACCAAACCACCAACCACTACCCAAAAGCAACTGCAGACTCTTGAAAACTGTAAGAAGGATTTCCTAGCCTTGCTTTGAACTACTTTTCTCAAATGCCTCCCCACCTCTTTATGCGATAATTCATCAATGATTCATTTCCTGGATTTGCAGCTTCCTTCGTGAAGTTGTCTTTAGTTATTCCAGAATAAAAGAGGTATTTTCCTTCTCACCATAAATTTTTTTCCATGTCTAGGTGCATTGATGGTTGTACCTAATTTATTTTTCTTATTTTTATTCCAGAATACCAGTTGATTATTACTCTTGTGTGTATACTATTCTATGTTTATATGGAGGGGAGGGGAGGAAATTTGTCATATGCACATATCTTTGCTTTGGCTACGGATTTATAAGATACATCAGACCACTTTGTTATGCCTTCTCCCAATATTTTCTCTTCTCCACTCTCTATTTCATACATGTTGTACAAATAATAAATCATTAATTCCCTAACAGTGTAGTCAGTTATTTTCTATCCTTGATTGTAACAGCACTATATTATTTAACAATAGCACAAGATAGCAAAGAATCAACAATGCATCTTTCCTTGAATTTCTGCTATGCAAAGTAAGCAGCCTTGAAATTATCTGCATTTGCATATCAGTATTTGGGACTGGAGTCTAAATTACATTGACCAGTCCGATGTTTCGGTGGACCTGACATTTCTCTACAGAAAAAGACATAACTATAAGCAATGGAAATAGTAATATTATTAGAATTGCGAACTGTACTATGCCTGAAACCACTCAACAATTGTAGAATAACTGATTAAGATAGTGAAGGCTCTTATTTAATTTTGCAAATCTCCAATGACAAATTCTCAGTCAGACTTCAAACCTGGTTTAAGTAAATATCTGCTCCCTGAACTGATAGATATTCAAAGTATTTAAGAGATTTCTGAGTTTTCATAACTGTGTATCATATCATGTTATATATTGCATTTAATTTTATTATTAAATGCATTTAATTTTATTTTAGATATGCAACTAATTCCAGGCCTTGCCAGCCATTCGAGGTAGAGCAGACCAGGAAACCTACCTTATAAGTACTACTTTTATTCTAATGTTACAAGAACAGAATCAAGCAAATCTAAATGTGTTCTCTCTCTTTCCCTCCATCCCTTTATCTTTGTGAGAACTAAAAACAACCAAGTCTGGCACGCTTTCTCAAATTACATTTCTACCCCAATCTCAGATTTCTTTTCATGATAGTTACCTTGATGGTAGTTCTTCTTCTTGCCCTCAAAGCTATTCCTACTGCTTATTACAGGTATCTAGTTTAACCCACATTATTGCTTGTTTATTTGTCCTTTGTTTGTCAAAGACCAAAACAGACATTTAAAAAGGAAAAGAAACATCACTGTAGAAAACAAAGCAACATAGTCAGAAACTTGCACAAAAAGTATTGAAGCTACCAAGATTACTCAACAGCTAGACATAAGATAGAAGTGTAACTGCAAGAAGAGAAATGGCTGTTCTAGAGATATTTGGAAGCTTGTCAACTAAGAGGAGGAGTAATTATTGCACTATGTATTGCATTGTTGCATTGCACCATATTTCTATCATCACCTTGTGATAGAAATCTACACGTGGAGATGTCATTTGTCAATTATTAGTTACAGCTTCTGTGTCAACCTATTGAGTTCTGCTAGCCAATTTAGCTTATTGTGAAAGAATAATTCTAGGAGTCTATACAAATTGTCTAAATCATTAAAACTTCACATGCTGATAAATGGCCAAATTTTCTTCTCTGAATTTTAGTTGGCCTAAAAAGAATTAAAATCTGCTTTGGACTGTAGCCAAATTCTTTATACTTGATCATCAGGAAGCAACAAGGTGTCTTGGCTTCACACACACACCCCAATTTCTTGCCAAAAGGCAAACTGCTTTCTCCAAGTAAAATTTTAAAAAATGAAAGGCGTAGTGTTCCATTGTTTCTGAGTTCATCCCCACTGTTTTTCATTTCTTGTATGGATAAAGAACAGGACATTTATTTGTTTGTTTGTTTGTCTAACATGTACAAAATAGCAGGTATAGGTATAAACATAAATATAAACAAAGGAAGTAAATACAGATAAACGGGGACAGTAAGACAGGGATGGTAGGCACGCTGGTGCACTTATGCACGCACTTATGGATTCCAGGCGGATGAGCTGTGTTGTGTCCCTGACTAGCTAAGTCTTCAACCTGGTCCGCATTTTGAGCGGGACCATCTGACTGTTCCCATTGGTTGGTGCCGTTTGACAGCAGACTATATAAGGAGCTGTCAAACGGCATCAGCCGGGCAGTTGGGGCCCGGCCCAGCCAGCCGGCTGCCAGCCCAGCTGGGCAGCCACGTTAATCTGTTACTGCTTCAAATAAAGAAACGTTATTCTTCAGCTCCTGTGTCTGCCTGGTGTGTCCGTCTAGACCAATACAACACTGGCGACGAGGATGGGATGTCAGAAGAGACACCCAGGCAAGAAGCTAAGTCACTGAAGATAGAGCTGAAGCCACAGCATGTCTGGAGCCGCAGACAGTCTCTGCGCGCGCCAAATTTAAAAGAGCCTCCTCAGCTGAGGAAAAGAAAGTCTCTCTGAGCTGAGGAAAAGAAGTCTCTCCTGAGCTGAGAAGAAAGTCTCCTGAGCTGAGGAGAAAGTCACCCTGAGCTGAGGAGAAAGTCACTGCCTGACAGGCACTCTAGCCTCCCGTGCGAAAGGCACCCCGCTGGCGCTACCAAGAGCGCAGAAGTCTGAAAAGCCTCCCCAGTCGAGGAACAGACGTCGCCTCAAGGCCCGTGAAGGCTGGCGAACCTCCCGTTGGCGCTACCAAGAGCGCAGAAGTCTGAAAAGCCTCCCCAGTCGAGGAACAGACGTCGCCTCAAGGCCCGTGAAGGCTGGTGAAAACCCCATTGGCGCTACCAAGAGCGCAGAAGTCTGAAAAGCCTCCCCAGTCGAGGAACAGACATCGCTCAAGGCCCGTGAAGGCTGGCGAAAAACCCCACCCGTGGGCGCCAAGAGCGCAAAAGCCTACAGCCTCTAGCAGAGGTCCAGACTTCGCCTCAAGGCCGTGAAGGCCGGCGAGACTACGTTTCCACCCCCACCGATCCGGCCGCCGCTACCGTCGCTGCCGCCGCGCGCTCCCGACAGCCGCTCCCGCAAGGACGAGCGCTCCGCTGCAGCCGCTCCGCCCGCTGGGACGCCGCTGCGGCCTCCGCTCTTTAGCCGCTGCGGCCTCCGTTCTGCCGCGCCGCGCCTCCGCTGCCGCCGCCGCGCCTCCGCTCTTCTGCCGCCGCCACGGCCTCCGCTCTTCTGCCGCCGCTGCGCGCCTCCGGCTCTCGCCCGCTTCGCCGCCGCGGCCTCCGCTGCCGCCGCCGCAGCCTCCGCTCTTCTGCCGCCGCCGTAGCCTCCGCTCTTTCTGCTGCCGCCGCGGCCTCCGCTCTTCTGCCGCCGCCGCGGCCTCCGCTCTTCTGCCGCCGCCGCGTGCCTCCGCTCTTCCGCCGCCGCCGCGCCTCCGCTCTTCAGCCGCCGCGGCCTCCGTTCTGCCGCCCTGCTGCCTCCGCTGCCGCCGCCGCTGCCTCCGCTCTTCTGCCGCCGCTGCCTGGCTCCGCTGCCGCCGCTGCGGGCTCCGCTGCCGCCGCTGCGGCCTCCGCTTCAGCCGCTGCGGCCTCCGCTCTTCAGCCGCTGCGGCCTCCGCTCTTCAGCCGCCGGCCTTCGCTGCGCCGCCGTGGCCTCCGTTCCTTCTGCCGCCGCCGTCGGGCCTCCGCAGCCGCCGCCTCTCCGCAGCCGCCGCCTCCGCTGCCGCCGCCGCTGCGCGGCCTCTCCGGCCTCCGCCGCCGCCGCGCCACCTCCCGCTGCAGTCGCCTCCCGTCCGGCCGTGCCGCCGCCGCTGCCGCTCTCCGCCGTGGCCGCCGACAGCCCGAGCGCCTCCTCGACTTCCACCGGCTGCCGAGCGATGGGCCACTGCCGGTGCAGCTTTTCACCATTGTGGACTGAGTGCAGCCATTGGCTCTGCAGAGATGCAGCCCTCCGGGGTTGAGCATGGCTGGTGTGCGTTTCCATGATTCACTGAACTGTTTGAGACCTTTTCTTCGCTCAGGTTGTTAAATAAAATTCTCTCTGCCCCCTTCCCAATGACTCTGGGGGATGGATCCGGTATTTAGGGGTGGTGGGTGTCAGGCGTTGAACAAGGAGGTGCGCACCCACCATTAGAGTCCTTCCATGCACCCACCTCCAGGGTCTCTCCCACCTGGGCTTGTCTCCCTGACATTAGCACTACACTCCCCAAGGGGGAGCGAAAGCTAGGTGGGTGGGAGGTTGGATTGTCACTACCCTGGGGGGCCAGGAGAGCACGAAGGCCTGCTCCCCTTTTTCAGCCTTAGGCCCTGACCATCATAGTCAGCTCCCTAACTCAGTGGTCCCCACATACCCTTCACGCAAGCCACAGCTAGACCTGCCATCTCTGCAGCGTTGGTTCCAAGGCAGGCAGCTGTCAATATTTGACCCACAACCCTTGGGATGGGGCCCCTACTCCGCCACAGGCGGAGGTCACCTGGGCAGGGTTGCTTGCCACGTTTGTCAGGGTCTCCTTCCCAGGTCAGGTGCTCCTCCCGGGCCACTAGTTCAATTCCTTGTTATACCATTGTATTCCCAAAAGGCTGGGCAGCGCATGCCCTTAGCTAGGGAAAGGGGTGTTGTGTCCCTGACTAGCTAAGTCTTCAACCTGGTCCGCATTTTGAGCGGGACCATCTGACTGTTCCCATTGGTTGGTGCCGTTTGACAGCAGACTATATAAGGAGCTGTCAAACGGCATCAGCCGGGCAGTTGGGGCTCCGGCTCCAGCCAGCCGGCTGCCAGCCCAGCTGGGCAGCCACGTTAATCTGTTACTGCTTCAAATAAAGAAACGTTATTCTTCAACTCCTGTGTCTGCCTGGTGTGTCCGTCTAGACCAATACAACAAGCTGTATTCAAGAATTGGTCTGGCAAAGGTTTTGTATGTTCTAGTTAGCAATACAATGTTACCAGAGAAGAAGCTTTGCAAGATTAGGTTAACAACTCCTAATGCTTTTTTGGCAATGCTGTTTCAGTGAACTCTAGAGCTTAGATCTTTTGAGATGGGTACTCCTAGGTCCTTGACAAAGTGAGGGTCACCTATGAGATCATTTCCACCCAACTTGTATTTGGTGTTCTGATTTTTTTTCCTCAATGTGCAGGACAGATAATTTATTAGTTGAGATTTGAGTTGCCAAATGCACGACCATTCTGACACGTAGTCAGGGTTGGTTTGTAGAGCAGCAGCATTGTCAGTGGTGTTAAATAATTTTACATCATCAGCAGGACACAGCAGTGGCAAACTTTTTCAAAAAGTAGGCACATAATCCATTAGGGTCAATAGAGATGGCTTTAGGTTATGTAGTGCCGTTTCAATGTTTTCTACTGTAAAATCAATATGTAGTAAATTGTTAAAATTTGTTATGGCACGACTAGGAAATGGGGGGCAGCAGCCATTGCTGTCGACAAAGACTGAACTGAAGAACATATTGAAGAGGTTAGCCTTAACAGCTTCATCATTACAGTCTTCCCCATTAGGCCCTTTTAGGGGTGGGATAGTTTTAGGGGTGGGATAAGTTTGGCATTTAGGAAATTATAGAAGGCTTGGGAAGAGTTCGAGTTTAACAGCTCTTCCTCCTGTTTGCAGTGCTGATTGGTACATTCAGCCTTTATCTGGTGGCATAAGGCTTTGTAGCGATTTTTAAAGTTAGCTACGTAGCCAAATTTGTTTTCTCACCAAAGAGATTTTTTTCTTGGATTGTAACTTTCTTATTGTTATGGGTATTTTTTTTTATTTTTATTTTTTTGCTTTGGGGTTATATTAGATATGTATAGATTAATGACTCTATTGACTTCAAGCAAAAAAGGTTATAATGGTCTTCTGCAGTTATTCAATCAGTGAACAGAAGATGCCAATCAAGAGACACAAGGTCGGCAGCTCTGAGATCATAGTTGGCTTTTTAAAATTATAATTTGGCCCCATCATTATGACCCTCTTTTCAAGGACACAAATTGAGACAAAAATCAATCATGCAGTGGTCGCTGTTGGAAAAAAAGTTCTTTAATTTGTAGGCCATAAATTGAGTTTAAGCTATTGCAGAAGATGAGATTGAAGCAACTGTTGAGCCTAGTGTTGTTACCAATTGCTCCAGCCCCAGAATCATAACAGCATTGTACAGGGTTGCATCTATAGGTTCAGTTGTACATTCATTTAGGGTCCAATTAAAGAGGCAAATTGAGGTCACAAAGAAAGATAAGAGGGTGCGGGCAGGAAGCTGCCCACATTAGTAGTGCAATTAGCTTGTTCATATGACCAAGGTCATAGTCGGGGGCTCTATAACAAGAAATGAACTGTGGTATTTAGGAACAATGTAATAATGGAGTCTGGAAAGGATACATTCAACCATGTCTTGCAGACAAAAATAAGGTTGAATAGGACCACATTTAGAAGCAGGAGGAATTTGGGCAGTCATGCTTGTCTATGGAGGTGTTGGTGTTTTAAGGGTGTTTTATTTATTTATTATTTACTTATGTGGCTGGGTTCTTCAGAGCAGCCAGTGGGAGCTTCGCCCTCCACTTAGATTGCCTTGTCAGCTGTCAAGTGGGGATTTGTCACACCAATGGCTGATGTTGAGGAACTGCTCCGGTTTGCTGATTCCTTGCTAGATGGCTGCAGATCAGCTTGTATTCTGCCCTTTTAGATTAGTTTCTCCATTTGTTTGGAGTCACAGGGCCTCCAGGATGACTCCCACATAGGCAACTGGATTTGCAGTTGGGTTTTAGGGTCTTATTTGTTCAAATCCTTATGCTGCTACTTTGTAGATCCCTAGGACCTAATCTATGTATTTTTTGTTACTTTTGTTACTTCTACTCCTATCTCTGAATTTAGTTACTGGTACCTTTCTCTCCTTCGGGCTCCCAGTGGCGTGACTATGCATCTGCCTTGGTCACCATCTTGAAGAGTCCAGAATTCATATGAAATTACAGTTAGGAAATCAGGAGACGCCATCCATTAATTTCCCAGGGATGTAAAGGTGTGGATTGTTTCGCTTCCATCAAGATTTTTGCTGCTGCCAAATAGATTTGTCTTTTTGTATAAAAATCCAGCACTTCTGTGGCTGCATATACACAATTATGGCTGAGTGGGATCAGGAAAAAAGTTATTTTACTTAACTGAGGGCATATGTCTTTGTCTGAAAATTCCATAGCTAAATAGGACACATTCAAGCAATTGGTACTGTTTATATTTGCAAACCAAACCTGGGGACCAGCCTTGAGTCTATCTGCAATCTCAGATAAAAAATGAAACCATAATGGCTTCTAAAAGAGCCTAATTGAGCCTTTAAAAATCTGATGCCATCCAGATTGTTATTCTAGGGTACACTACTGTATTTTCAGGTTGCTACTAAATGAATTCTCGGATCAGTTTTGTTGGCTTTCTACTCCTTATTGCACCCATCCCCTCCATGTCACTTTATTTAATGAATTAACAATCAATCTGGTGAAATACAACTGGCAGTTTCAAACTTCATTTGATGCTTTCTGTTACAATGAATTTTTTAAGAACCAAAGGGTTTATTTCTTTGGATGCTACAGATGCCACCATCTTATTATATGGGTTTGTAAATTTGGATTTGTGTAAATTTGGAAGGCAGGGTTGCTAGCATTATTCTCTGCATCTGCCATCAATATGCAACCATTTGCTGATTATGCAACATCAGAATGGATGTCATTTTTAATGGAATTTTGTTCTCCCACATATGTAAACAAATAGAGATCAATAAGCGTTTTTACCTTATATTAGCTGATGTGCTAGTTCTCATTAAACAAACATGGTACCTATCAGAGCTCCAGAAAGCCAATTCAAGGTCTCCACATAAAGTCTAGTTTAGGATTGATGAAGAGTGATAATTTGGCTGTCCCTCTGGCATTTTGTCAGGATTTTTCCCTCATGTATTGTATCCTTTACATTCCAATGTTGGGCTAATGATCTTTTTGTTTCTCTACGGGTGGGTATTTAAAGTAGAAAGCCAACTGAGGGTGATTTTCCAAGAACAATTCCTATAGAGCTAGTCATTTATCAAAAATTTAGTCAGATTATTTTTCCAAGAGACCACATGATTATGAAATTTTTCCAAATGCCAATGAAATGAAAAGACTGGGGTAAAGAGTACTGCTAGAAATGTAAAATATCTTATTTTTCAAGAGCATCCATCTTCTGTGTGGTCAAAATATTGGAGTAAATGAACTTTGATGGTCAACTACCTTAAGGACACCATACATATAGTAATAAGGAAAGAACCACTCTGGAGGCCTACTCTTAAGGAGCACATATTTTGTAGAGATAAACCTGGGCTTGCTATGATCTATATATATTTTCAGGACAGAACTATCACCAATCGTGCTTAGTGAGGAGGACACTTTTATGATAAATGAACCTATGCTATAAATAAATCATTCAATCGTTACTTATGTGAGCGCAAATGGAAGAGTGATGTTCCCACTGATCATAAAATTTGTTCAGTCTCAATACATCACTTCAAAAAGTAGTCAAAATAGACTTGGAATGAATCCAAAGCGAGATTGATATCTCCCAATAACTAGCATAGGAAACCTGCAAGATATTCAACTTTCTAATACTTCAGCAAAGTGAGGTGAAATTTGCCAAGCGGTTGAAGCCTAATTTTACATAAACTCATGCTCCTTTAAATTTCACTTAAAAAAAGGAAAGGAGACAAGACGCTTTACTCTTCTGAGACAAAATCAGATGGCATTTGCAAGAATAGTCTGGGATGATAAGACTCTTCCCAAAAGTTCAGTTGGAGTTGTGCCAAGGGAAAATTTACAAATTTGAGATAATTTAATATAGAAAGATATTTATTATTTGATGAAAAATTTATATGAAAAATGCAAATACTGTGGGATGGAATTTGGGTGGAATTGATTTCTTTTTTACAATATGTATACCTAATATTTTTTGATAGAATTTGATATGAAAATACATTTTCTACAAGCAAAAGGTACATCTGGACTTATTATTAAAGTCTTTCCTGGCAGCGTTAAGAGTAGAGTTAGAAAAAACATATCCAGACTGAGATGCTACAGTAATTGTTTGTAAGGTATTCAATCCAAAATGAAAGGTATCATATCATCCTATCAGACAATTCCCCTATTGCTTTACCTCTATTGCTTTGCCCCTTTAACTTCATGCCTGGGTGCATATATACACATATGTGTACACAATTGCACACAAAATAACATCAAATTATATATTGTTGCTTAAAATATCAAAATGTATGTATGTGCAGACACAACAATAATTTTACATTCTAATTACTTTTACTTTCCCTTTTTAATCAGCGCTAAAATAGCACAGTGGCTAAGAACTTTGCCTAGTGCATAAAATGTAGTCTTTTATCACAAGTGTCTGGAATAACAATAAACAATGGAACTCTTCACTCCTCAATGATGGGAAGGAGGTGAATAAAAACAGTGCCATCTTTAAAAATAGAATAGAAGCTTATTGAGGCACACAAGCATTATTCCATCTAAGCAGACTTTTATTGAGAAAAGCAAAGAATAAATAAGGAAATATTTCTGTACTAACTACTTAGCAACTTTTATATATACATGTCATCTCTGTGACCTTGATATATTCTGGATATCTGTTCTTTAAATAAAAGCAATTTCTTTCAGTACTTCAATGTTCTCCAATATGTTCTAGGGAATCTGCTTTCTGAAAACTGTGGCACAAATAGATTTAAAATGTCATATCCTAACATTTGCTATCCCATTCTTTTCCTTCAATAAAACTAAGCAGAGATAGGTGACAGGCAAACTTGAGAACCCAAGGATGTTTTTAGCATTTGAGTCCAATCAGATGATGATACAAGACACAAGAATCATGTTTTAACCTACTTTATTTCCCCCACCATCAAGATAAGTGGCATGTAAAATATTTTTAAATTTTGTTTATCAGAAGATTCTGAGATTCTTTTTGTAGCAACTGAAGGCTGGTTTTAACCAGGTTATTGGATTTTCTTTTGCCTTACTTTTCCTGTTGCAAAATAGTAGGAATTAAGGCCATCCCATTCTATTAGATTTCTGAAGCATGACCTTCAAATATTCAGAAGATGTTTAACACACTTTATTTATTTACTTATAGTATTCTGGAAATAAGATTCAATATACACCCTTCATTCTCCTTGTCCACCTTGTTGCTTTCCAAATAGACAAGGCTATGGTTTCTAACATTTTCAGCTAATAAGAGTTTTAAGTGGAAATTCTGAAAGTTAATAGTCTGGTACATCTGGAGCAGATTAGATTAAGGATGGCTGCTTTGAGCACAAGATTTAATCTTCATCACAAATGTACTATTCCTAGAAATGGAAGGAAGCATTAACACTCAACATGGACTTGATTGTGAAGCCATATAATTGACTTTTCTGGGATAAGCAGCATAAGAAAAGTCTTCCTGGATCAGGTCAGAAGTTATTTATTGCAGCAATTTGGGAATTTTTCTTTTATATATCATTTTATAAAATTTCAAAAAAAACAAACCTCCAAGAATAAAAGATAAAAAAGGAAAAAAAGAATTGAAAAAAAAAGGGAAAGTAAGGGGGAGGAAGCATGATAAAAAGGCAAAAAACAACAAAAACAACAAGTAAAGAGAATAGAAAAGGAATGACTTCTGACTTTCTTTGGTGTAGATATAGATAAAATTCACCAAACCCTTACTCTAAAGTTCACAATAGTCTACATTAGTTCCACAATCCCACATAATTCTAGTCATCAAATCCCAAAATCAAAATTGTATTTCTTTCAGTTCCTTGCAAAAAGTACAAAGTGGTTTCCATATAGAAATAAAATTGATCAAAATCTTTTCTTCAGTCAAAGCTGGCAATTTCGCCATCTCCAAGAATTACACCAGCTTTACTTCTACTCTACTTTTCCACTGTAGGCATTTAGATGTATTACTGCTGTTATATATGTTGTGGTGGTTTTCCTAACTTTAAAATCAGAAAATTCTTTTCTAAAGAATTGGGGGGGACTAGTTAAGGAGTATTCAATACTCATTTATCACATTATTTTTATACTAACATCAGCATTTTTGGAAACAGAAATTCTCCAAACCATGGTTTAGTTTCTAGGAATTATGACATGAGATCCACAAATTATTTTGCAGAATCATTTGCAACCCATTTCTTCCCTTGAAAAGCACTTTGAGCAAACTAGCTGTTAGAAAGAGATTCATTTCTAATTAAATTACAGATTCATTTCTAGTCTTGCTCAGCGAAGGACTTCTGGGAGCTGTTGGAGCCCCTCATCCCAAACTCAGATTAAATAGTATCATTAGGGATAGCCAACCATCAGTTATGCTGGTTTAATTCTAGGCCAATGAGTCTTAATTAATAATTAAATTATTTGAAACTTGCATCTTAGCTAGAGCAATAGCCTTGACACATATTCAGTTCCACAGATGTTATGTGTCATCTCACAGTCTAACTAGGAAGACAAGAACTGGGTGTACATGAATACCATGTTTCTCACAAAATAAGGCCGGGCCTTTTTTTTTTTTGACCCCGAAAAAATGGCTAGGCCGTCTTTTCGGGGGTGACTTAATTTCCTCCCCCACCTAGAGCGGCCCATAAGCATGTACCTCTCCATGAGGCCATTTCTATTGGCCAACAAAAGCTCCCCTAAGGCAGAGTCCCCAGCCGCTTCAGGGCGAGGCATAGCTGCCCGTGTCCCCTCACCATTAGACAATGTCTTTCGGGTGATGGAAGTTCCCCAAGGGCAGTCACCAGCCACTTCGATCGGCCGGTAGAAGCAGCGTCGGGGCGAGCGCACACACACACTCCCCTCACCGCGAGGCCGTTTCTATCGGCTGACGAAAGCTCCCCAAAGGCAGAGTCCCCAGCCGCTTCGGGGCGAGGCGTGGCTGCCCGTGTCCCCTCGCCATTAGGCAGTGTCTTTCAGGCGATGGAAGTTCCCCAAGGGCATCACCAGCCACTTCGATCGGCCGGTAGAAACGTCCTCGGGGCAAGCACACACACTCCCCTCACCGTGAGGCCGCTTCTACTGGCTGATCAAAGTGGCTGGTGACTGCCCTTGGGGAGCTTCCATCACCCGAAAGACACTGCCTAATGGCAAGGGGACACAGGCAGCCATGCCTCGCCCCGAAGTGGCTGGGGACTCTGCCTTTGGGGAGCTTCTATCGGCTGATGTTCTATCGGTAGATCGGGGTATTCTAGCCTAGGCTACCTGCAGGGCACTCCTAAAGGCAAGTTTTCTCCCCACCCCCTGCCCTTCCCCCCCTTTTCTCTTCACCTCATGTAGTTCTAACGAACAATGTGAGAAATGGCGGGGAAACGCATGGATTAAATAGGCCTAAATTTTGGGGGTGGGGCTTAATTTCACCTCATGCCTAGAAATCATGCTGGGCCTTCCTATTGGTGGAGGCCGTATTGTTGGAGAAACACGGTATATATTTTCCCGAGTAGGCTATGAAGGTATTGCTATTTAAAAATAAATAATAATGTAATTTATTTACAGTGCTGAAAATGAAAATTGCACAGAAGTTAGGGGTGGCTGACTCAGGCAAGGGGAATGTTTGAAATGATATGAAGCCATGACAGAATGTTTAACAAATTCTTTACCCTAAGTTGAGCTGATTTGCTTACGGGAAACAATTGTTTGCATTTACTTGCTTATCAATGTGTTTTAAATAAACAGAAATTTCCTAGCACATGCCTTGGCATATAGTATTTTGTTGTTAAAATGGTAAAAAAATGGAATAAAGCTGTTGGTGTTTCAGATTCAACAAAAGAACAGCAATCCTTTTCCTGTTATGAAAAAAGAACGGAAAGAAAATATTAAAAAGTGGGACATTTCTCAAGAGGATGTTTTTCAGTTTATTTTTGTTTAAGAAAAGACAACATGTCTTTTCTGGCAGAAAATTAGGGGTTTTTTGCTTTCACACTCTTTAAGAAGGTGATGATTTAGGGCATTATCCTTCAGAAAACCAGTTTTCTGAATTATTTTGGAAGGGTCTTTTTTTTAATTTTTAGGACATTTTAGACAATAAACAGGCACCAGGTCAAAAAAGTTCTGAGGCATGTGCCAGATTTATAACACTGTATACAATGGGACTATTAATAGAAAGGCCCATTAAAACATGTGCTTGATTGCTGTACTTTGCTGAATCAAGTCCATGCATTGTTTCTAACATTCCTGCAAAAAAGGGAAGACCGAGGGCCAATTTTAGTCTGATTAGAGTCAATGAAACTTGAGATTTTCTGCCAGAAGTGAACTGATGCCTGGAATTAATAATTCAGAATAAATCATTGCCATCTAAATTGCCATTTTAAGCGTGATTCCAAGCTTAATGACAAATCTACAAACCAAGCCAAGCCATCTTTTTCATGAAGGGCAAGAAAGCAGACATGCTTCCAACCCCTGTAGGAAAGCTGACTGGATTGGCAATTGAACCTGCGAATGAGAGGATAGCATCCCACAAGATGCCGGAAGGTAGCAGCCTATTTTAAGCTCTCTATATGCAAAATCTGGTTTGTCTTACTAACAATCAGGCTGTCTCCCAGCAGAGGTAAGATAATAGAACTTCTCTGGGGTGGGAGGGAGAAGCCAAATATGCATATAATAAATATTCATCCGTGTTTGTTTGTTTGTTTATACCTTTCCTTCAGGAGCTCCAGGCAATCTACATGACACTTTTCCTCCAATTTCCCCCCACAACAATCCTAAGAGGTAAGCTAAAGGTGGCCATGAACCTTCCTGGTTGAAGTTCTAGGACAGTCTGGAAACACCCCCACTTCTCCCACACACATCCTGCTTTTCCATTGTGCTACCTCAGTGTTTTTCAAATTTGGCAATTTTTAAGACGTGTGGACTTCTACTCCCAGACTTGCCAAGTTTGAAAAACATTGAGCTAGACAGCTCTGAAGCAATTTTAATCTCTGAGTGGTAAATATCACTGGTGTCTACTGTCTTCCTACATATCTTCTAGTTTTTCTAAGAAGAATAGGAATTCAAGTTTTATTATTTTCTTATTTAAAATACTTCTAAGGTGTTTTGAAGCCAAAAGTATCTTACAGGATTACAATAAAAGCATTTATTAAGCAACAATAAAGCCCACAACATATAAAGAATGAATAAGGTTTATAATCACCACCAATTAAAGTGATCATTCCTATACCAGACTACTAAAATTAGGGTATATGCGTGCCTCTAAGTCTGTTGACTCCTGGCGGCTTCCTGGATAAGGCCATGCTGCACTTTCAGAATTAGTTTGTCCTTGGCTGCTTCCTAGGGCTGAGAATGACGGGACCAAGGTCATCCAGATGGCTCTGTGCCTATGGTGAGACTAGAATCTCATGATTTCTAGCCTTCTGTCTTAGCCATTAGTCTCAAACAGCTCTGAAAGTTAGGCTTTGTTATAGCTAATACCTAGAAGGGAACACTAAAACTTCACTAGGAGAAAAACTTGGGGAGAAAATCAGTAGGTCTCTAGGGCTTTTTAAGAAACTGTTAATGATAGATCCTGATGAAATAAGA
Source organism: Notechis scutatus (assembly GCF_049901735.1). NCBI lineage: Eukaryota > Metazoa > Chordata > Lepidosauria > Squamata > Elapidae > Notechis > Notechis scutatus. Next base: position 58,929,487 of record NC_142010.1, on the reverse strand, counting down.
CCCTGCTCCACCTGTAAGGCGCCACTAGGGAAAATCTATCTTTTTAAAGCTCCTTCAGGAAGGTATCGATCTCTGCTTCAGGTGAAAAAGGTGAAAAAATGAACACTATCCTACCAATATGATAGTGCACAGATTTTAAGGTTGGTGTCAGCGGCAGCTCTGTGAGATAGGCTGGGCTGAGAGAAGTAGACCCAGTCAGTGTCCAGGGTGAGGGTGAGTTGAGGGTGGAACTGAACCTGGTTCTAATCCCAGAATTTTGCCCAAACTTTGCAATATTAACCCTTGTTAGTAAAATTGAATCATCAGTTAATCAGTCTATGGAGATTGTCAGTCATCCAGGTCATGGTTGCTCCCAATTGGAACAACCATGACCTGGATGACTGGGAGTCTCCATAGATTTTTAGCTATTCACTTTGGGATAAACACTCTTCAAATGGTGTGGGAGTATGAATGGATTTACAGAAAAATTGCAGACTACAGGAACCATTTGCGCTTCAGTTTGAGATGCAGACAACACAGGCTCATCCCCAACAACCTGCACCTGTCTTCAACAGTGAAGGAACACAGGAGAGAAAACATCCTACAGCCAAGAAGGCTCCACATCCATTTGCACTACTCACATGATCCTGAGGACACAGATAAACCTGCAAGGGGCTTCAATGACTTTCTAAAAGAATGTAAATGACCAGCTATCTGCAAGGAATACAAATCCTTCCATTCCCGACCATCCAGTCAGCTCACAAAGCTTCTTGGATGAGAACTGAAATGTCTTCAAAGGAAAAAACAAGAAAGTCCAGTTGCCTCCTGAAAAAGCATCTTTGGGCATCATCAATCAATCAATTATAAAACCAGTTAGTGGTAGATGGTTTTCACAGATGTCTGGACCATCCAAATTTAACCCTCTTATAACAGTTCCAGGCTTTCCTTCACTTGGTTTGTATAAACCTGCTGTGAGTTGCCCAAGCAAAATGTGAGTGATTTCTGAGTGTGCTCCTGCTTTTCCTGAATAAGCATGATCAAAATTATTATCTGTACATTACTCTTGATGCTCCAAGGAGTCACAACATTCCACTTGAAAACCAATTTTTAAAAATACTTTATTCGCTATTTTAAATTCTATGCATGTTAACAATATACACGAAAAGAAAAAGAGAAGCGGGATATTATATCCTTGTTTCACAAATGCACACTGAATGAAAATATCAACTTTAGTATATTTTAGGTTGTGCTGTGAATAATCAGGCACAGGCAAAACATATACAGTCCCAAAGGCTACATCCCTCCACGTCTATAAGAATAAGGGTTTCTAGGGATCACAATAATTAAAGGGAGTCCATCTTCAAAATGCTCAGGTCAAACAGTTAACAACAATGTTCCAAAGACATTGACAAATGTGATGGATATATTGCAACCTATATTTACCTCTTGCCCCTTATTAAGCCTTATCCTTGAGCGGGTTCCTTTATGGAACTGGTGAAATTTTAAACTCAAACCTCACAAGAAAGAGCACTAATTAAAATTCTTGGGATTTGGGCCTAGTTTCTATATTCTGGATAAATTCTATTCTGAAGGATAAGAACACGTCACCATCTCATCTAACTTGCAGTGGAATATTGTGGTAAGGAGGTTTAATTCTCTCAGAAATGCCCTTCAATTTGCAGAATCAGAACAGTGCACTATGCTGACATTGAACCAACTCTTAGATGTTTGTTGCAGATGTTCAGAGAGGACATAATTCTGGGCAGTATTGCAGATAAAGTACAACAAAACTGGGTACATGAATAAAATGTACACCCAACTGCAGTTAAAGTATTTAATGAACTTGAGAATAAAACATTTATGTGATATTGCTGGTTTCACAAGTGAAATCAGATTGAGGTTGGTCTTAAGAGATTTGCGGGAGATTTAATGTCATTCATTAATGACTAACTTGGCATGCCTCACCTTCTGTTGACATTTTCAGCAGGCTATAAACACATTCCCATAAACTACTATGCAGGAAGATTAATCTTAAATCAGGGATAAACAGTGAAAATTACTGAAATGGGGACATCTAGTGGCTCCATCGATTCCTACTTTTCAAAAGAGTGCACAGCTTGACAATACAATGACAAAACACAAGGGACTTGTTCTTTCACTGAGAAATACGATTTAATTGATTGCTTTACCCTTGCTGGCTCAGAAGATGTAAGGGTGCAAAACAGAACCATCTGAGCCTTAAAAATTAGCACTTGACAAAATATTAATAATGTAGAATTCGTTGTTTAATGCACATGTTTAGTGTTTTTTCAAGGTTATATTTGTGGGGTCCTTGGTGTTCTCAGAGCAGCATGGATCCCACAGCTCAACTCTGAGCTACAAATATTCTCTGCTACTGGTAAAGTTAGACTTAATTCAGAATGCAGCAGCCCATTTGTTATCAGGAATAAATCTGCAAGTACAGTGTGTAGCCATCATGCTATAGTACCATACAGTGTGGGATATTAATTAGCTTTCAGTTATAATTTAAAATGTTTAATATTTAAATTCCTAAATCAGTTTTGACCAGGTAATCTGTTATTTTAATTTTGACTCAATATCAATCCTATGCTATCAGGTCCCCTGCACCAACTTTTTTCCTCACTCGGAATTAAACTGAAGCAGATAAGCCCCAGTTCTTCTCAGCAAGGAGGATAGGCTGATTCTGCTCATTCTCCCAACTTAATATGTCTCCCTACAGCAGTTTTGCTCAACCTCAGCAACTTTTAAGATGCCTGGACTTCAACTCCCAGAATTCCTCAAAACACCAGGCATCCAGATTGAGGTTGAGATACATTGCCCTAGAGGCTGAAATAGAAGTTGTCCCAAAAGTACTCCGCACCCAAAGGTAGTCTGCACATATAGATAAACCTCCAAATGGCCTCAACAACTCTCCAGTTTAAAAGAATGCAAATGACCAACTATCTGCAAGGAATATAAATAGTTCCATTCCCCACCATCCAGTCAGAGCTGAAGTCAAGCTTCTTGGATGAGAAGCCAAATATCTTCAAAGTCTTGAGGGGGGCGAAAAGGCACCTTTGGGACAAACATGACCTGGACTTCATTTGATCGGGGGAAGTTTCTTGCATTACATGTGAGATATTTTAATAAAGTTAATATTCTTTTTTAAAAAACATGCCCTAACATTTGAATGTTGTTTTTATGGTGCATATAGTTTACAGTCTCATTTCTATTTCATTTTTAAGAACATAGAATTTTACTTATTTTCTTCTTAGAGATATTTCAGAGTGTAAATTGCAAGTGGTACTACTTATAATAGTAGAATGCTATAGATTGCCATAATAAGATGTGTGTCGATATGCAAATCCTTATCCATAAATCCACTGAATTTAATGATGCAAATCCTTATTGTAGCAAGCCAAATTTGAGGGTGAACCAAGATATAAAAAATGCCTTTAGAGAAACTGGCAGGAATTAAAAACAAAGCTAGATTTTAATGGCATGTAAAGCATGTAAGATAATCTCTGCTTTATGAGCCTTTTTTGGCAAAGTGACATTAAAGTATCATTGCAATAAACCAACCTTATATAAGCAATAGCATGATTTAAATGAAAAGTCAGCTTTTCTATACCTATACCAATATGTACCTTTTTAATACAAAAAGAACAACTCTGTGGCACTCAATTGGATTGAAATATGTTGACGTATGTTGCCATTCTGTTATTTTTCAAACAATTTTATATTTTTCCTGCATTTCTGGGTCTCTGCTATTGCCATATTATATGCAGGACAGAATCCTTGCTAATGAATGGGAAATAAAATAGCTAAAACAAAAATAAGCAGTGCTTATGAAATATTTATTAGATTTTTATCCCACTTTTATTGCTTTATAAGTATCTCAAGGATACTTATAAAGTTATGAGAACGTACATAATACTTTCTCCTCCTCTTTTTTCCCACAACAAGCCTGTGAGGTGAAATTAACTAAGAGAAAATCACTGGCCCAAAGTAACCCAGCTGGCTTTCATTTCTAAGGTGGTAATAGAACAATAAAGCAAGCTAAATCTGTTTTCAATTAAATATAACTTCATATTAAAATTGTATGGAAAAAAGTCCTTCTCTGGATTGCAATATATACCTTGTCCCTGTAGTTCTAAACTATTATGTAGTTACCAAAAATGGTAAAAAGTACCTCCACAAAGACTGTATTTCCAACATACATTTTATACTCCCTTATATATTTTTGACAATTCATTAGGTACCAATACCAATGGTACATCATCTAATCCATTCTCTGCTCAAACAAGTTCAATGGCTCATCATTTGTTGTCTAATTTTGTATGCCACTACACAGAACCTGGCAATCTTAAATGTCTCTTCAGGATTAATATCAGAAACCAAGAATTACACTCTTGATTTCAATTTAGGTTTTCCTTTAAAAAAAATCAATTAATCAGCATAAGCAATCAAGTTTATTTAACTATAATTTCTAACAAAAGCTTCCTGGAGAGGCAACCATAAAAGAATTTTGGAGCCAATCTTTGCTTTATTATACGGGTTCCAAATTCCCAAAATGCATGTCTAGTGAGATTAATAAAGAGATTATTAAAATCTACATTAACCTGAACTTTTTTATACCATAAGCAGCCATGCTACCTAAATCTCAAATCACGTTCTTCTAATTCCAACATCTTCCTGTTCCTCAATCTTGCACCCATATCAGACAACAAGCAACAATTTTAAGTCAGATAATCCTAGCCCACCTCTTTTTTTTAGTATCTACAATTTAATTCTTGGTTTTTAAACATCTTTTGCTATTGTTGAAATTATACATCAGTGATTAATATCAATATTGTCTGAAATAAGAACATGCTACATAAAATTAATCTTAATTACTGAAATTCTTTTCAACAATTACAGTTGTAAATAAGTCTTTTTAATACTGTTCCATATTTTTATATAATTATTTCCAAATATCAGACAATTTATATTAGTTAATCTGATCTCCAGATATTTACCTTAATTTTAAAGCTATGTTTTAGACTGTTTGATCTTGTATACTGATATTTTTAACCAACATATTTGCTTTTTAAGATCAACTAATGCACCAAAGGCCTTCAATTTCTTTATTAAGTGTTCAATCCCTTTCTGAGGATCTCATAAACTAAACTAAATCATCAGCAAAAGTTATGAATTTGTAAGCCTCTTTTAAATTTTCAATCTCATTATTTTCTCATCTTGATGTCTCTGTTCAGCACTTAAAGAACAAAAATAAAAAGTGACAAGGATAAAATATATTGTGTTGTTCCCTTCTGTATCTTACATGATTTAATTAAATTGCTATTACAATAATATTTTTCTAAGATTTAATCCCTGAAATACAATTCTCCCCAAAATCCATCCCTCCCTAAATTTTTAACGTAAATGATCAATTCAAATTACTGAAAGCTTTCTCAGCTTCTAGAACTCAGTGCCACTTGTTTCTCACTGTGTCGTTGTAGATACTCTACTATATCCAATACAATTCTGACATTATCTCTTAATAATCACATTGATCACCATGAATAAAGTCATGTAAAATCCTCTTTATCAGATAATGTCAATGTAAATATTTCATAGTCATTATTTAATCAATCCATAATTCTTAGTTGAAACTAAATCTCATCCTTCCTTTGCTAGTAAAGCACTATTAGCCCCTTTCCAAGATTCTGGCATAGCAGATCTCTGTAATTCACCATGCTTTTAAGTGGTTGAAAAAGTTGGTCTTTGAAACATGTATAGTATAAACTCGGTAATCCATCAGGCCTTGGTGCTTTCCCTATTTTATTCTTTTTATGGCTTCTGATATTTTAAAAGTTGTTATAGGATTATGTTATGAAAAGCCCTAACAAGCAATTTACAAAAGTGGTTAGAAAAGTATGTGAACTCTGTATCTTTAAAGGCACTGACAGTGGCATTCCCTCATCTCCCAAAGCTCTAAACCAGAACTGTCAAACTCCCGGCCCGTAGGTCAGATGAGTTACATGCTGGTCATGCCCACGCCTGATTTAGCAAAGGGGAAAAAAGTCCCAATATGTCACATGATGCCAACCATGACGGTGTGAGTTTGACACCTCCCACTCTAAACCCATTGGAGATCACTGGCTTGCAGTCTTCTCATGAGGAGTAATTGTCTGGAGCACTTGTGGGCAATCCCAAGTGGTCTCCTTGTCCAGAGAGGAATCACGAAGAGTCAGTTCACTCACTGTCTCTTCATTCTGTCATGGTCATTAGCTCCACCCTCAATCAAGCTGTCTTGCTTGCCATTTTTTCCCCAAGGAAAAGATGCTTCTTTAATCTCTGAGGGGAAGATCTTATTTTGATATAGAAGGCTATTACATTTCCAGGTCAATGCAATATATATGCATCTTCCTGTATTGACCCCAAAACTCAGTATAAAGCAATTACAGGTAATACTACTTCAAGTATTTCCAAATGATTTCCTCAAATTCTGACCTCTAAAAGGAAGTTCATATGTTATCTACCAGGTTACTGACCTTTCTTTAAATGAGCTGCAAACTTCAGCAATTTGGTTATCACTTTGAAACAAAGTGAACTGCTATTAACCCCAACTAAATATATTGACACATACCTATTTCTGGCAATAAATGGGCATTTCAAACTTTTAAAGACACAAATTCTCTATCTTGCTATACTTATTGGAATTAAAATTACTGCAGGGTGTTATTTTCTGAGTCTTTCCCCCCAAAAAAACATATTTTAAAGCACAAATTTGATCTTTAAGATAATAATTATCTTAATAAAGAGCATTATCAGAGAACAAATAGAAATAGCCTTGTCAGAAACTGAAAAATAGCCTTGTTCAATTTGTATCATATGAGGTAACTCTACTCAGCTTATTTGACTTAAAATAAATTAAAAATAAATATAAGATGCTAAAGCTCAGCTCATTTTGTTGTTGGGCTTTATTGGGGTGGGGGGAGTAACACTGAAAAGTTATCCTCCTTGAAGCCATTGTCAATTTTGCAAAACAGTACATAGCTATGCTTACTATCTTAACGGTAGTGAGTGATAATAATGCCATTATAAACTGAATGGTTTGAAAGGGCAGTATGGGGGCAGAGAGGTTAGACAGCTTGTAATAGGATGTCAGCCATTCCATGAATTATTCTGACCATAGCTCACTTGCTTCTGCCTGTTCTGAAACTGCCAACATAAACACAGCAAAAATTAAGGCCAGTCAATATTGCTTTCAACATCCACTTTTCTGAGCAATTAAAGAACATTTCATTATAAGTGCTAGATTGACAACAGACTCCACCTCCCCCCCTGCTCCCCACTCACCCATATTTTTACTAGTCATATTGATGTATTTTCTTTGCTTTCTTTTTCCTTGTTCATTTTATTGTCCTATTATTTTATCTTCACTTTGTTTAAACTTCCTTTTTGTTGTGGTTGTTGTAAACCAACTAAAATAGCCCCATGGCAAAGTAAGCAAATAAATTTAAGAATTATTATATTCCAAATAGTCACATATTCATTATATTTATTAATTTAAATTATATTGTTTATAGTGTTTCACTGTATTCATGTTTTAGATATTTGATTCGAGAGCAATTTGGTGCAGTGGTTAAAGGCACCAGGCTAGAAATAGGAAAACCTTGAGTTCTTGTCCTGCTTTAGGTACAAACCCAGCTGAGTGATCTTCAGTTAGTGACTAGCAAGAAGGCAAAAGTAAAACACTGTCAAAAACTTTGCCAAGAAAAATGCAGGGACCAGTCCACAGGAATCATCACTGACCTAAAGGCACAATGTGTGTATGCCTCTGTGTGTGATACGCACCTCAGAATCCTAAAGTGACCAAATTTATCATATAGGTAGTCCTCGAATTACGACCATAATTTATGTTGCTAAGTGAAAATTTGTTAAGTGAGTTTTCCTATCTTTCTTGCCACAGTTAAGTGAATCATTGCAATTAAGTTACTAATATGGTTGTTAAGTCATCCGGTTTCCCCACTGACCTTGCTTACCAGAAGGTCACAAAAGGGGATCAGGTGATCCCAGGACACTGCAACCATCATAAATATGAACCAGTTGCCAAACATCCAATTTTTGATCACCTGACCATGGTGTTGTCCCCAATTCGGGTCTGAGCCTGGTGCCAAGGCCAATAAAGGATGCCAGACATGAGGTGCAGGTTTTGATTGCTTTTTATTGGGGAACCCCAAGGAAAAGGGCTCCTGGCCAAAATGCCAAGAACCAAGAACAAAGGATTAAGTAAGCTTCATACATTTTCACTCAAGAAGAAGGCAGGACAAGGCGGGATAATAAGAAATATCATCTAATAAACATTTTAGTAATAATTCTACAATATGTTCTATTGGTCTTTAGCTATCCCTATTCCTAAGCCGTGGCTAATGAATGCCCAGGAGTTATCAAATACACATTTTATTTACTGCGGGCCATCTCCATTCCTAATTTTTAGCTGAGGTCTGCAAGTTGCCTAACTCTTTGCTACTTTTATCAGCTTTCTAACTACCCAGATTTATACCTGCATATTTCTTTCTTTGTTTTTGTCAGACAGAACCCACAATTACAGGCTTCCTGATTTACTTTCAAGTGTATGCCATGGACCTGGCTTTATTTTAGCAGACAGCTCATCAAGGGGGATGCTGCAATGGTTGTGTGAAAAATGGTCATAAGTCACTTTTTTCAGTGCTGTTGTAACTTTGAATGGTCACTAAATGAACTGTTGTAAGTCGAGGACTACCTGTACATTACTATTTTTTCTGACATTTTAAAATTCTTTTACATCCACATTATAAACCCAGTTTTGGAAAAAGTTGGCTGGAAAACTGTAACTCTTGCAAAGAAATAGCTATATGTGTAAGAGATATGCAGAAATAATCTCCCAATTACACCATTGCAACAAACTGATGCACCAATACATTTAACCTCGGGTGTAGGAAGTTAGCACCCACCCTTCTCCTAGAAAAATGAAATATCCTAGGAAATATTAAAAAGGCAGAATATTTCCCCTAAAAAGAGTAGAAATTTTCAGAAGCAGAAACTCACCTCAGAAGCAGAAGCTCACCCCACCCTTTGTTAATGGGTGGGCCATTAAGGCCTAGGCCAGAGTATTCTACATAACAAAGGCCTCTGCCCATCTCACCACCTGGCCTGGGAAGATTGCATCAGCCAACACTCAGGTGAAGCCATGTGGGTCTACCCAGGGGTCTCCAACCTTGGCAACCTGAAGATTGTGGACTTCAACTCCCAGAACTCCCAGAAAAGCAAAGCTGGCTGAGGAATTCTGGGAGTTGTTGTCCACAAGTCTCCAAGTTGCCAAGGTTGCAGACCCCTGGTCTAGACAAAGCCTAGTTAGCTAAGACTCCCCCTCGCGAGTCTGACAGCCAATGGGATACATTTTGTACACAGGAACAGGAAACACTAAGGTGGGGCCCAACAGAGGGTATATAACTAAGGGTCTCTCAGCATCTTGCCCCTTCTTTCTTCACCCAATCTGTCCACCATTAATCCATCTTTCCAAGCAGTCACCATGTTTCCGGTGTCTTTCTTCCCTACTTGGAATTGAACCCAGAAGGATATTTCTTCCAACACAAGTAAACTCAGTTTATTATAGCCCCCCCCATCCCCCAAGACATCCCTAGAGTCAGTCGCATGAAAGGCACGTGGCCGCCCAAACCGCGAGGAGGGAGCCCTGACGTCCCTTCGTAATCACGCGCTTTCTCCCTCGCCTCCTCAACCCCGCCTCTCCCGTTGCCTCAGCAACCGAGCCGTAAAGCCATGCCGTCTTCTGAACGGCTTTCTGCTGCGCTTCTCCGTTGCCACAACAACCACGTCGGGCCGTAAATGAGAACGGCCGTCAAACTAAGACCCTTCGGCTCTTAACAGTACGTCGGGAGTTTAGTAAGCCGGGTGGTTGGGTTCGACTTCTGCTGACGTCATAAGGGTTGCCTTGTTGTTTTTCTGGGCGGCCGCGCCGAATGGTTTAGCCCGCTTCCTTCCGCTGGGTTGCTTTCCGACTTCCCATTCGTCTCGAGCAGCCCTGGGATTGCGGAGGGGTCTCCTATCCACGCATTAAGTGAGGCCCAACCTGGGTAGTAGCTTCAGTGCTCGGCAAGGAATCGGCGAGAAGTTAACCTTCGGGCTAGGCTGCCCTTGTGGCAGCGTTTGCAAGGGGCACTAAGGCACGTTTTACTCCCAGAGCTCAGTTTCCCTCGTAGGTTCTACTTCCGAACTCAGAAAATGGGGCTTTGGTGATAAACCAGCATATAGTGTGAAGGCGGATCTGGCAGGCGGGCTCACTGAGTTGAGCAAGGGAGATGCCTGAGGAAACGGAGGGACCGAGCAGAAGAGTCCTCCGCTCGCGGGGACTTCCCGCCCCCCCAAAAAGGGAACTGCTCAGCAACCTTGACCAAACGAAGCGGAATCCCCTCGCCTCCATCCGGATTGGGAGTCGCCCGGCCCACGAATGCACCAGAGCTTGAAACCCGGAGGCTCTTTCCAGAAAAGCGCCGCTTTGCTATGTGGTCGGTGAACGAACGAGGAGCAGGGTCCTCTTCAAAAATTAAGAGTCAGGGGCAGGGAGTTGGGTTTCCTTGCTTGAGATATATCACTTTGAAAACCGATTTGGTAATAATCGCTTTCAGTAGTTGTGGGAACCCATAAGGCGCAAGCTGGGAGCGAAGGCTGCAGTCGAAGTCACCCAGTCGTATTCCGCGTTTAGTACGAAATCGTCCATGTGCGGAGCAGAGATTCTGATCTGATAGTAAATGCAATCCTCTTTAAAAAATGGTTACAGGAAATCTCTGATAAGGAGTCCCTCTTCTTCAAAAACATTCAATCCTATTTTAAAGTGAAGGGTATAGAGGCCAAATCAGGGAGACAGAACTCCTTGCACCAATTGAATTTCCACGCAGTAGACAGGTGTATTTTTTAAAATGCTCGTAGCAACCTAATTAGGGAATTAGGCATTCTTTTAGTTTTTGGCATTCGTAATGTGAGAATAATCGGGTATTTTGGGTTTCTAAACTTATTACATAGTAACAAGTTCATATACTGCATGCCTGCTTTTCTTTCTTAGAAGGCACATAAAAGTCTAAGTGTCAGACCTAGAAATAAACATTGGAGCTGCTGTTGTTTTCCTCAGGGAAACAAGCTCTTGTTACTTCCATTTTTGCAGAAAAAATATATATGGAGTTTCTTACTTCTAAGACTAGGATATACCTGCAGAAACACACTTATAATCACTCTTTGAAATAACCATAAAAGTTATTTCTTAACTGTTCTGAATAAGATGATGGACAAAAAATACATGTCTATGTGGGCGTGGATGTGTTACTACTTTCCCCTTAGTTGGCTTATGGCCTGTATAAAAGAAGAACTTGTGCAAGTGTCTTTTTTTTTCCCCTTTCCCATTTTGGTATTGAGTGAAAGGTTATAAAAAGTGCCAGAGTAAATGGCAGCATCTAGCGGACACTAGACATTCCCCATGAACCTCCAGAAATGCTAAGCATTATCCAGCCTGTTTAATAATTGGATAGGGGAGAAGAGAGCATTGCAAGTGGCTACACTGGAGACTAGAGGAGAAAGTTGGGATATATTATAAAAGAAAATAGTGGTCATGTTACTGCCAAAGGTTCCAGTATGGATCCAGTATGTGACATTCCCTGAAGCTATATTGATTCAAAATATTTTCTTTTGTGTTTGCAAAGACCCTATACCTCAGTAAAGAGTCATACTGTTATCATGCATAAAAGTCCATATTCAGATTCTGGTATTTCCACTATTTTAAGCCTTGGACCTATGCAACACTTTGCAAGCTGTTAAAAATACGGGTAATCTGTTTAACAACTGCAATTGGGACTGGTATCACCTTTGTTTAACAACTGCAATTGGGACAGGTATCACAAAGCAACATACTTATTTTGTGAATATCACATGACTATGATGGATGTATGACTTCAGGTCTATCAAGGTGGTTAAGCAACTTACCTGTAATCATTAAGCACATCACATGACTGCAGTTTGCAATTTTACTGACAGTTTCTCCATTCACTGCTTGTTGGAAGCAAATTGTGAAGCATAGAAATGGTGTCCACAGGATATGGCAATAGTCATCAACACCCAACTGGTTGTAAAATGCCTGGATCTCAATTATAATCGCAGGAACGCTACAACTGTTATAACTGCAAAAATTTGTCATAAAGTTATTTTTTCAGTGCTGCCCTGACTGTAAATGATCCTTAACAGGGGAGTTGCTAAGTGAGGACTATCTGTACATAGCTTTGGATAACATGAACAATTAATAATTTAGAATGTAACAAAATATATAAAATATTTCTTTATGCTCTTTTACCCTTAGGCACTTGAAAGAGAAAAATAATACCAAATGGCAGAAGCAGTTTTTCATCCTCCCAGAAGGAAAAGAAAAGTATATGAATCATATGATTCTCCATTCCCTCTTTCTCCTTCCGTAGAAGGCAGTCATGGAAGAGTTTATAAAATGTGCCAGGCTGAATTGATAAATAACAATGTAATTGTGAAGAATCCTGAAGATATAGAACAGCTATATAGCAAGGTATTTTGGGCTCATTTTATCTCTATAATCAATTAAATTAATCAGTCTTGGATACTGATCCTGCATTTCTGTTTCAACAAAGAATGTTCTCTTAAATGAGTGATACCATATTTTTGCTTGTTTTCTAGGGATTTTTTGGAAAAGGTATTCTTTCAAGAAGTCGACCAGAATATAGTATTTCAGATCCTATGTTGACTGCTAAATGGAAAGGTAAACTGAAGTATGCATGAATGTACATATATATGTATTATACTTATATAGCCTGATCTTGTATATCAGAATCCTGGACAGGACCATAGAACAGTGCCAACCTCCTGCCACCTCAAAAGTAACAAATACCTGGTACCGTAAAGGCAATACACCTTTACATAGCCACATTCAGCTGAATTGAGCTGTAGCCTCACCCTACTCTAATGCTTGCAGGAAGAGCCAATTGTTCAAAGCCTTTCAAAAGCTTAGGAGAGTGAAGGCCAGATCTCAGGAGAAAGGGTACTTCACAAAGCAGGGGCTGTGGAAAGAAGGCACACTTTTTTGCTCCCATGGGTTGCTAGCATTTAAAGAAAGGGATCTGGCATGTGCCCACCCTATCAGACCTAGTTGAAAAAGTAGATATTCTGGGAGAGACCATTGAACAAATAGCCTAGTGTTTCAGCCTCAAAAGAATCTTCCCTAAAAAGGGAAGGTTGGAGAATGGACATAAAAGGCATCTTGAGAAACAGGCATACTAATGCCTTCTTCAAGGGAGGTAGCCTTGCCCCATCCTCCAGTGAGTCACTAATCGCTGCTTGGATCCAACTGCGTGTCATCTCCTAGAGGACCTTAAGCAACCAAGAGGGGCACCAGTCCAGCACAAAAGTAGCAAAACTGGCCTCTCTGAGGACCTCTGTCCATTTCCTCAAGAGCAACCATCTCAGAATCTTCCCAGATAAAAGGGCATGTGGTAGGCATTTGGTTACACAATATTGCAACAGTGCTGCTTTGCGTTCTCTGATTGTGCAGATTGGGACAATGCTATAGTTTTCAAATTTATTTCAAGATCAGCATATTTCCATATTTATTTATCCTATATATTTATATACTGTCCTGCTCCCAACATTGAATATAATTTTCATAATAAAGCATTTTGAATATTAAACGGTAAATATGAATATGAATGCCTTTCTGAAATTGTATGCAAACTATGTTATTCATGTTTTAATATTATGTATATAAAAATAGTAATTATACTTTTTATTGCAGATGCTAAATTAAATATGCCAATAATCTCATCAAAAAAGTAAGTTTTTCTTTTTGGTTGGCCTAGCCTAGAGTTTGAGCATACTTAATAACTATAAAAATAACAGTTTAATCAAGTGTTTTTCTCCTTGTTAAGATACTTTAAAGAGACAAAGTACTCTTTCTTTGATTCCTCAATTAAATCTTTGTACCATCGTTCCAATTATTAAGTGATTAAAGTGGAGAAAACTAAATATGGGCAGGTTTTCTGAACCAAGAATTATCAAGCAATGATTTAAGTCCTAATTTGATATGCCTTTTGAGTATTACCAATAGAAGAGAATATTTGTAGTTCAGCATTGAACTGTGGGATCTTGGTGCTCTCTCAGTTACTAAACTGGACAATATCATGAATATACTTTTGAGTATTAAATTAGAAGTCATCTGTTGCAATATACAATATATTGAATCTTGCTTCAGATGTAACAGGAAAGTATATCAAGTGTGGTCCCATTTTTCTTGCTCTCATATCAAAGAAAACAATTAAAAAATTTCTAGGTGAATTTTTTTTACAAGGGCTTAATATGGGGAACCTTGGCTTGTTTAAATTTTGGTTAGTGAAGAAATCAGTGATTATGGGTTGTTTTCAGCAAACCCTATCTTTCCAGAATGATCAGTGATCTTCCTTCTTGGAATTAATTAATTCTTCTGGGACAGTTAAGCTGGTTGCACATTTAAACTTGCCTTTTTGAATGGAGGACAGTTTCTGACAATTCTTGGTCAGCAGTGGAGTTTGGACTAGCTACAACTTTTCTGACTCAGATTTTATAATTTAGCAGAGAACATTCATCCGTACATTTTATTCTCAAAAAGGATGATTTTTTTTAAAATTGTCAATGCTTCATTCCTCATTGACTTTTAATATAGAGATAAAAACATTTTTCTGAGAACGCGACATATATTCACATTCTTAAGCAATAATAAGTTCCCTCTTTATAAGAGCCTGAAATTTAGAGTAATCCTTCTTTGCTATATTTAGGGATACAGAAAAAAGCCTTGTTTGTGACAAAGAACAACGTATTTAAAACTGCTGTATCCTTTCAGTCTGACCTCTGCTAGCAAAACAAGTTGCTTACACAGAGATCCTCAGATAATTATAAAGGCATACAAAATATCTTATCTTCTTGAAATTACTGTATACTTTCTTATCCAAGTTTAAGAAGGGTTAAAAATATTGTGATGTCAAAGCAATCCAGAAAGCTAAAGGAGAACATTTTTTAGAATTATTAATCAGATCACAGTTTACTGTAGATCCTTAGGTGAGGAATACTGCTTCAAAAAAATTATTCCTTGGAATTTGCTTACCTGTTCGGAAATACGTTTATGTTCTGTAATGAAAGTCACATCTGTCATTGCTATTGTTTCTTAGTAATGTAAAAAATGTTCAAGAAATATGCTGAAAAATCATATATTTAAGCGTGTGTTAGCAGAATGTTAGAAATAGTAGACATGCTTTGGCTTGGATATGGCTTGGTTTATTCCATCTTTTTATTTTCAAAAGATGAATATATGCTTCAGAGCAATCTTGAATCCTAAAGGGCTGAGCAAACTCAAAGAAGCATTTAAAAATGGAAGTGTTGGAGTTTAGTCTGACTGCCATCATCAAACATTACTGGCATCAGTAATTCTTCTGAAGCATACTTCATATCCTAGTCAAGAAGAAGCTAGTATTATATACTTCAAAGTTTTTCTGATACTGTGAATCTAATGACATTTGGCATTCACCTATAGGAATGATCATGCACTGCCAGAACCTTGCTTTTGGTCTCATTTCCATTTTCTACTACAAGATGAGTGATAAGAAAAGAAACCACTGGCCTGTTTACAATTATTTGAGTCTCTGGGTCCATCTCAGTTTCAATCCATAAGAAACTAGGATTGCGGCTGAATGTCTAAATTTACAGTGGAAATGATTGTGGAAGTTACAAACAAAATAAGCATAACTATAATTGTTTAATCACTATCCAAGTTACTAAAGGCATTTCAACCTCAAGGTGGCAAAACAGAATATTAGTTGCTAGAACTGAAAATAGTAAGGTTCAGTGTCAGCATGAACAACATTTCAGTATTTCAGTAAAAGCTTACTTGGGCAATAAAAGAAGTATACAATCAGTCAAACACAACCTTCTCTATGGGGAAAAATGCAGTATATAATCATTCTCTCTAAATAATACTACCAAATTTTGATTTCTCAAATAATGTAATAATTTTTAATTAAAGAGATTACCTTCTGAACAATTAATACAAATAACTGATAAAATTAAGTATTTCTTTTAGTCTATCATATTTTTAGAAGAAAGGAATTCTCAAATATTCCTAAAAAATATTTCCTAAATTTAATTAAGACTCCAGAACTCAAGCTGGAATTCAGATTCAGCTCTGCATTTCCAATCTGGCATTGTTGTATTTTTTTTTTAATTTTATCTACAAGTTGTTCTTCCTCTGGATACTCAAGTTGCAAGAGTAACTTGCAAATAAAATGATTAATACAATGCCACTTAATTCTATTGTCTTGATTGAAAGATAAAAACTTGAGCAGATAATAGTATATTCTTTATATGCACCATTGAGAATCTCGGCAGTTGTGAATTTCTCACATAGGGCAATCCTCACTAAATAACCCAGAAAGACAACCATACTTGTAGTCTTTGTACGTTGTGCAATAGAATAACCATAAAAATATTTATGAGTAGCCAGGGATATAGAGTATATGATTAAATAAACGATTTATTTATTTTTCATATTTCTATACCACCTCAATGAGGGACTCCTAATATACCTAGGGCTTCAGTAAAACTTGAGAAGTGATCATTTATTTTGTTGTGATACTTCTATATTGTTCATACATTTATTTATGAGCCCATACTTTCTGCTTTCTTCTATTCCAGATACCAGCATTGTGTTGAATGGGCTAAAAAACGTCTGTCTGAACAGGGAATGGGTGACTCCACAATTAACAACATCATGCAAAATTACACTAAACAAATTAATCTGAAAATAGAAACTGGGCAAAATAATGGATTTCAAGATGAAGGAACATTTAAAATGGAAAGTGATAAAGAAGAACCAAAGCTTCTAATGACATCATCTGAAATTAATGGGAATAACAAATCTTTCAAAGCTAATACGTGTTGTGATTCATTAGACAAACATGACTGTAGTGAATCAGATATTACAGACTCTAACATTTTAGCTAAAACTCCTTCACCACAACAATGTTCTCTCAATATGTATGATAGCTGCAGAGAAGACAATTATGTTGAACCAGAATCTCATTGTTTCAGTAATAATGAATATGAGCACGAGCTCGTATTAATAGAAGAAAAAGAATTGTGTATGGAAGAGGAAACAAGTGATGAATTTCATGTAAGTATAACTTGATTGTGAGTAATGGTAAGGTCAGTTTAAAAATTATTAAATCGGGTATTTTGCTTTATAGATGTCCTTTATTCCTTTTTATTAAGAGATTCTGAAACTAATCAGTTGATGGATATCAGCAAAGTGCACTTAAAGAAATTATTTGCCAATTTACTTGAAGAGTCCTGTTGCAATTCGTCTGCCCTATCCAAAGCATATTGCAACACAGATAAGACTGAATAAATAGGGCAGGGGTGTTAAACTCATGGCATCACGTTTTCGTCATGTGACATTGCGACTTTTTTCTCCCTTCGCTAAACTCGGGATGGGCATGACACATCCAGCCCGTGGGCCACAAGTTTGACACCCCTGGAATAGAAACATCTAGAAAGTCATGTCTTTTGTCTGCAGAACTGCTACAATGTTAGAGCAAAAGCTGGTGGATTTAGGAATGAAAGGCCAAAAAGATCAAGAGGATGTCTTATGCATAAAGAAAATATAATTCATTATGATGACTGAGCTTTAGCTGATGGTGTGTAAATTACAGAAATGTTTTGATTTCTTTATAACTTTTATTACTTTCTTGTAGTTAATTAAAAAAGCAAACTTAGTATGCCGAAGAAACCCTTTCAGGATTTTTGAATATCTGCAACTCAGTCTAGAAGAGGTAAGTTTTATGAACTCTCTTAGTCTGTATCTGGCATACATTAGGAAAAAGCCTTATAAGGAACTTCTAGGCAAACATATAAGATTGGGAAATTAAATGGATGCTTGCATAATTGGAACAGCAAAGTGACATTGTCTAGCAAACCCATTGTCAGAAGTTTGATTAAGCAGCAACTAGCTGGAGCATGATAGCAAAAATTGACTCACCAAGTCTTACCACCTCATACTTTTTTCACAGAATTGTTCCCTCAGATTTCCCTTGATTTCCTCCTTCAGCAATGGATTTCTGTTGCTTAGCACTAATGTACACAATGGAAGTTTATTCCTCTTTGGACTGCTTCCATTTTGTGGTAGTACATAAGTAAAGGGAAAAATACTATCCCCCCCTCCAGTTTAACTTGGAAAATGTCTCTGGTATTATAATTGTTGTATAGAAATACCTTTCTGCAATCCTATACTTGCTTATTCAGATGTAAATTAATCTTAGTTAGATTTTCTTATAAAGTTGTCAATATTGCACTATAATTTTGTATCCTTAAATATGATTTTTAACTATATAAGAAAGCTTTCCCAGTACTCTACTACTTTAAACATGCACAAACTAATTTTATTTGATGTCATTTTTAGGCTTTTTTCCTGGTCTATGCTCTCGGATGTTTAAATATTTATTACAATGAGGTAAGTTAATTGCAGTTGAGGTAATGTTCTCAGTAGTAATTCTTGAGTGAGAGATTTGTTGGAGTACTTATTAACATAAAACATAACATAAAAACATCATCATTCTTCATAAATTTACAGACAGTGTATCGGTTGGTTTACCACTCCTTTTTGTGCATCCATTTCGTAGTCATCATAATAATTATGTTACATAATAACTCATATTATCAATCAACAATTATATATCCTAATATCATTATTAAACAATCATTTGACTATAATTTTACTAATTCATACTTAAGCGAGATAACTATAATTTAGTTAATTTATTTTATAACAAATCGTAAAAACATACCAAATCTATCTTAATAAAATATTCTAAAAATATTATCAAAACCAAAAAAATATATATATTCATTGTTTCCTAGGTTTCTAAATATTCTATTATTATATTGTTTTATCTAACCATTGATAAAAAAGATCCCAAACTTCATAAAATTGTTTATCTTCTTGTTCTCTAATTTCAAATATCAATCTACTCATTTCAGCACATTCCAGTATTTTCTTAATAATTTCTTCCTCTAATGGTATTTTCTCACTCTTCCAATTTTTAGCAAATACAATCCTAGCCGCTGTTAACACATTTACAATCAAATACTTTAAGTTTTTATTGAATGTATCAGGTAAGATTCCCAATAGAAAAATCTCCGGTTTCAAATCTATATGTTCTTTTGTCATTTCTTCCAACCATATGCGAATTCTAGTCCAGTATTTCCTGGCCTCCTCACAAGTCCACCACATATGATAATATGAGCCAGGGATCTGATGACATTTCCAGCACTTTTCAGATTTGTTCTTGAACATTCTTGCTATTCTTGTTGGGGGAAAATGCCACCTGTAAAACATCTTATACAAATTTTCTTTATATGCTACTGACATTGTCATTTTATAATTTTGAGACCACAATTTTTGCCATTTCTCTAAATCAATCCCATATCCAAAATTCTTCCCCCAAACAATCATTGTTTCTTTGACTTGTTCTTCCTCTAATTTAATTTCCAACAAATAACTATATAGTTTTTTAATCACTTTTTCATCAGAACCTGTCAAAATCCTATCTAGATCAGTCAATTTATCATAAAATCCTTCTGTTTTAGAATCTTTAAGATACCTTGAATGTATTTGCGCATATGAAAACCAATTCATCTTTATATCTCGCTCTTCTAGCTTTTGCATCGCTTTTAAGTTCACCCTTTTCATCCAGTATTTCCCCATATCTAACTGTTTGTTCCTCCTTATAGATTATGGGATAGGAAAAAGCTTCGATAGTTGATAACCAGACTGGTATTTTCAAATAACATTGTTTCTTAATTTTCTCCCAATTCAACCATAACGATTC
The DNA here is from genome assembly GCF_049901735.1 of Notechis scutatus. NCBI lineage: Eukaryota > Metazoa > Chordata > Lepidosauria > Squamata > Elapidae > Notechis > Notechis scutatus. The sequence goes on along the minus strand of NC_142010.1, from coordinate 58,909,550 downwards.
CCGTATATAATGCCTTCTGAAATAACCCTGCGATTTAGTTCCCTTATACCATAAAAAGGCATGCCAACCCAATAATAAGTCATGTCCTTCCAATGCCAGTAATCTAGACTTTCTTAACGTTATCCATTCTTTAACCCACATTAAATTTGCAGCTTGATAATCCAACTCCCAATTAGGAAGGCCAAATCCTCCTCTAGTTCTAGCATCCTGTAAAAGTTTTAGTTTTATTCTCGCTTTCTTACCTTGCCATATATACTTCAACACCATTTTATTTAATTCATCAAAGTAATCTTTACCAAGCCTAATTGGTATTGTTTGAAACAAATATAAAATTCTGGGTAAAATATTCATTTTAATTGTTGAAATTCTACCTATCAAAGATAATTGTAGGTTCTCCCATTTTTTCAAGTCAGATGCTATCTGCTGTTTAAGTTTAATATAGTTATTCTCTTTCAATGTAGTACATCTTGACGTCAAAAATATCCCCAAGTATTTAACTTTACTCGTAACTTGAATTTTCAATAGATCTGCCAACTCTTCTCTTTGCCTTAATAACATATTTTTTGTCAGAATCTTTGTTTTGTCTTTATTTATTTTCAAGCCAGCCATCTCACCATACGTCTCTATCTTTTCCAGTAATTTTAAAGCTGTCTCTAGAGGGTCTTCCAGAATAAAGACCAAATCGTCCGCAAAGGCTTGCAATTTAAATTCCTCCTTTTTAACTTTCATTCCTTTTATATTTGTATCCTCTCTAATATTTCTATTTAACACTTCCAAAGTCAATACAAATAACAAAGGGGATAGTGGACATCCTTGTCTTGTGCCTTTTTAATATTGATAGAGTCTGTAAATTCTCCTCTATCATCACTTTTGCTGTTTGCTTATAGTATATAGCTTCTATTGCTTGAATAAATTTTCTAGCAAAACCCATCTGTTCCAATAATAATAACATAAATCTCAATTCACATTATCAAATGCCTTTTGAGAGTCTAAAAATATCAAAGCCATTTGTTTTTCAGGGTGTGTCTCATAATATTCCAACGTGTCCAAAATTACTCTCATGTTGTCTTTAATTTGTCTCTTTGGTAGAAATCCATTCTGATCAGGATGAATAAAATTATTTAGGTATTTTTAAGCCTTTCTGCCAAAATTGAAGCAAATATTTTGTAATCTGCATTCAATAAAGAAATAGGTCTATAGTTCTTAATTTGTGATGGGTCAGCCCTTCTTTTGGGATAAGCGTAATATAAGCTTCTGACCATGTTTTAGGTATTTTCTTATTTATCATAACTTCATTCATAATTTCTAACAATGGAATACTCAACGATTCTTGTAATGTTTTATAAAATTCTGCCGGGAAACCATCTGGTCCTGGTGCTTTCCGTTATTCTGTCTATTGAGTGCTTCAGTTAATTCCATCATTGTTATAGGGTTTTCTAACATTTTCCCAGTTTCATCAGGTATCTTAGGTAGGTTAGCATTTTGTAAATACTGTTTGATTTTCCCCTCATCAAAATCCTCCTGCTTATATAATTGTGCATAAAAGTCTCGAATAATTCTCTTTTTCTCCTTATTACCATGACAAACTTGACCTTGTTCATCCATTAACTGTAGTATTCTCCTTGATTTTTCTCTTTTCTCAGTTTGTATGCTAACCATCTACCTGGCCTGTTTGCATCCTCAAAATAGTTCTGTTTGGCGCTTCTGATTTTTTGCGCCAATTCTTCTTTCTCTGTTTGATCCATTTTATGTTTAATTATGTCCATTTTAAATTTAATATCTTTTTTCTGTATGCTTCTCTGTAATTCTTTTTCCAATTTTTTATAATCATCTTCTAAAGTTTTAATCATTTGCCTCTTCCTAATATTCTTTTCTTTGTATATTCCATTATCAATCCTCTTGCATATGCCTTCATTGTGTCCCAAACATTCTGTATTGAAGTATCTTCTTTTCTATTTTCATTAAAGAAGAAGGCCAGTTCTTTTTCCATCCATTGTGTAAAATCTTTTTCCTTTAAGATAGTATTATTTAATGTCCATCTAGATCTTCTTTTTTGTCCTTTCCATTTAATTGTCATTGGGTTATGATCTGCCCATGTACTTGTTTCAATATTTATTTCTTGAATATTAGATAATAATTCTGTTGACGTCCAAATCATATCTATTCTGGACCATGATGAATGCCTATTCGAATAGAAAGTATATTGTTGAGTTTTAGTATTTCTTTCCCTCCATATATCTTTTAAATTTAGTTCCTCTATCATTTCAAAAAGGATTTAGGGAGAATCTTCCTATTTTGTCGTGGTATTTTTGCTGTGTAGTCCAATTCATTGTCTACAATTCCATTAAAATCTCCCATTATAAATATATTAGCGTAGTCCAATTCAATTATTTTCATATGTAGTTTTTTATAAAATCTTTTTGTTTATCATTCGAGCATAGATTGCAACCAAGAGTATCTTTGTGTTATTATCCACAATTTCAACCATTAATACTCTTCCATCTTCATCAGTATAAATCAGTTTCGCTGGAATGGTTTCTTTAATATACAAACCACTCCTCTTTTCTTACAATGGGCCAAAGAAGTAAAAATTTTCCCTATTTTTGGTCGCACCAATAATTGTTGATGTTGTTTCTTAATATGTACTTCTTGTAAGCAAATTATATCAAATTTTAATTTCTCTATTTTATGAAAGGTTTTCCTTCTTTTAGTAGCTGAATTCAGTCCATTTATATTCAAAGAAATCAATCTTTTTCCTCCATAGTTATGATTTATATTTAGGTCTAACAGCTCTCGTTGATCTTACTTCACGCTGTTCTTTAATCTCCACTTGCCCACCTACTGCACCTTCTTCTTTTCCCATCTCTATTTGGTCCTCTTGAAATTCAGTTAGGGTAGTCTCTTTTTCTATCTCTGTTTCTCTTCTTTTAAAGAATTCATTATAAACGATTCTGCTTCGTCAATTGAGCCAATTCTGTATCTCTGTTCTTTCCATGTAACCATTAATCCTTCTGGAATCAACCATCTGTAATTCACCTCCTTTTCCAATAATATTTTAGTCAGGAAGCGATATTCTCTCCTCATCTCTCTAATTTTTCTGGGTACTTGTTTTAAAACCACAATCTCTTTATCTCCATATTTCAATGCCTTCTCTCTTGCCGCTTGTAATATCTGTGTTTTAATAGATTTTTAGTAAATCTGACATGAACTTCTCTTGGTAGCTTATTCCTTGACGCATATCTTGTAAATACTCGGTATATCTCATCTATTCCATCCATCATCTTTTCCTCTGTTATTTCCAGAGCTTCAGCCAAGATTTCTATCATTACTGCAGCAAGATCTTGTCCTTTTTCTTCCTCTATATTTTGAAATCTGAGGTAATATTCTGATCTGTCCATCTCCCACTTCAACATCTCATTCTTGTTTTGTTCAAGCGTTGTCACTCTGTCATCAATATTTCCAATTTTCTCATCTCTTTGATTGTCTTTCTCTTCCATTTTTGCAGTCTCTCATCATATTTCACCATCATTTGTTGGACGTTTTCAATTTTTTGTTCAATACTCCCCATCCTTTGTTCCATACTCATTTTAAGTTCTTGAATTCCTTGCATAACCATCGTTAAATCCGTTTGTCCTTTATCTTGCTTCGCCATTGTTGATAGTCGTCCTCCAGTTGATGGGGAGGCAGGAGCAGAAGTTGAGGTAACAGAAGGTAGAATTTTCTTACTCATTTGAATAACACAGAATCTTCCCACTCTTTTAATCCAGTTGGCAGAGTGGCAATTGTAATCCAATTAGGGAAAGAAAAACGTGGAAAAGAAAAATCAATAAAAAATAAAAAGCCCAAAATTTAAAAAAAAAAAAAAATTTCCAGGAAAAAGAAAGATTTCTTCAGGTTCTTCTAGACCTTAATCCTCAGTTACGATAGTCAGAAGGAGAATAAAACCCAATAATATTAAAATAATAATAATAATAATAATAAAAGAGAAAAAAAGAAAAAAATTCTTCACGTTCTTCACACCTTAATCCAATTGCGTAGATCTCAAGAAAATAAAACATAACCATAAAAAGAATATATATATATAAAGGTGAAAAAATCAAAAGCCCCCCCCAAAGGAAAAGGAAAAAGGAAAAATATTCTGAGGCTTTCTTTAAAAAAAAAATGAAAAATAATGATAATAGTAATAAGCAAAAGTGTAAAAATATTACAAAATACTATAGGGTTGAGGAGGAGGGATAAAAGCTAACAATAAATAAAGCAAGGAGCACACTGCATTTTATTTAAACGTCCAAGACTCTTATTATGGCTTCTCCACAAGTTTCAAAGCCAAGCTTCAAATATTCAGTTGATTGTAGAAATCCCAAAGAGACACCTGTGAAAACATTCTCCAGAGTTCCTCTCTCTATCTTATCAACTCAGTGTCCTTGGGAAAGAGTTTCTCACAGTTCTCTCAACTTCAAGTAAAGTATTTTCAAGCCTCTAGTTGGCAGTGTTACAGAGTTACAAAGTTTCTCTACTCCACAAAAAATCCAGCAGAAAAAGAAAATATGTGTATATATATGTATATATTTAAAAAATTTTAAAAAAAGAAAAAATTACTAAAGGAAGCCTCTATTAAAAATATAAACAGTCAAAAAGGAAAAAGAAAATAGGTAATTATAAAAGAAAAAACCAGTCTGGTTACAATTACTAATCACAATAGAAGTTCGCTAGAAAAAAAAAAAGTAAAAAGCCAAGCCTCATTTTGACATCTCCTAAAAAATCGCCACTAAGTCCATCTTATCAAATTCTGTCAAAAATCTTACAGATTCCTTCTTCTTCTAGGGTGTCCTTATCCCAAATAAATAAAAAAAAAATTCTCACCAGCCGATACACTTTTTCTTTCTTCTCTTCCTTCCGGAGCTGTCCTTGCTTCAGCAGCTTAATGACTGCCTCCCCGCCGATGATAAAAGGGCTTCTTCTGGATCAACCAGGGACTTGCGGTGTCCCTGTGATCGACAGAACGCGCCCCTTACTATCACCGTCTCTACGGGACGGTTTAAGTCCGTTGGGACCGACCAGGAGCGGGGATATCAGCTGTAACTTTGGAGCCCCGAAATTACAGCTGTAACGCGGCGACGTGGCTCCGCCTTCTTTCTAAGGCACTTTATATCAACTTTAAAAAGGGTGCTACTTATTTGTTCATGTAAATATTTTAAACTTATTAATGTATGTAAATAATTTTGGCTGCATTCCTGAAATAATATTTTTGTTTAAAACTGACTCTTCAACTTCAATACAAGTATGAGGCTATGATTTTTTTTAAAGAGAGTATGCGGGACATTTTTTCAGAAATTATTGTTGAACTTTTATCGTGAAATATTAATAACTTTACCAAGCTATTATTGTCTGTTTTTTTAATAACAGACACTTGGCTTCTATTTTGTTAATTTTTATAATTTTGCAAAGTACTATCTATGACATTTCTATAATATTAGAATATATTCATTCACAATAATCATATGGTTGTGTTTTTAAGGCACCTTTATCTATCTTGAAGCTGTGGGAACTTTTTAGTAAAGCACAACCCAATTTTAAGGCTACATACATGGCTTATCATTACTTCCGTAGTAAAGGATGGGTCCCTAAAGTTGGCCTGAAATATGGAACTGATTTGTGTAAGTAGTATCCTTTCATTATTAGCACCGAATGAAGTAACTGAACAAGAGTGGGTCCATTCACTTTCTCTGTTACGTGAACGTTCCTCTTTCTTTACATTCAGTCATTCTTTAGTGACGTTGATGTTCTGCTGCTTGGCATATTATCTTGAGTATAGTTACGTGTCTGCTTTTCATATTCTTGGAATATATTATGTGAAGGCAGCTTACTCTTCCCTATAAGCGTGTTTAGACTGAACATCCCATTTTAGGGATTTGTGCTGTTTGGAGAAAAAATGGCAAAGAATAATGCTGGGCTTTATTGTTCTATGATATAAGTAGTCCTCAACTTACAAGAGTTTATTTAGTGACAGTTCAAAGTTACAACAGCACTGAAAAAAGGGACTTATGACCATTTTTCAGAGTTACGACCTTTGCAACATTCCCATGATCATGGGATCAAAATTCAGATGCTTGGCAATGGGTTCATACTTAAGACCATTGCTGTGTCCCAAGGTCATGGGTTCAAGCAAAGTCAATGGGAAGCCAGATTCACTTTACAACTGTGTTACTAGCTTAACTTCAATGATTCACTTAACCACTGTGGCAAGATAAGTCATGAAATGGGGCAAAACTCACAAATGCCTCATTTAACAACAACAACGTCATTTGGGCTCAGTTATTGAGGACTACCTGTATATAATTGTATTTATGTATTATGTGGCCAGTTCAGTTGATGTATAATTTTTTTTCTATACATCAGTAAAACTCTACTAAACAGCCTGTGATCCCTTGGCTCATTGTTTCCTTATAAGGTTCCCGTTTCCTCAACGCCTTCAACAATGGCAGGGCTTTTAATTTATTTGAAAAGTTCTTAAAAATTCAGGGGATATTCAGAATGCATTTGCCTTGAACAAAGCCCATTTGAACTGTACAGCACATTAAGAACTGATCACAGGAAATGTTTTGTGACATTCTCTATTATGTCTTAAAATGCTTTGTGAAAATTGACATAATTTTTTAAACAAAATTTGTCAAATTTCAATTCCATGGGAGTCATGGGATCCAGTTTTTGGATGCATTCTGTAAGTTAGCCTATTTGAGATATCTTGGCTCAAAAGGTTTTGCCCTTTGATGCACCATTTTGCCCAGTTAAAGGTTACAGACATGAGAGTTTTAGTAGATAGAAGTAAAAAAAAAGTTTACTTTCAACAAATACGTGGTATCATTTCTACTTTAGTACATTCATGTTATAGAATACAAGCTCATCTTACTATAAAGTGGTTTAGATTCTGAAAGTTTTATAATGGGTTACCACAATCTTACCTTGTTATAGCTGAAAAAAAAATATGGCTTTTGTAGTAAATGAATGTTCAAAAACAACAAATAAAACCATCTTTCAATTGTACGGTGTCGGTTGGGTACATATATTGTGTGCATATAATAATAATATTGGCATACATTTCTTATTGAGTTTACATTCATATTATAGTCAGTATTATATATCCTCTTATTATTACATTGTCATTAAGTTTTTATTTCAATTTCAAACTATCCTTAAAGGCAAATCCCAAATCTTACTAAATTATATTTATATTAAAGCTTATTCAAAAATAATCAATTTTAGTATATCATTATTAATACAATATCCTTTAATTTCTTACTCTATTTTCTAGCCATCCATAGAATAACTCCCAAATCTTATAGTACTCTTTTTCTTCTTGTTCCCTAATTGCTAATGTTAATCTACTTATTTCTGCACATTCCATTATTTTCTTAATCACCTCCTCCTCCATTGGAATTTCTCATTTTTCCAATTTTGGGCAAATACAATTCTAGTTTGTATGGTTGGAAAAAATGATAAAACAACACATAGACTTAAAACCTGAGATATTTTTTTAATGGGGATTTTGCCTGAAAGTTATAGTAAAGAAATAACATACTTGATTATTAATGTTCATTTTATTCCTGTTGTAGTGCTATATCGAAAAGGCCCTCCTTTTTACCATGCCAGGTATAGCATTAAGGTTTGGATATAGTTTTCATTTTTACTATATACTATGCTTAATTTTTGTGCTACTTGAAAGTATGATTATATATTTGTTTCTAAATTATATAACATAATTCAGAATATTGTTTTTCCAAAGCTGAAACTAAGAGTAATCTCAAATTAGGAGAGTCCATGGCCGGCCATCTTCAGTAAGAACATTCAGATAACCAATCCTATTCTGGAATGTTCTATTACCCACAGAATAGCCCTGGAGATATCCTGAGATTCAAATAAGGGTCTCAAAAACTTGAATAATTGGAATTTCAAACATAAAGAAAAAATATGTTGATTTTGGCATACTTTCATATATTGCGTTATCAGTATGCATTTTATTAAAAGCTGCCCTAGTGGTCTTTAAATGCTGCTTTGATAGAGGCAAACCAGTGTTGCTCCTTCTACTAATTAAAGTGATTAAAACATTATGGTGATGAGTACCTGGTGCTGAGTACCTCTCCTCACAAATATTTGTTCTGGGGGACTCTCAATGCTGTCCAGAAGTGATTTGGAAAGGGGGGAAATGACTCTGGTGACAGAGAGAGGGGATGAATTTTCATGCCTTTGATAGAATCAGTTTCATCATAATATTACATTGGGTTTTACCTTCCCTTTAACCTACATAGTCTACTTGTCTATTTGAATGAATACTGTGGGAAACTATCTCTAATTTACTAACCCCAGAAAAGAGACTTAAAAGAATGTGAAAAGAGATCTAATCTAAATATCCTGTTGTTTGCTGAATTGATTCTTTCACTTACGCTAAAGGAGCCCATCAATATTTTAAGTTATTTTGGTTGTGATTTTTGAATATATGTTTTAACTTTTCATCCTAAAAAAAGATATTGGGGGTTATTTTCCAGCTATTCTGTGATTGCTGAATTAATTAATGATGATTTTGATGGACCACTGCACAGACCATTCAGTTGGAAATCTTTGTCTGGATTGAACAGAACTACAGCAAATGTTTCCAAGGTAGCCAATAAGAAGCATCATTTTAAAATAAACCAAAAATGCTATGGAGGAAAATGGATGAATAACTTTAAGCGCAGTAGGTAGAATTATATAAAGCGTGTAGTAAAATAATTTTGCAATAAATGAGAGTAAGCGTATGTGTGTCTGTATATATGTTTCTGGTTAACAGTGGAAAATCATATTTCATACAAATGTTGCAGTGTGTGAATTGTAAAGCAATCACAAATGTGGTCTGGTTGACTGAAGCTGCTATTATGGAGAAAAGATTCTCCTCTTTTCCATGTTTAATATTCCATCACAGATACGAAGCAGAGTTTAGATTCCATTTTTTCAAAAAATTGCTTTAAATCTAAACTTCCATAATATTGGTCTGCTGCTATACAGTATTTCAGCTTACTAGTTTCTAGGGGGCTTGAGTTGTTCAGATTGTATTTCTCTAATAATTGAGGCTTGCTTGAATACTTAGCTACCCAGTGCTTTTACAGATCACTTTTCAAATATATTTTTATTTTTATTTAGTTTGTCCTAATACACTATTTAGGATAAATGTTGATAATCCCCACTGAACATTTTAGAAAGAGTAAATGGATGGAAAGAAGAAACAATTATAATAACTAGAGATGAAAGTTACCTCTGAAGGCCAAGAAACCTAATGTTGAGGGCTCTGCAGCACTTCAGATTCAAAGCCAAATGGTGCTTCGGAAGATCCAGGAGCACAATAGAGTATATGCCCAAAACTCCTTACACCAAATGCATATTTTCTTGGGACTGGGCTGCAAGAGGCATCTGCATAATCCTAGGAAAAGTCACAACTGCCTTCAGGAGTTGCAGGCAGGTCTACATTTCCTTGCACACTCCAAATTATATTTTGCCTTTGAATCTAAAGTGCTATGCATCCCTCTAGTTTTTACATATGCATTTTTCCCACTTCAGTTTTCTCTGAAAATTGGCTCTAGAAAATCACCAAAATGGTTTGGAGCTGCCCTGGGTGCAATAAAATGATCAAAACACTCTTACAAAAGGGCTCTTTTACCCTTGTTTTTAATTAGACTAGTAGATGCTGTCTGTCTCATTATTGCTATAAAGAGTACATGAACCTTAATTTGAAGTTTTCAGGAGAAACATCGCGTTTACATTTACTTGACATTTTGGTAACATGATTTATTTGTCACCAGGAACTCATGTTCTGCTATTTAATTAAGCCATCTGATATGAATGAAAAAGAAATGCTTTCACCTGAATGTCTCAAAAGAATGAAAGTCCAGGTATGTATGTCCCAATTTAATATTTTGTCAGAAATGAACATTGAATTGTTTATTTACTGCTATAGTAAATACCGTATTTGCCGGCGTATAAGACGACTGGGCGTATAAGACGACCCCCAACATTTCCACTCAAAATATAGAGTTTGTTATATACTCGCCGTATAAGACTACCCCCTCTTCCACACACCTTCCACTTTTGCACTTTTTTTTTTTTGACGCACTTTTCTGCTTTGGACAATTTTGAAATGAGCTAATCCAATTTTGAACCAAGAATACGCAAATAGCTATGGAGTTTAGAAATGAGTTTTAAAAATATTTTTCATTGCTTACCATTAAGCGTAAAATATGTTGTAAATAAAATGAGAACACAGGAAACGTTCTCTTCTCAATACAGCTGATCTCTCTCTCTCTCTCTCTCTCTCTCTCTCTCACACACACACACACACACACACACACACACCAAAACCCGGACACTGAAAAGGCTGCCAAGGAACAGTATATTCAATGCCTTCTCTTTAATCAAGAAACAAGGAATTCCTTAGAATCTTTTTTTTTTCCCCAAGTGGCCCTCTTTAAAAAAAAATGGAGGTAACACTTTCATTCAAAAAGTCTTCCAGTATCTGGAGTCGCTCAGACATATTGAAGTGAGGCAGGAGAGTAAGTGAAATTTGAAATGATCCAGCTACCGTTTTCTTCCCCTCCCGCCCGAAGGCCATTATCTCCACGCTAAAACGAACGAGGGGAGGCAAAGAAGCCAAACACGCTAAAAAGGATCTCTTTATTTTCCTACACAAGGTCACACCTACTTTTCCGCATTCAAAGGACAACCTCTCACCACCACCACACACACACACACACCCCAATACCCGCAAACAATGTTCTGGGCATTAATCACCATTGCTACATTAACCTGGTAAATTTATACCCTGCCTCCCCAGTGTTGCTTTGATGGCAGGATTTCACACAGCGGGCGCCGCTCGCTTCTCTTCTCCGCTCTCCCACTGTTCGCACATGTTGGAAGCACCGTAAAACCTGATAACCCACCCGGGGCTCCCCATCCTTAACCTACAGCCGCCCGCATGCAAAACCTGCGTGCAAAAGAAAAAAAAGAAAAAGAAAAGTACGCCGCACGTGAGGATCTTCGAATCCTCTCCTCCCACACCGCTAAGGAAGGAAGAGGGGGAAAGGTTGCAGCGCGTGGCGCAGTGACACCCGCCACACACACACACACACACACACACACACCGCCCCCCAGCCTCCCTCCCGGCTGCAACTCAAGCTCGAAGTGGGAGTCGGAGTCCTCCCGGCGTATAAGACGACCCCCACTTGGAGGCATGTTTTTCAGGGCAAAAAGTCGCCTCTTATACGCCGGCAATACGGTAAGTATACTGGGTCATTTATTCATTGTCAGTTTTCTAAAACCGTGTGTGTGTGTCTGTGTCTGTGTGTGTCTGTGTGTGTATTAGAAGAGATTGAAATACACCATTTCTCCCTAAAAAATAGGAATGATGCATGATCTAGGTATATTGAACTAATTCATCCAAGAATACAAGTAGTCCTCATTTAGTTGCTTTGTTTAGCAACCATTTGCAGTTATGATGCTGATGAAAAAGTAATTTTGCAGCTTTACATTTACAATCTTCCCAGGTCTATAAAGCAAAGGAAAGCTTAAGATAAGCCCACAGTTTCACTTAGCGACTAACTCGCTTTACAGTCAAGTTGCCAGTCTCATTTTTTAATCATGAATAAGGATTACCTGTAATTGTGTTTGAAAGAGCAATGCTAAAAAATGCTTTGATATAATAAAATAAACTATGGAAAATAATGGTTTGAATGCAAAATACTCTGTTCTTTAATTTTAAAGGGATTTGAACGTATCTTGAAATGAAGCAGCCTCATCAAATCACAATAAGTCTATGAAGCATTCACAATACTGGAATAATATGTTCAAAGAGAAAAAGCTTTTTAAAAAATCTCATAATATGCGTAATGCTAAAAATCAGCTATATAAAAACATTCATCAAATAGTAGGTTGATCTTTAAAAAAATCTAAAGGTCAGCCAAATGATATTGGAAGTGCTATTGCAACTAGTACAGGAAATTATTAGTGGTAGTTACTTTCTACGAAAATGCTATAAATACCGAATTAGCAAATGCCAAAACCTCAATTGGGAATGTGCATATTGGGCAATTCTAATGATTTGACACTCCGTCTATCTGCTAATAAGTGTGATAATTTATGCAGGTACTGATTTCAGGATGACAAAGATATTTTCATAATCAAATTCACAAATATACTTCCTCCCCAAATAACAAGGATTGTCTGTATTTTTATTTATCAACTGTCGCTTTATTTAGAGATGAAGCAGCCATTATATATTGATTAGAGCGGAGCAATATTTAGGAAAGAATCATTCTTCCATTTTCACTAACAGTCTCAGTGCTATTCGTAGTTGTGCCAATGATCATGTCTCTGGCTTGCTATAGCTTGGTGTGAACCAAATACTAACAATAGTATACTAACAATACCCAAATGCAGTATTTCTCCTTAAGCTATCTCTTCAGTAGAAAAATATGCATTAGCTAACAATATCATTCAGCAACCATATTTATGTATTTTACTTATTTTATAACCAGTGTCTTTCTTTTTAAAGGAATTGATCCTAAATCGCTGGGTTTCATCCTGTGAACGTAGTGAACAAGAAGAGGTGTGAAATTGGAATCCGAAAGTTGAGCAATATTAATAAAACTGTAGCAAACTAAATAAATTTTAACTATTCCTTTTAGCATGTGTATATTAAGTGTATATAATACAGAGCACTGTGATTTTTTTTAATAAAAGCTCAAATGGATAGTGACAATTGAGCATGTTTTATGACTTAGCTTAATACTTCTAGAGTTAATTAACCTCTACTATAGTCTTGGCTCAAAATGTTCTAGTTATACCATGTATGTTGGAGATGGCTTAAATTGATTAAACAAAAAAATAGATTTTTTATTTTTATCAACCAAATTTTTCTGCTACATTATGCCAAATAAAAGTCCATTTTATTGATGTGGTTGATAGTTATATGTCCCTTCCCACCCTATGATTCTATGAATGCTGAATTTAATTTTGTTGGTTGGTAGGAATTTCCCTTAACTTCTATTCATGAATACACCCGCAGAAAGAAAAGTCATTGTCTTTGCTCTAGTGCCATCTGGAGTAGAGAAAGAATTATTAAAAATTGTCTTTGACTTCCAACAAAAAGGAAGAGTTTCTTATTTCTTGATCACAGCCTTGGATATTTTTTTCTATTCGTAGACTCTTAGACTTCATATCAATGTCTTTAAATTAAAATAATGCTAAATATAATTAGACAGGTAGAAAAGATGTTTATTAGAAAGATTACATTATGATTCAGTTTCTGCAGTTTTATGGATAATAGGAAATAGTTCTGATTTTTCTTGGATTTCTGTCCAATTAAGTATGATGATAATGTTTTCCAGTTTCCTTACAACAAGATAAGAACAACACCTTATGTCTTAACTCAAATATTTTAATTTTACTTACAGTAAGTGTTTCGGCCTAAAGTCAAATGGCATTGGTAGAAGTACTGCCTTTTTGAGCAGGATGGTCAACAACAACATAAAAACCGTTCTTGCATATTTCCTTGTAGATGGTGATATATTTGGAAGCTTTTCTTGTTTGTGGAATTACAAATTTCTCTGTAAATTCATTTTTATTCATTTGCTGCTGCTTTTGGGCACCCAGCACACAATTAATAAATGTTAGTGCATACGTATAACAATTATGGAAACATTCTTCATACCTGTTAAATAGATAAAGAGAAATGAGTCTCAAAGCAACAATAACAAAGCTTCGGCAATAACTACTGTATATTTTATTAACTTCTGGTATTTTTATAACACATTGTCTCAATGGGAATCTTAACTTATTTAACATAATTTTCCTGCTCTTTAGCCAAAACACTATTAGTCAGTCTAAATAAGGGAGAAGAAAAGAGCAAGCCAGGCACTGGTTTTTAGTTGCGAATTTGTATCATGCTCAGCTGGAATAAAAATAAACAGTGGCAGACTTATAAATAGAATAGATTTACAAATAAGAACAGGTATGGCAAAGAATATTGCCATATAAGGATATTGCAGTAAATTATTAATCCAGTGTATTCTTTGAGCATTATTGGAAAATGCGAGTTCAGTAGCTTCTTGTATGGAAGGCTGACAAAATTTAGATTGCTTAGCTGATTTTAGGAAGGCCCTGCACTTATCATGAAAACTCAATGCCCCTATTGTGATAAAAAAGCAAATCTGTTTATAATTTTCTGCAGATCAAAAAATATTTTTCAACACACATGGTAGCCACCTAAGTTATTCTCATGAGGAGGTCATATAGTTCCTCTCCTTCAGATAGCAAGATATTCAATTTATTTTTCACACAGGCTACTTTTATGGAGTGAAAATTAACACAAAATTCTGCAATTGACAAGAGAGCTCAAAATTATTGATTCCAATAAATTAAATTTATTGAGATCTGAATAACTTTGAGCTCGCCAGCTGCAGAATTTTGTATAAAAGTTTCATTCCATAAAAGTAGCTTGTGTGGAAAAATTAATTGAATATCTTGCTATCATCTGAAGGAGAGGAATGATCTTTGCGATGATCTTTACCACCTTTCTTGTCACATTTGCACTGCAGTTGCTAAGTTAGTAACATGGTTGAATCTGGCTTCCTCATTGACTTTGCTTGTCAGAAGGTTGTAAAAAATGATCACGTGAGCCAGGGACACTACAGCCATCATCAATACATGTTGGTTGCCAAGCGCCCAAATTTTGATCATGTGACCATGGGGATGCTGCAACAGTTGTAAGTGTGAAAAACAGTCATAAATTGCTTTTTTCAGTGGCTTTATAACTTTAAATGGTCACAAAACAAATGGTTGTAGGTCGAGTACTATCTGTATCCCAATGTTTCAAAAATGTATTTTGAAAAGATCTTCCCAGTTTGCGTCTGAAACTAATTTTCTTTTCCCATCCCAATCCTTTCTTCTGGAAGAATGAAGAAATCTCAGAAAACAAACATCTAGCACTTATGATACCACCTGAGGTGGTTACCGTATTTGACCTAATGATAATTGAAGCCTGTTCATCTAACATATAGAAATATTATGGAACACTGGAACTGCTTTCTGTTGTAGAATCAATAGTTCTTCCAAACTTTATCACAGCTGGTTCAATTGCAATCTATTCATTTAGAACTCTTGTTAAGTAAATTACAGAGATAGTCCTTACTTAACAACTGCAATAGGGACTGGGAACTCCATCACTAAATGATGCAGTCATTGAGTGAATGATCACGTGATCCTTCCTGGCGTACAGGGTGAGTTCTGCTGCAGTCATTAAGTGAACTGCTCACATCATTAAGCACAATGTCAATGTAAGTTGCAACTTACTATTTACTGCTGGCTTCCCCGCTGACTTTGCTTGTCAGAAGCCAGCTGAGAAAATTGCAAATGGCAGCCACATGACCATGGGATACCGCCACCATATAAATTAGCACTTTTTTCAGTGCTATCATAAGTTCAAACAGTTGCCAAACAATGCAGTCATTAACCCAGGACTACCTCTATTTCTTAGAACAGGCTAATGAAGACAAAGGTTCTGGAGAGTTTTATTGTCTCCAAATGACTGCATGAGACTCATCTGTAACTCAGTCTAAGCAAAGTGCAAAAATTTAGCATGCTAGTTTTGGAGGGAGTCCCCAATACCATTTTGAATTCTGTACCTGTGTGGAAGCCAAATATCTGTTGCTGAAAATTGTTCTAGATAGGTATCCCATTGGTTAAGGAGGCCATACATATCAGGCTTCACTAGTGGAATGCTGACACATTGTTCCCAGCCATATTCAGCAATGGTAATACCAGTTTCATTGTAATTATACACCAAACCTACAAATACAATAATAGATGCAATCAGAAGGGCAAAACTGCTATGTATACTATGGTAATATGGAAAGACTGATTACCATATATTAGTAACTATCTCTTGTGATATTTTCATTTCCCTTACAGACATGTACAGAAGCTATTTGAAAATCCTGATTATAAGAATAATGTGGAATTGTGAAACAAAGAATATTTACCAAATGTGGTTTTCTGACCATCCAATTGTCTAGGGTCCTAGGCATTTACTGTCTAAGCTTTTGGTGTCTCAAAAACATTAAAATGTATCATTTTGAACAATAGAATGATTGTTCTAATAGAAATAGAATATTTGAATAGTAAATTTACTTTGTAAACAAAACATAACCTTTCAGAGTTTGCCATCTTTTATCCATCTTCCCATTTTGAATGATATAATTAAATCTTTTAGGCTTGTCCTGCAAGACTGTCCTTCTACAAGCTGCACCCTTACGTGCACAACATTCACTCTTATTCCATATGTTGATGCCAAATATGCAAGACAACTGTGAAATATTTAGTCATACTATTCAACATAAATCCCAGCAAATGAAAGGAGGGGTGAAATTTTGGTGGGTAGGCAAAGTCTATTATTTGTACAGAAGCCCTATGGCCAGTGAGAAACTTTAATTGGAACTGTTTGATTTAGATTTGAGGTAAAGAAAAAAGATGAGAGAAGGGAAGCAAAATAGTTTGAAAAGTGAGAAACAGAAGAACCCACGAATATTTGCTAGAGAAGATGCTGATGATTTGAATAAAGAGTGAGAGAAAAAAAGCTGAAATAGTAGGATTAACACTCCAAGAAGCAGCCAATGGTTCTGCATCCTATGTATAGAAAGAAACCAGTGGCTTGAAGAATGGGGGGGAGGGGGCAGAGAGCCACCTTAATTCACATGTTGTCAGTACAAGTGTGCAAGCATCCAACTGTTCCTTGACCAAAAGCATCCTAGCCCTCACATGCACTCCAAACTGAACTACTGCACAAATGTGAGAGTTAGCAAATATTTGAAATTAATAATTTCAAAAATATAGTGCTTCCAAAATGATCTCAGTCTTTGTCTTTCCCAAAGGCTCATTAATTTACTGAGTACAAGGCACAAAGGGTGATCCTATTAAGTGCTTCCTAGTTCTCTCTAAGTATATATCCAGCCCCAAGATATGTTGCCTCTCCACGTTTTTCTCAGCGCAGTAGATTACTGGACACTTTGAAAAGAGGGCTGGGCAATTATTCTCATCACTACTGACAGTCCAGTTTGCATATCTACGACCAATGTCATTCCTAGAATCAAACTGCTTTTTTAAAAAAAACTTATTAAATTACTTGCTGATAAGCAGCAAGCTACACGGGCTCTTCTAACTGGAAATGGTTTGAGGGATAAATCAGCAAAACTACTTGCACGGAGATATCTTGGCCAACAGACTTGTGTTTGAACTAAAGGGAAGGCATTTTGAGTTGTAAAGCTGCTTCCAATGGAACAGAATGAAATAGTAGAAGCTACATACAATTTGGACTGAGCACACTTTGAATGGTGTGGGAGTGTGAACGGATTTCCAGAAAAATTGCAGACTACAGGAACCATTAGCACTACTCAGGTGACCCTGAGGATCCAGATAAACCTCCAAGTGCATAAATCTCCAAGTTTACGACCCTCTAAAAGGATGTAAATGACCAGCTTTTTGCAAAGAATATAAATCCTTCCATTCAGAGCTGAAGAAAATTCCGTGGTGCAGTGGTTAGAGTGCTGTACTGCAAGCTACTCTGCTGACAGCCAGCTATCTGCAATTTGGCAGATCGAATCTCACCAGGCTCAAGGTGGACTCAGCCTTCCATCCTTCCGAGGTGGGTAAAATGAGGACCCAAATTGTTGGGGGGGATATGCTGACTCTGTAAACCGTTTAGAAAGGGCTGTAAAGCCCTATGAAGCAGTATATAAGTCCAAATGCTATTGCTATTCTTGGATGACAAGTGAAACATCTTCAAAAGAAGAAACAAGAAAGTCCAGTTGCCCCCTGAAAAAGAAACTTTGGGATGTATGTATCATGAAGTTGGTGGCAATTCAGGAACCACCTAGATTTTCTCCACAGTACAGAATCATAAACTATTACATGTACTTCCATAAGAAACAGATATATGCTGAACTTCACTAGACATCCTGGTTACAGTGCCTGTAACAGAGAGGGGGGATCCAGGTCTTTATGGCTTTCTAGAAGGCCAGCAGGGTTGGAGCCCTCAAATCTCTGGGTGTTCCAAAAGGCAGGAGCTATGACAGAAAAGGCACCTTTTCTAGGCCCCACTCTAGGTGACACTGCTTCATTTCATATTGCTATCAGCACTGCATGTAACCAAACTACTTTGCAGGATAAAAAACACAAAATGTCTGTCCTGTACAGCAGTGGCCCCCAACCTTTTTTGTGCCGCGCCCGGTACCGGCATCACAAAATTATCCGCGCCCGGTACCGGCATCAGTACGCGCATGGCAAGGCGAGCCGAGCGACCGGCCAGCCAGCCGTCCCCCGCTTCTCCCCGCCACCTTCAACTCCTCCTTTGTACCTGTGTCGATGGGCTTCGCGACGGCTTCGGGACGGTCGCTCGGCTCGCCTTACCATGCGTGCTGAAAGAATCCTCGCGCCTTAATTTTGTTCGAAGCCACCACCCCGCTCGATGAAACTAAGGCGTGAGGATTTTTTCAGCACCCAAACGCCGCTTTCTACCCGGAAAAGCTCACCGGAAGCACTTTTTCATCAAAACAAGATGGTGGTGCCCAGCAAACCGGCGGCCTGGTAGAAATTGTTCCACGGACCGGTACCGGTCCAGGGACCGGTGGTTGGGGACCCCTGCTGTACAGTATATACTGACAATGCATGAAGACTTCATATTAGAAGGTTAATTATATGTTTTCTTACCATTGGTATTAGTTATTCCAACATGAAGGTCAGAATCTCCATCATAATCTCTGAAAAGACATGTAAGGTTTCACTTTGGAAAAATATATTAGAGATTTTTTTCACTTATTTGAAGAATTTTTTGAAAAATAGGCTGGACATAATATAATACTACTCAAATACAATTAGCGATACAAAAGTTATTTGCTTGGCAAGAGTAATTACGTCTAAAAACCTCTGAGTAAAATGCTCTCTAGTAATCAGATGTGTAGAAATCCTTTTCTAAATTGGTGCTTGCCTTATACTCCGGTAATGATAGAAGGCAGCTTCTATGTGCCTTGTTTCTAACCATAGAATAACAAGGAAGACCCATACCTTAGAAATGTTCCTATAGTAGGCTTCAGTAAAAAAGAACATCTTTCTCGGTGTCCATTAACAAATGGGCTTGGAATACTAACAGGTGCTTCTTCCAGACTTCCGTAAATCAATCTTTGCCCACACAATGGACAGTTCTTGGGAACTAAGCAGCCAAAAATGTCTTTGTCACAGTGGGTGATTTTAATTAAGGCTCTCTCCGAGTCCACAGGTTGCATGATCAGTCCTTCCTTAGGTAAATGAACCTGCTTTCCAACTTGTATTTAATAAACAGAAGCCAGTAGAATTGGACATTGAAAGAAGGAAGAGATTAGTTGAGAATGACAGGTCTCAGTACCAATTCTTCCTCTACTGTGAACTGGATTAGCAAATGAGATACAAGATATGGGCGGGACAGCTTTTCCTGGACATTCTTTTAAAGAGATAGTGTTCCCTTTTTGTATTAATTGTATCTGGTACTTGTGTGCTGACTTAATTTTTGATAAATAGAAACCATCACATTTGTCTGTTATTGTCTGTTAATTAATGGTAAACAGATACATCTTTGTAGATCTCTCTCCCTTGATTAAAATGAGGAATAAACAAATTTAGAATTACCATCATCTCTTCCTGACAAAGATCTTCTGACTTTTGCACTACAGGCAAAAGTGTTTAAACTTTTTTTCTAGTTTTCTAGTTTATTTGGTCATAAAGCAAAACTTTTCAAATACAACCCTACTATTCTTGTTAGCTGTATTGTCTGAGATTTTCAGGAACTGCAGTACCAAATTATCAGGAAAACATCAGATTGGGAAAGATTAATTTGTCCTTGGCAGGAAAAAAATCAGCAGCCTAAATTTAATGTGGGCTTATCATGCAGTTATAGGGAACACTATCTCTTTTTAGTAATATTCTATTACTTTGAATAATACAAATTTATTCTGACTAATAAATGAAGTATTGCAAACAACTCACAATGTTGTCCAATAAAAACATAGACATGAAAGACCCAAATAAAAAATAAGCTTTCCAAAACTGAGACAGCTGCATACTTCTCATAAGCTGCCATATATCAGAGTACAAGGACCCAATACCACAAAGTTTCCAAAAAAGTTGTGTCCTTGGTTCTAGTTAGCTAGTACTGTTAATAATAATAAACTACTACCTGCATACTGCACAGGTTATATAATGTCTCCACAAAATAATGCACAAATTATTATAAATGCTTACAAATGACATAAGATGGAGAATATTTGCATCCAATTTGGAAGAAATGCTGATTTTTCCAATTATTGCTTGATATAACTAGTTGCTATTCTTACAAGATCAGGTTTATTTAACTGCTAATCTGCTTTACATTATACTGTATTGTGCAATATAAACTATTGCCTGTCCTTACCTTTACAGTCATGAGACTGCTGTAACACTTTCCTGATCTCTATGCTCTGCCTTTTAACCTATACATTTTACAAGGTAACTTCAAAAAGAGAATCCAGCATGAAGAGTTTGGGTTATATAGACTGTAAATTGATTTAAAATGTGGTAATTATTTTATCAGCGCCAGAATAATTCTGTTATTCCACATACACTGAAGTTTTAAGATACTCATGTTTTCTCTGTGTGCCTGTGTGTATACCTACAGGTACCAAGTTGGACTTATTCATTTAAAATGCATTTTATAAGTTGAGTTCTGATACATCTATATAGCTCGACCCTTCAAGGTATGTCAAGATGAATCCTTTAATGCCCCAGTGTCACACCATCTTTTTTTTTTTTTTTTTTGCTGCAACTTAAAACATTTTATTGCAATAAATCCAAATTGGCGCAGCAGGCTGCATATCTATTTCGCGCTTCAAAAACGAGAGGACCCTCTCCTGTTGCTTGTTGGGAATTTCCCCCCATTCCCTACCAGATAGGAAACAGGAACCATACAGATATCTCAAAAGTAGCGGGTCCCGAAACCCTATCACTTTAAACTGGGGAAGGAGCACTCTGGCCGGTAATCTCGCTTCCCCCAGGCAGCCGCGGTCCCGCTTTCCGGATCTCTATGCCCTGCTCTTGAATATAGTGTATACCCGGGGAGTCGCGTTAGTCTACGGTAGCCAAAAAGCAGGAGGCTGGCCGTCCTTTTTCCCGACTGACAGTTTTTTTTTTAATTAAAAGGCGGTTTTCCAATAATTTGTCAGTTTGGAAAAGGGCGGCAGATTGCCTTTATCATAAGGGGCCCTCCTGCCTACCCTCTCCGGTGTGAAGGAAAGCCGGTTTGCCCCCCCCCTTCTCTCCTACTCTATGGTAGAGCGTTTCATTCATAATTTCCGGCCGGAAACCAGTTCCTGTAGCAAAGGCCCGGCTCTCTTTGTTGGGCTCCCCAAACAGCTTTCCCTTCCTCTCCACCACCCCCACCCTCCCCGGCGCTACAGCGGAACCAAAATGCGAGGAGCCGCGCAGGGAGGAGACACCGAAGCAGGAGCGGTGCCAAAGGAGACATGAGCAGCACGAAGGACGTAACCTGCAGGTCTGACGGAGCGGTTACCGCTTGGGATAAGCGCTCTCTGCTTTGCTCCCCACCCCAAAAAACGGACGGGCGCTTGAAGACGCTCCACCCACGGGGAAGGGGGGTGGCAGAGGAGGAGGAGGACGGGACCGAGATGCTTCCCGGGCTCCTTTCTCGCTCTCTTCGTCGGTCTCCATCTCCGACGAAGCCGCGAGAGGAAAAGGGAAAAGCCGGAGAGCCGATGGTTCCCTGTCCTTGTTTCGCTAACTTGCTGTCCCAGCCCTAGTGGCCGCCTTTCACTTCCCTCCAGTTTTGTGTGTGTGCGTGTGTGTTGTAGCCCTTGAAAATGCGCATTATACAGAGTTTTTCCCGCTAACTCGCCATCCCATCCTTTTCACGTGGTCCCCAATGGCCCTCTTTCACTTCTCCCAGTTTGTGTGTGTTGTATCCCTTGAAAATGCGCATTACACATAGGGGAGCTTTTTGCAGAACAGGGAGGCTTATCGAGACTTACTGATTCCCCCTTAAAAGATCTAAACCCGATTTTCCCTAAAAGATTCCTAAGGGTATCTCCTAGTATTTCTTAGGACCAAGGCCTTTGTGCCCAGAAAACACCTAAACCTTTCTACCAGTCAATATCAGGCGGCTCTCTTAATTCCCTATCATGAAAGATTGAAGTTTCACACAGGATGGAAATATAACATTAAACCTGTGGATTGCTGATTTGCCCCAAAGTCTCTCCTTATTGATAATCATGGGAATCTTTTTAGGATATATAAAGTACATGCATTCAGAATCTTAAAATATATTCTGTAAGTTCTTTTAAAAGTGCCAATAAAACAATATTCCTAAAGAAATCAGTGTAACCTTATTTGAGCCATGAGTTTAGAATCTACTTATTTTAGGATATTTGGATATTTCAACATACAGATGTTTCGCATTCTGCTTTTATGAACTTTCTGGAGAAAATCTTGGCAGATTTATTCATGGACTTGACAAATATTGAAAGAACAATTGTGTATTTTGACATCAGTTGCTGTATAACTTTACATTATATTATTGCAGGTATTTTGTACAAGGAGTATGTCGTGAAGGAAATAGGTGTCTGTTTTCCCATGACTTGGCTACGAGCAAACGATCTACTATCTGCAAATTCTATCAAAAAGGACAGTGTGCCTATGGAACTCGCTGCAAGTATGTGTTATTTGTTTCCAAGAGAAAACTTGCAGTTATTTTATTATGCTAAAGACATTTAAGAAGCTGCTTATTGTTTGTGTACTTCTTGTACTTCATGCCAATGCACTTCTCATAATTTCTTACTAGCACTGTTTGCTGTGAAATGATTGGAACTGAAGAAATCTGGGAAAACTTATTTTAAAAGAAGAGCTTTCGAATTTTGATAAATGTTTTAAAAGAAACTGCAGAGATATGGTCCATAAATAGGTTTCATTTTTACCGAGATAGCTTTTTACAAGTTTGCAAGTTTAGCATCCCAATCATATGCATATCTACTCCAAAACAAGTGAAATTCAGCAGGTCTTACTCCCAAATAGGTGACAAATTTGGCAATCTCAAAGTACACTGATAATGCAGTGTTCAGAGCCCAACTGTTAAAAGGAGGAAAGACTCTTGACTTTGTAGTTTAATTTTTTTTTTCTTTTTTTCTTGAACTCCAAAAGCCAGTTCAGATATAAATTATATGTTAAACTACTGAGAAGTCAGAAATCCTGATCTATTGTAAAATACCCACAGATCCATCAATAGATTCTGATTTACTTTCTATATATATATATATCCACATCTTAAAGTTATAATACTGCACATGCTATATTTATTTCATCAAATTCAGCAGATTTAATTAAGATTGTTAAACTAGAATATATGACAATAATCCATATTGAATTTAATGAGTGGCTATATCCGACTACTAAACATTACCATGAATGGTTTTACTTAATCATTTGGAATTCTACTATATATCATTATATTGCTTTACAGTTAAGTTACATTGAACTTTAAATTTCACAGGGTAAGGTTTTACATTTTATATATAGTTTTAGTTATATTATAAACGTAATCACTCAGGCACTTAAATAACTAAAATCCTGTTAATTCTTACTTCTTTTATCTTCGGCATCCTTCTTCTAGGATTAGAATAATTTAGGTTCCTGCATTGAGATAAATAGTTCTGTGAAACAAATCCATAGTGCAAATATTGCTATCTTTCAAACCATTAGAAAGATAATTAGAAACCATTATCTTTCAAACCAACTTCACAATATCTTAACTTCACAATATTCTTATCTTTGTGTTCAGCGGGCTTTCTGAAATAAATGCATTTGTACATTATTGTTGTTTCTCATTTGTTAAGATATGATCACGTTAAACCTCTGGGGTCCTCTGCATCCGGGGGCCCAGTGGGTTCTAGACCACTTTACATTGCTGCACCACCATTCCAAAGATTTAACTCTCCATCAGAGCAAACCCCAACTGTTACCAAAAGTAAAGTACACGAATCTGGAAAACGTGAAAAGAAAACCTTAGTGCTCAGGGACAGAGGTGAGTAAGAGTGGGTCATTTTTTTTAATGGAATTTCTTTTTTGTACTGGTCCTTTAAAATGTAAAATCTTTCAGTCAGGTTTTATTCCTGGTTGCATTACAGATATACCCATATAGTTTTGTTGGTAGCAATAGAGAAGTTGTTTGTTTTTGGCTTCTGAGTTTTCTTTTAAGTCTAATCTGCAACCCTGGTATGGTATGCAACCCTCTCATCAAAGTATTAACCAAACTTAATCCTGCTTAGCTTTTTGAAGTCAGCCATGGTCATCTGTCTGGACTTAACTAGTTCTTCATGTCCTATCTTTTCAGTTGTTTTAAAGCAAATAGACCTATTTTTTCTTAAAAACAACAACCTATTGTACTATGAAAATTAACGAGTTGCATATGATGATTGATAATTTCCTCTGTCATTACCATTATATCCATTCCCCTTATATTTCATTTGCTAATAATGGCAAGTATGTTATACAAAGTGCAGTTGTTCAAGCAAGTATAGATACATCCAAAGTATTTGCTTCACCAGACATCTGAAAATATACTTGTATTTTCAATATTTGATCACCATTTGCCAACTCTCTGTAGAACCAGGTCTTTGGACATTTATGGCAGTTCTCAGCATTCCGTCCATTGGAGCCATAGTTCATCATATTGGTTAAGAAACCTTTATGTAAGAAAGCTTCATGTCTCATACCATTCATACCTACCTACATCTTGAGGCAAATATATATTTTTATTATTATTTCTAGCAAATGACAAGGAAGAGCTTTTTGGTGCTGGCATCACAGATATAGAATGGCCTTGTCTTAGAACAGGGGTTTCAAACTCAAGGCTCACCGGTCAGATTTGGCCCACTGGGTGCTTAAATCTGGCCCACAAGGCCGGCCTGGAAATATCAAAGGACCGGCCCGCAATGTCTCTGCCGGCCAAAAATGGGCATGCAGGGACCTCACGGGGCCCATTTTTGGCTGTCAGGGTGCCGCAGAAGGCCATGGAGGCAAAAAATGAGGTATGAGGGAGCTTTGCATGGCATCTGCATGGCCCATTTTTGACCAGCAGAGTGCCACAGAGGCCGAAAACAAGGCACAGGGCGCCGGCACGCCTCCCCACTCCCCACTTTGGCTGGCAGGCTGCTGCAGGAGGTGTCCTGTCTCTCCCCCTGCCTCCCTGCCAGCCCATGGAGAAGAATTACAATACTGATCCAGCCCTCAAAAGAAATCCAGTTTCACACCCCTGTCTTAAGAAGCTTGCCTGGGGTCAATTGAATTTTTTTTAATAACCTGCTAGGGTTTTATAGATCCTGACTTTTGTTTTTAAATATTTTAAGACTTGCTTTTTGTGGTTTGTATTGCAATCATTTTTTAAAATTTATGTATAATATTCAGAGGATCTTATGGGATAAATATAAAGAAAATCATCAGGTCCACTGTTCTCTCACTTGCTAGACTGACCAGGAAATAGATCCTACATTAAACTGTAGTTATAAGGGCAGACCTGATTCGTGATGGGTGAAGTCAGAAAGTAACTTTAGCCCCAATTCCCATCCCCGTAGTGATATTGAATTGCATTTCTCAATGTTCTTTTCCCCTGATTGGATAGCTGCTACTTAGGGAGGGAGAATAGTACGTGCTGTGTTTGAAGACTCACTTTGTGGCCAAAATATGCTCAAGCCTCACCTCTAAAGTCCTTGAAACAAGTTCTTTTATGTGAACTCCTCTGGTTGTCATTACTGGTATTTTGTTAATTTGCAATGATTTTCATGTACTGTTGTAAACTAAGAGATTATGTTGTTGCTGCATGGTTTTGTAGACAACTGATAGCCATAACTTTGTGGTTTTATAGTATGTCGCTGAAGATTATTATAATTACTATGCTTTGAAATTGAAAGCAGATTTTCCATGTTTGATGGAAGCGCATCAACTGCTATTAAAACTTAAGCTTAGAAATGCTTGCTAATTCCCCCTGCTTTAGAATAGGGATTTCATGAGAATTGTGGCCTGTTTTGAATGCAATCAAATATTTTCTTCTTCTTCTTCTTCTTCCAAGACTTGTGTGGAACCAATGAAGAAAGGACAAGGCCTGGGGCAGTAAGTGACTTGGCATGTTGCAGCATTCCAGCTGACATACCAGAAGCAAAGCCCCATTCGTATTTAGATGCTATCCGCAGCGGGCTTGAAGATGATGCTGAACCTGGGAGCTCATACGCATACGATGAACAGTTATGCCCCTACGCAGCAGCCGGCATGTGCCAGTTTGGGGATCGGTGCCTCTACCTCCATGGGCAAGTGTGTGAAATCTGTGGAATGCAAGTGCTCCATCCCTTTGATCCAGAACAGAGGAAGGCACATGAAAAGGTAAACATGACCAGAAATAAAACTAACTTGGCTCTGTTATTTTCAAATCAAATCATTATTTAACTGACAAAAATAATCAGGCCAACTAATAATATAGGATGTAAAATGTAAAAAAGACAAAGATTGAACAATTATATGGGCATGTAAAAATGTGGAACTGGTCCTCATCTGATTTACTAGCTCTTGCTATGCTAGTGGCCAATTCCTGATGGATGTTATGTACTCTTGCACAAAACATGATAACTGTGTATGTTATTTGGGATTGTATTAGCACAGGTCATACTGTAGGCTTGGTCTGAAATCAGTATTGGGAAACGAGCAGTTAAAATGTATTTTAAAAATGATCCCTGAAGAAAAGCATACTTAGGAAACTCAATTTGCCCACAAGGGCATAATTATTCCTTGTGTAGGATCTTCTATATCTTCCCCGCACAAACAGCTGAACAGACAACATACCAAAATATAAACATGAACTTTTTTACTTAAATTTCAAAGGCTTACTGCAAACCTAATGGAATGCTTTTATTATTTTCCATTATAGGAAATCACTGTATAAACCTTGGGTTTGCATAGTTTTTCTCTCCTCTTTCATACCTGCAAGAAAGAAATTGCAGTACCCCATAACATCTGAATATGGGGAATAGTAGTTTTGTGAAAAAAAGATTATGATCTGTCTACCTAATCACATAGTGAAAAAGCTATTTAAGTCTTTGATTAAAAAATGTCAGAAAGAGATATGGGACCAATCATATTAGTTCGAACTTCATTTATATTTAAGAAGAATGAATTTGTTGTTAATTGTGTATTATATAAAATTCTTTGGATTATTGGAAGAATCTACCTAGCCTTGTTTAGATCATTTAATATTCTGTATTAACATGCAGATTCTGTAATCCAAGGGAATGTGGTTAATAGAATCAAACAAAGATGACCCTCATTTATTTGAGCTCTATTTTATTTTAGCTTAACAAGTGCAGAAACAAACCTACAGATAAGATTTGGTAAAACCTACTGAACTTTACATATGCCCCAAAGCTTATTTCTTCCTATTTGCACATGCATAAAATATACAGAATGTACCTGAAAAGTCCTCCTCCAAACACAGCCTTATGCCAAAATCCTTTAATAGGGATAGGAAGATCTGAGCTACATTTACTAACTGCAGATAAGCAGAATTGGTTAATTGACCTATAGATCATAGAAGCCATCTGTATAAAATATGGTTATATTTTTTTCTCTAATATGACTTAAGTGAACTTACTAGATCGAAAATAATAATAGCAATAGCACTTAGACTTATACACTGCTTCACAGTGTTTTATAGCCCTCTCTAAGTGGTTTACAGAATCAGCATATTGCACCCAACAATTTGGGTCCTCATTTTACCCACCTTGGAAGGATGGAAGGCTGACTCCACCTTGAGCCTGGTGAGTTTCGAACTGCCAAATTGCAGTCAGCCAGAAGTCAACAGAAGTAGCCTACAGTAGTGCACTCACCACCACAGCTCTTTGCGTCACCACAAATCACGGTGAACTGTGATAAAGTTTAACAGAAATTTTTAACTGATTCCACAATAACATGAAAGTGGGAGAGGAAGAATTGCTTAGTTTAGCATTCTATTCTGAATACAATCATTCATGAATGAAGGCCAATATACATGTCCCTGGACAAGGTTGCAGGATCCAATCTGGGTTAGTTACCATCATAATCATTTACATGTGTGGTGGTTCTCTTGTGATGCTAAAATCCCTGTTTGGAAAATAAACATACAGGTAATCATTGACTTATGTATGACCTGTTGCTTAGCAATTGTTCTAAGTTACAACAGGCCTTCCCAGGACTACATGTGTCAGTGACTGGTGACTGTTTGCCCCAGTCACATGGTCGTATTTTGGCTCGTGGCAGCTGGCCCACATTTACAGCTGTTTGCAGTGCCCCACAGTTACATGAATGCAATTTATGACTTTTTTTGCCGGATGGTTTCTGGCAAAAAAGAAAACATCTGTTCCAGACAGTTCACTTAACGTCCACTGCATTTGCTTAATGGCTGCAGTGATTAAGGACCAATGTGAAAAAAGTCATAAAATCAAGCACAGTCAGGTAATGTCCAGCATGACAAACAACCATAATTCTGGGCTCAATTGTGGTCAGAAGTCAAGGACTATATGTAATTAAATTTTTCCAAGTTTTCTGCTTTCCCTTTTTTATCAGTTTTTCAGTCAACCTATTTCTTTTTGAATTTCTCATTTCAGGCTCTCTGTTAACCAATGTTACATTAAAGATAACACCTACAAATGTTAAAAATTATTCATTCCTGTTCAGCTTATGACTTATTGGGCCAAACTTTGTTAATCTGTTATATTGGTTGCATGTGGAGCTTCCCTATTTACACTGACCTGGTTCATATGTCATGCTGTGATTTGTGGCTTATTGTGTAAAAAGATGTGCTCATTTATTTAGCTTGATAATTTATAAAAGGTACAATTTATAAAAGGTACAATTCTGTTATCCCATAATTATCCAGTTCCCTTTAAAATCCAGATTGTCATATGTGTCTGTATCTGTATCATATTTTTTTCTGGCTGACACTTCAAATGCCAGTGTTATTTATAGTAGTGGATTATGTCCCATTTTTCAGTAAGAACAAAGTGACTGGTAGTTTTTAATAAAGTTACTTGGTATTATGTAATCCAATGTTATTAGCAGTGGTTCTTACCAATAAAATTGGGATGCTAAAACTTCAAGCCTTCAGTTGTATGCAGAAGCAGACCTTTCTCAATTGCAGTCCTTCATCTACTTCTTTCAGAGTAAACTTCATTGATTTTAATGCACTTGTGTTTTACTGAAAGCATGCTATTTTCTCAATGTAGAGTAACCACTCCTTTCCTCAGTCTTTGCCTTC